>NC_052320.1:17143063-17486563 GCF_016432855.1 Salvelinus namaycush
TAGGTCCCAAGAAACAAAGAGATCTTCTGTTGGATCTGACAAATAATCTTGATGGTTGTACAGTCATCTCAAATAAAACTGTAAAGGACCTCGGCGTTACTCTGGACCCTGATCTCTCTTTTGACGAACATATCAAGAATATTTAAATGACAGCTTTTTTCCATCTTCGTAACATTGCAAAAATCAGAAACTTTCTGTCCAAAAATGATGCAGAAAAATGTATCCATGCTTTTGTAATTTCTAGATTAGAATATTGCAATGCTCTACTTTCCGGCTACCCGGATGAAGCACTAAATAAACTTTAGTTAGTGCTAAACATGGCTACTAGAATCTTGACTAGAACCAAAAAATCTGATCATATTACTCTAGTGCTAGCCTCTCTACCCTGGCTTCCTGTTAAGGCTTGGTCTGATTTCAAGGTTTTACTGCTAACCTACAAAGCATTAAATGGGCTTGCTCCTACCTATCTTTCTGATTTGTTCCTGCCGTACATACCTACACGTACGCTACGGTCACAAGACGCAGGCCTCCTTACTGTCCCTAGAATTTCTAAGCAAACAGCTGGAGATAGGGCTTTCTCCTAAAGAGCTCAACTTTTATGGAATGGTCTGCCTATCCATGTGAGAGACGCAGACTCGGTCTCGACCTTTAAGTCTTTATTGAAAACTCATCTCATCCTATGATTGAATGTAGTCTGGCCCAGGGGTGTGAAGGTGAACGGAAAGGCACTGGAGCGACGAACCACCCTTGCTGTCTCTGCCTAACCGGTTCCCCTCTCTCCACTGGGATTCTCTGCCTCTAACCCTATTACGGGGGCTGAGTCATTGACTTACTGGTGCTCTTCCATGCCGTCCCTAGGAGGGGTGCGTCACTTGAGTGGGTTGAGCCATTGACGTGATCTTCCTGTCCGGGTTGGCGCCCCCTCAGGTTCGTGCCATGGGGGAGATCTTTGTGGGCTATACTTGGCCTTGTCTCAGGGTATTAGGCTGGTGGTTGAAGATATCCCTCTAGTGGTGTGGGGGCTGTGCTTTTACAAAGTGGGTGGGGTTATATCCTGCCTGTTTGGCCCTGTCCGGGATGATTGTCGGACAGGGCCACAGTGTCTCCCGACCCCTCCTGTCTCAGCCTCCAGTATTTATGCTGCAGTAGTTTGTGACGGGTGGCTAGGGTCAGTCTGTTATATCTGATGTATTTCTCCTGTCTTATCCGGTGTCCTGTGTGAATTTAAGTATACTCCCTCTAATTCTCTCTCTCTTTTTCTCTCTTTCTCTTTCTCCTTCTATCTTTCTCTTTCTCTTCTCTCGGAGGGCCTGAGGCCTACGACCATACCTCAGGACTACCTGGCCTGATGACTCCTTGCTGTCCCCAGTCCACCTGGTCATGCTGCTGCTCCAGTTTCAACTGTTCTGCCTGCGGCTATGGAACCCTGACCTGTTCACTGGACGTCTACCTTGTCCCGGACCTGCTGTTTTGGAATCTCTCTCTACCGCACCTGCTGTCTCTAACTCTGAATGATCGGCTATGAAATGCCTACTGACATTTACTCCTGAGGTGCTGACCTGTTGCACCCTCTACAACCACTGTGATTATTATTATCTGACCCTGCTGGTCATCTATGAACGTTTGAACATCTTGGCCATCTACTGTTATAATCTCCACCCAGCACAGCCAGAAGAGGACTGGCCACCCCTCAGAGCCTGGTACTTCTCTAGGTTTCTTCCTAGGTTCCGGCCTTTCTAAGGAGTTTTCCTAGCCACCGTGCTTCTACATCTGCATTGCTTGCTGTTTGGAGTCTTAGGCTGGGTTTCTGTACAGTACTTTGTGGCATCGGCTGATGTAAAAAGGGCTTCATAAATGCATTTTATTTGATTGAACTCCAAGTGAGGGAGTGGTAATGCTGGATCAACAGGCTGGTGTGGCAGTCAAGGGGGGACTGGCATGACACCGCGGGTCGACAAGCGCCAACAACAGGTACGGCAAGCTAATTAGCTACAGTAGCTATGTGTAGCTATGAGCTAACCTCTGAGGTAACGGGATAGACCCGAAGCTAACACACAAGGATGGAAATACTCGGCAAAAGCAATAACAGTTAGCTAGTATGGGCAGGCACAATTATGAGAGAGAGGGGGAGCAGAGTCGTTGAAGAATCGTAATTCCGTAAAACAGTAATGCGAAGGGGATTAATAGCAATCTTGTAATGTAAAATACAAACATGAGAGCAAAGAAAAAGACAGTATGTCACACCACACTGCCTTTTATAGTGACAGGTCACGTGGGTACAGTAACGGGTGTGGCGTGACTGTAAACATCTTTGATATTATTAAGCATCTCAATCACATCGCCTAAAGGGGAAGGAGTTCCCATAGGTCATTTGGCGACCTGTTATGAAAACGAAAGACGATAGTATCTTCTGGCCCGGGAGAGTTTTGACGACGCTCATTCTGAACGTTAAAACGCATCGCTTGTGGTACATTTTTTGGAAACATAAGGAACACATCTTTCATTTCAGCTAGAAATCTTTCTTTTTTTTTAAACAAAGGTTAAATTACTACACACCTTTATAGGGGTAGTGTTGCCACACAACCATATCTCCATGTTACAGCGCTTGTTTACATTTTAATGACAGACGGAAGACAGAAACGACCACCTGTGCTAATTAGCTATCTAGCGTGCTCCGAACATCTGTGTGTAAGCGTAACTGGGAAGGAAGTGTAGTTAGTCAACTGGAGGCACACACAGCGTATGAATCTGTGCACATCTTCTACAGTAATGTATCTATTTTATTTGGAATATTCTTTCTCGTTGATATGTTAAGAGTATTAGGCCAGTAACCAAAATGTTGCTGGTTCGAATCCCTGAGCCGACTAGGTGAAAAATCTGTAGATTTTCCCTTTAGCAAGGCACTTAATCTTAATTTCTCCTGCAAATCACTCTGGATGAGAGTGTCTACGAAATGACTAAAATGTCAAATGTAGTATATGAAAGATAAGGACATATTTATCTGGCTAGAATAGCCAGTAATGTGAATGCAAGGGCTGTGATTGGTTTGACACGACCTCTTTGCAGCTATCAGACCTATTCCACCAACACGGCTGGTGTCAGGGTAAGACAACTAAGTATACATACCATAGGCTCCAAACAAGACTCGTGAATAATGTAGCTGCATGTATGTGTTACATTCATAGCCTACATGACTGTCAACTGGACAGGAACATTTTGAGCTTACTTGGCTAGGTAGCTGTAGATCAATAATTAAGGAAATAACTGTTTTTCCTCTTTTCTGCTCAATCACAGGTGCTATATGATGGAGAGTGCCCAATATGTTTAAAAGAGATCCAGTTCCTGCAGTATCTGTAGAGAAAATGACCAGGGAAAGGTTACGATGAAGAGAAGTATGAAGAGAGCAGCTATGAGATGGCCATGGGCGAGATGCACGGGATTGATGAGAAGAACGAGGTTAACAACTTGAGTTGGAATGACACAGCAAATATGCATATATAGTCAGCATTAAGCATGGCAATCATGTCTATATTTGATTTTCTTTCTTCTGTTTGCTTTATTAGTTAGTTACACCCACAGTATATATCTCCCTTAACTTCTTTCACTGACTCTACGACTCCCTCTCACCTCCCTCCAGGTTCACTGTGGAGTTCCAGCCTTTACAGTCATGTACAGTTCATTGGGTTTAGACTGGCTGGGCTGCTTCATGTCACACGTTAGACCAGTCATTGACAAAGCCTACGCAACTTTGCCAAAAACTGCCTGAAATGGACTGGACCAGAAGACTGTACTACAGAATGCTGTCTAAAGAAACAACCTTGACCAGGCAGTGCGTTTAAGAATTTAACCATACACAGACGAGACTGTGACAGCATCTCTTTACAGGTGTGGCACCACTTTACTTTAATATAAACTCTATTTCCTCTTCATTTCTGGTGCTCTTGACTGGAACTTAATTATAGAGCTTCCACTCCTTTAGCTGAAACACATGCAAGAAATGTACATTACATAAATGCCCTCTCTTTGAAATACAGACATTCTTTCAATTTGAAAGCATTGAGCTGATAAGGCTTACCTACTTAAAGCTACCACTAGATGGTATCCTTATCTGAGACAATAATATTGAATAGATCCCAGTACATTTTAAGTTTGTAACGGCTTTCTTCCTGGGATGAAGGAGAGGACCAAAAGGCAGCGCAGTTAGTGTTCAACATGTTTAATCAGACGATAAACGGTGAACATTAACAAATAACAAAATAACAAAATGTGAAAGCCGAGACAGTCCTATCTGGTGCAGAACACAAACACAGAGACAGGAAACAACCACCCACAATCCCCAACACAAAACAAGCCACCTATATATGATTCTCAATCAGGGACAACGATTGACAGCTGTCTCTGATTGAGAACCATATTAGGCTGGACACAGAAACAGACGAACTAGACACACAACATAGAATTCCCACCCAGCTCACGTCCTGACCAACACTAAACAAGCAAAACACATAAGAACTCTGGTCAGGACGTTACAGTACCCCCCTCCTGAGGTGCGGACTCCGAACGCACCCCTAAAACTCAAGAGGAGGGTCTGGGTGGGCATCTGTCCGCGGTGGCGGCTCCAGCGCAGGACGAGGACACCACTCCACCACTGTCTTTGTCCCCCCCCATTAGCGTCCTTTGAGTGGCGACCCTCGCCCACGACCTTGGCCTAAGAATCCTCCCCAAGGCCCCCACATGATTTAGGAGGTAGCTCAGGACAGAGAAGTAGCTCAGGACAGAGAAGTAGCTCAGGACAGAGAAGTAGCTCAGGACAGAGAGGTAGCTCAGGACAGAGAGGTAGCTCAGGACAGAGAGGTAGCTCAGGACTGTAGGGCAGCTCATGTCTGTAGGGCAGCTCATGACTGGAGGGCAGCTCATGACTGGAGGGCAGCTCATGACTGGAGGGCAGCTCATGACTGGAGGGCAGCTCATGACTGGAGGGCGGATCCTGGCTGGCCGGCTCTGGCGGATCCTGGCTGGCCGGCTCTGGCGGATCCTGGCTGGCCGGCTCTGGCGGATCCTGGCTGGCCGGCTCTGGCGGATCCTGGCTGGACGGCTCTGGCGGGTCCTGGCTGGACGGCTCTGGCGGGTCCTGGCTGGACGGCTCTGGCGGGTCCTGGCTGGACGGCTCTGGCGGGTCCTGGCTGGACGGCTCTGGCGGGTCCTGGCTGGACGGCTCTGGCTGGTCCTGGCTGGATGGCTCTGGCTGGTCCTGGCTGTACGGCTCTGGGCAGACGGATGGCTCAGATGGCGCTGGGCAGACGGATGGCTCAGATGGCGCTGGGCAGACGGATGGCTCAGATGGCGCTGGGCAGACGGATGGCTCAGATGGCGCTGGGCAGACGGATGGCTCAGATGGCGCTGGGCAGACGGATGGCTCAGATGGCGCTGGGCAGACGGATGGCTCAGATGGCGCTGGGCAGACGGATGGCTCAGACGGCGCTGGGCAGACGGATGGCTCAGACGGCGCTGGGCAGACGGATGGCTCAGATGGTGCTGGGCAGGCAGGCAGTGCAGGCGGCGTTGGGCAGACGGCCGACTCTGACCTGCTGAGGCGCACAGTAGGCCTGGAGCGTGGTGCCGGAACTGGTGGTACCGGACTGGAGACACGCACCTCAAGGCTAGTGCGGGGAACAGGAACAGGGCACACTGGACTCTCGAGGCGCACTATAGGCCTGGTGCGTGGTACCGGAACTGGAGGTACCGGGCTGGAGACACGCACCATAGGGAGAGTGCGTGGAGGAGGAACAGGGCTCTGGAGACGCACTGGAAGCCTGGTGCGTGGGGTAGGCACTGGTGGTACTGGGCTGGGGCGGGAAGGTGGTGCCGGATATACCGGACCGTGCAGGCGTACTGGCTCCCTTGAGCACCGAGCCTGCCCAACCTTACCTGGTTGAATGGTCCCCGTAGCCCTGCCAGTGCGGCGAGGTGGAATAGCCCGCACTGGGCTATGCTGGCGAACCGGGGACACCATTTGTAAGGCTTGTGCCATGTACACCGGCCCGAGGAGACGTACTGGAGGCCAGATATGTTGAGCCGGCTTCATGGCACTTGGCTCAATGCTCACTCTAGCCCGGCTAGTGCGGGGAGGTGGAATAACCCGCACCGGGCTAAGCACACGTACAGGAGACTCCGTGCGCTCTTCCGCACAACACGGTGTCTGCCCGTACTCTCGCTCTCCACGGTAAGCCCGGGAAGTTGGCGCAGGTCTCCTACCTGACTTCGCCACACTCCCCTTTAGCCCCCCCCAAGAAATTTTTGGGTGAGCCTCTCGGGCTTCCAGCCGCTCTGCCTTGCTAGCGCCTCATAATGCCGCCTCTCCGCTTTTGATGCCTCCAGCTCCGCTTTGGGGCGGCGACACTCCTCTGGCTCTGCCCAGGGTCCTTCTCCGTCTAGAATCTCCTCCCATGTCCATTCCTCCTTGTACCACTGCTGCTTTCGCTGCTGCCCGTTTCCACGCTGCTTGGTCCGGGTTTGGTGGGTGGTTCTGTAACAGCTTTCTTCCTGGGATGAAGGAGAGGACCAAAAGGCAGCGCAGTTAGTGTTCAACATGTTTAATCAGACAATAAACGGTGAACATTAACAAATAACAAAATAACAAAACGTGAAAGCCGAGACAGTCCTATCTGGTGCAGAACACAAACACAGAGACAGGAAACAACCACCCACAATCCCCAACACAAAACAAGCCACCTATATATGATTCTCAATCAGGGACAACGATTGACAGCTGTCTCTGATTGAGAACCATATTAGGCTGGACACAGAAACAGACGAACTAGACACACAACATAGAATTCCCACCCAGCTCACGTCCTGACCAACACTAAACAAGCAAAACACATAAGAACTCTGGTCAGGACGTTACAAAGTTATTGTTTGTAATTCACTCATGCACAAATTATTTGCTGAAGTTAACTTTGATTCCTCGACTATATCCCTTCAGAGAGGCACGTCAACTCTTTCTAATCTTCAGAGTCCTTGCTACCTGTTTCCTCAGCAAGGAGTCACTGTACATCATGTGCCTGACAAAGGTGTGAGATGCATAGTGATTATCTATGTTGTTTGCCGAACATGGGCCTGGCATGTGACAGGGTTGGTTCTAGGTTCTTGGGCTTTGGCCATTGTACCTGTTGACCTACTGTATATTGCCTTATGGATAAGGCTAATGTACATTGCAAATATTTGGAACGTAAATTAACAATGCTAGTGGGATGAGAAACCTGTAAATATGTAAATGTTAGATCTGAGACGCATAACAAATAATCACTTGACTCCCACATCTGTCTAAAACACAGTATGTACTGGGTAGAACATAATTGTACAAAAGCTGAAGAACATTTGCACATCCAGGTACATTTTGCAGGTGCTGGAGTTGTAGACCAACTCATGGAAAACAGAAAGGAAAACACTGCACACTGCTGCTCACACTCCCAGGTGATGTTTATTTTCAACAACCTTTCAACCCTTATGTCTTCATCAGGCATCCGTATCCCAGGTGTGGGTGGAAGGTCCTATATATAGGGGCAGTACTCAGTGACATCACTTCCTGAAACAGGAGGTAAAAAAATGTATAACATAGTTTCACAATATTAACATTCAATGTATCAAAGTATATGATCATACACAGGGAATGTGATCAATGTTTACAGTAATATACATACACATACAATATTCAATTAGGATAAAAACATTTTTTTTTTAAGACATATTGAAACTATAAAAACGGTTTCAAGTCGAACTCCTCATTAAGGCCAAGAGGTGTACTGCCCCTATATATAGGACCTTCCACCCCCACCTGGGATACGGATGCCTGATGAAGACATAAGTGTTGAAACGTTGTTGTAAATCAATAGAACATGATTGTGTCATGCAAAGTGTGACTGTGACGTCCATGACAACTTCCTTAACTCACTTTTAAATCCCTATCACCCCTTCTCTAATTCTAGACATCTACTCCATGTACTCCACAGCCTGTAGTCAGTCAGTGCTGACAGACAGGATAGAGCGTAAAACATTAAGGAAGAAAGGAGTTATCTGTACACTTCTATACTACTCACTGCTGTATCACTGTAAATCCAATTGCTGACAATGTCTGTCCCTCTGTAGGACGGAGGCCTCATCCTAAACAACCCATGTGCCCTCACTGTCCACGACAACCGTCTCATTTAGCCCAACCATCCTTACCAGTGCGTCCTGTTGCTAGGCACCAGTCGCTATGACAACGCTAAACGTCCAGGCACCTCCACTAGCCTGCGGGCCAAGATCAACCACCTGGTCTGCCGCGCCACAGACACTGAGGGTGTCCACTCCCTCCTGGACAACCTGCTGGCCCCAGACGTCTACTTCAGGTTCAACCCCAAGCTGAGTGCCGATGTGTCCCAAGATGAGAGCAGTTTCAGGGCTGTGGAGCAGCTGTTGGATCTAAGAGTAATAGGTCATAGTCTGGGTCACACACAGGCACAGTCACAACTCGGCTCTGGAGGAGAGTTGTAGGGTTTTGTTACTCAGTGCCTGTAGTTTGATATCCTTTTTGACTTTTTTAAGCTTTGAAACAAACTGTTCCTTCGTCCCAAATACACATACAGTGGCAAGAAAAAGTATGTGAACCTTTTAGAATTACCTGGATTTCTGCATATAAATTAGTCATCAAATTTGATCTGATCTTCATCTAAGTCACAACAGACAAACAGTGTGCTTAAACTAATAAAACATACATTATTGTATTTTTCTTGGCTATATTGAATACATCATTTAAACATTCACAGCGTAGGTTGGAAAAAGTATGTGAACCCCTAGGCTCCAATCAATGAGACAAGATTGGAGATGTTGGTTAGAGCTGCCTTGGCCTATAAAAAACAATCGCAAAATTTGTGTTTGCTATTCACAGGAAGCATTGACAAGATTGTGAACATTGCCTCGTACAAAAGAGATCTCAGAATACCTAAGATTAAGAATGGTTGACTTGCATAAAGCTGGAAAGGGTTATAAAAGTATCTCTAAAAGCCTTGATGTTCATCAGTCCATGGTAAGAGAAATTGTCTATAAATGGAGAAAGTTCATCACTGTTGCTACTCTCCCTAGGAGTGGCCATCCTGCAAAGATGACTGCAAGAGCACAGCGCAGAATACTCAATGAGGTTAAGAAGAATCCTAGAATCCTAAAGACTTACAGAAATCTCTGGAACATGCTAACATCTCTGTTGATGAGTCTATTATACGTAAAACACTAAACAAGAATGGTGTTCATGGGAGGACACCACGGAAGAAGCTACTGCTGTCCAAAAAAAAACATTGCTGCATGTCTGAAGTATGCAAAAGTGCATCTGGATGTTCCACAGCGCTACTGGAAAAATATTCTGTGGGCAGATGAAACTACAGTTAATTACTGTGTATATACGCAACGTCTCAGAGAATTTTGCATTATTCTGTATGTAAATCCGAGACACTCCATTTATACTGAACAAAAATATAAACGCAACATGCAACAGTTTCAAAGATTTTTCTGAGTTACAGCTCATATAAGGAAATCAGTCATTGGAAATCAATTAATTCGGCCCTAATCTATGGATTTCACATTACTGGTAATACAAATATGCATCTATTGGTCTGCCATCTGCCCGGTACAGTTTAAATCAGGATTAATCCGTGAAGAGCACATTTCTCCAGCGTTCTAGTGGCCATTGAAGGTGAGCATTTGCCCATAGCAGCAGGAATTTTGTTTTTTAATTATAAAAAATTGCACAAAGTAGTGCACTGGGCCTTTACTAGTCCTGTATTAGCGGACCAATATAGCCTTCTGTAGCAGAGCCCCAAAAAACATGTACAGCACCGCAATATACCCTATCTCAGTTTATTGCATAAATCGCGCATCCATTAGATTGCAATGCTGGTGCAGTAAAATAATCCAGTCCAGTTTAATGAATTACAGTGTAGGCTAATCCAAGTGTAGGCTATGACACAATGTAAATGGAGAACAACGCTAAAACGTGGCCAGTGGCATATCGAAATAGTGGCGTGAAGACTCCGGGTGAACGGAGACGTTGTTCATGGTTCTGTCATTCAAGGTCCTTTATTTGCACTGTTCTTATTGAGCACTGGACGGTTGCATTTTGGCTGCTGCGCAGATGGATGAGGCCAGCAGGGTGTACATACATGCAGCATACAAACACCACCGCCTACAGTCCTACCACAGATTTTGCCTGCAGTAGTGTAGTGCTATTTTTTAGATGAGGGTGCGCAAAAAATATGTAAATGACGTCATCATTTCCTCAATCAAATTTGGTACAGACAGATGTAGCCTATTGAATAGCCTATCATTGCTCTCCAACCCTGTTTCTGGAGTTGTGTTATATAAAATCCAATTAATTGTTATGTGATCTTGCAAGACATTGATTCAGCTTTGATCTAACTTTACTAAACAGTGCTTGTGAGAAGTGATTATCTTCTATTTGTAGAAATAATAATAAGTGATCAGTAGGACTATTAGGCATAGGCAACAGATCTGAGTGTTATTATTTTTAAACAATTGGAGCGCCCTTCGTGGTTCTAAAAAGGCTGCACTAAATAAACTGATTTGATTAGCTTAAACCAATGGTTACAATATACTTATTACAGAATAAAAGAAAACAGAGGGCAGAACTATCAATTCATATAATTTATTTTCATAGATTTTAATCATCAAATCAGTTGACCAAGTAGTAAATATAAATCATTACTACGTTGAACTGCAGCAAATTCATTTTAATAGAGCCATAAAATCATGGGGTATTCATGAATCTACCTAAATGTATCATTACCTCCAATTCAGTCATTATAGCCTAACGATCCCAAGCAGGGCTACAGCAACTTCCAGAGAGGGTAAGGCTTTTGGGCTTTAAGGTGGCCAATCTGGTTTGGGTGTCCTCAGTAGAATGGTGTCGCTGTAACCAAGTGGTCACATATCGTTCTGGGTTCCATTGCGCAAGAACAGGTCGGTGGAGTTTTATGAACATCAAGGCAGACCGGTAAATTTTTTCGACATTATGAAGTTGTCAATTGTCCTCTACAGTGCTCAAATGTAGCCTACAGTTCTTCATCATTCGCCAGAGCGAAGACAGGGAAGAAACCACTATTTACCTACCTCTAGGCTGCTGTAGCCTACATATTTATTTGGTTTGTCACTCTATCATATTTCATGGAATTTGTGTGGTAATTAAATATTATTTATTTAGAATTTGTCCTGCAGGTGGAGAAGCCGGATGTGGAGGTCCTGAGCTGGCGTGGCTACACATGGTCTGCAATTGTGAGGCCGGTTGGATGTACTGCCAAATTCTCTAAAATAGCATATGGTAGTGAAATTAACATTCAATTATCTGGCAACAGCTCTGGTGGACGTTCCTGCAGTCAGCACGCCAATTGCATGCTCCCTCAAACCTTGAAACATCTGTGGCATTGTGTTGTGTGACTAAACTGCACATTTTAGAGTGGCCTTGTATTGTCCCCAGTACAAGGTGCACCTTTTTATCGATCATGCTGTTTAATCAGCTTCTTGATATGCCTCACCTGTCAGGTGGATGGATTACCTTGGCAAAGAAAAAATGCTCATTAACAGAGATGTAAACAAATTTGTGAGAAATAATATTTATGTGAATTTCAGCTCTTGAAGCTAGGGGGCAGAATTTTTATGTTTGGAAAAAATAACGTTCCCAATGTAAGCTGCCTATTTCTCAGGCCCAGATGCTAGAATATGCATATAATTGACAGATTAGGATAGAACACACTCTAAAGTTTCCAAAACTGTCAAAATATTGTCTGTGAGTATAACAGAACTGATTTTGCAGGCAAAAACCTGAGGAAATCCAACCCGGAAGTGCCTCTTATTTTGAAAAATCCCGTTAAAGGGATCCGTGCGCCAAGAGGTTATGAAACATTGGACCAGCACTTTACATGTTGCGTTTATATATTTGTTCAGTGTAGATTCTCCCTCTTTCTAGGTTTCTAACTGATATTTTCATCTCTGTCACAACTGCTGGCATTAGGTTTGCTGTTTATAACTGTGTTTTCCGCTAATTGTATTTTGGCAAATTTAGAAAATTGTGTTTTATTAGCTGCTTCATTACAGGAGTTGCATGTTCTATAATAGGCTATAGCATTTTGACTGTAAGACAATAGGCTTGCTATTGTTGCATGTTTCCATTAAGCTCATAATGAAAAATGTCCGATCCTCATGTGCATGCATAGTATCAGAGAGGAAGAGGCTAAGCAAGAGGTTTCACACTCGCAAAAATCTGTCCAAAATTAGCCCAATGCTTTTATACGGGCTTATTTTGGGCCTAAGCTTGTCGCCTGCCTTCTCGACTTGGGACGACTACCATTGTTAGGGCGGAAACATAAGCATGTCTTCATTATATACAGATCTCTGATAGTGTTATCTGTTGGTCATGTCATTTTAGTGTTTGGAAAAAATGTAACCGTTTGTTGACCGGTTAATGAGGGTCAGTTAGTCGGCAGCAAAATTTACAGAAATTAGCATCCCTATTACGAATTTGCAAAACGCATGAATTCTAGCTAGGTGGATAACGTTAGCTATCTCACGAACGTTAGCTAGGATAGGGGTTAGGGTTAAGTTTAGGAGTTAGGTTAAATGGTTAAGGTTAGGGTTGGGGTTAGGGGAAGGGTTAGCTAAAAGGGTTACGGTTAGGGTTATTATTTATTTTAAAATTATGTAATGTGTTTTTTTTGTTATGATATTTGTGTCAAGGTGCAATTAGCTTCAGTCTCTCAAAGCTATGAATTACTCTGATGTATACAACAACTTGTCTCGCACATAATTGTGAAATGTTTGGCCTCTGTTGGTCTGTTGTGCTCAGCTGAATCCTTTACATTCAAGTAGTAACTTATCTCACTTCTCTCAGACCCAGTCATTCCCATCCCAGACTTGGATTGGTGTTGGTGATGCAACAACTGAGCAGTTAAAAGCAGTAAGTCATGTATAGTTTTGACTGTACTGCTGGAGTGTGAGGGGTTAACGGCAGCCTGCCTGCATCTAGTGGCCGTGCCCTCCCTGGTCAGTGGTCAGTCAGTGTAAGACACACTTTGTTTGGGACAGAAAGGCCTTGTGAGAGAGGGAATGAGTGTGTCCGTGCCAGCCAGAGAGAAGACACAAGGTCAGTAATCCCCCGCCTTTCACTCTGAAATAGCACAGATAACAAAATGCATGAAATTATTTGATATATACACTTTTATCCAATTGCCATTTTTCCCCCATTAAAGTTGATGTGTAAATAAATTACATGTTATGACCTTTGTTTCCATTCAACTGACTTGTGAAGTCTGCCATCACTTTTGCTATCACAATGGACGGAGATGACGTTATCTTTGTATCCCTATTACACAAAGGACACATTATGGTGCCCATTTGACATGTCGTGTGACCAGAGAGTTTGACCTAATTTTTTCCCGCATGTGGTTGGATATAATGCAAAATAAAATTCACAACACTCACACTAACTTTCAGAAGCTGATTGTAGACTGATGTTAACACCAGAGTAGCTGCTCTGAGTTCACCGAGAGAGCCGCAGAGGAGAAGCACCGTAGCTGCAACTGTAGGTGGAAAGAGACTGAACAAATACAGCAACCTAATTCTCCAGGTAACTTTGTTTTATTTTCTTGTATTGCATGTCTTTTGGCAATTATGAATGCCTTTTAATTTAAATGCAAGAATTATTGGTGCAATCTTGGTGCAAAAGATTTTCTGCTGCTCATTAGTGACTTCAACTAATAGAGGCTACCCTGTGATTGTTGAAGAATATGACTCTTGTTTATATTTTTGTTGTCTCTGAAGACTTAAAAAAATATATATATTAGATTACATTTATATGTATTTTATAGACCTGAAACGAGAGTTGTGCACATCGTACGGACTGTACCTTTAAGTCCAGGATAGATGTTGAGATCTTATTCCATGACAAGTGTCTTTGTATTACTGTGTATGACTGAGTACTCTTCTAGCTGCTCGTCAGAAGGAATCAGAGGCAGGGTCAAGCTTTAAATGATCTCATCCTCTTTTGAGATGAGAAGAGGGAGGTTCTTTCACTGAATCAGCAGTTTTGTAATGAGACAGCCAGTGAATTCTGTATATACAATATATATTATAATATATATACAGTGTCTTCAGAAAGTATTCACACCCTTTGACTTATTCCAAATTTTGTTGTGTTACAGCCTGAATTCAAAATGGATTAAATATATTTTTCTCACACCCATCTACACACAATACCCCACAATGACTAAGTGAAAACATGTTTATAGAAATGAAATACAGAAATATCTAATTTACATAAGTATTCACACCCCGGAGTCAATACATGTTAGAATCACCTTTTGCAGTGATTATAGCTGTGAATCTTTCTGGGTTAGTCACTAAGAGCTTTGCACACCTGGATTGTAAAATATTTGCACATTATTCTTCTTTAAATTCTTCAAGCTCTGTCAAGCTGGTTGTTGATCATTGTTAGACAGCCATTTTCAAGTCTTGCCATAGATTTTCAAGCTGATTGAAGTCAAAACTGTAACTAGGCTACTCAGGAACATTCAATGTTGTCTTGGTAAGCAACTCCAGTGTATATTTGGCCTTATGTTTGAGGTTATTGTCTTGCTGAAAGGTGAATTTGTCTCCCAGTATCTGTTGGAAAGCAGACTGAACCAGGTTTTCCTCTAGGATTTTACGTGTGCTTAGCTCTATTCCGTTTATTTTTATCATACAAAAACTTCCTAGGCACTTGAAACAGAGCATCCTAGTCCTTGCGATCACATGCATACCCATAACATGATGCAGCCACCACCATGCTTGAAAATATGAAGAGTGGTACTCTCTTGCTTTGTATTCAGGACAAATGTTAATTGCTTTGCCATTTTTTGCAGTTTTACTTTAGTGCCTTATTGCAAACAGGATGCATGTTTTGGAATATTTGTATTCTGTACAGGCTTCCTCATATTCACTCTGTAACTTAGGTTAGTATTGTGGAGTAACTACAATGTTGTTGATCCATCCTCAGTTTTCTATCACAGCCGTTCACCTCTGTAACTGTTTTAAAGTCACCATTGGCCCCATGGTGCCCTTCTTTGTGAGGCATTGGAAAACCTCCCTCGTCTTTGTGGTTCAATCTGTTTTTGAAATTCACTGCTCGACTGAGCGACCTTACAGATAATTGTATGTGTGGGGTACAGAGATGAGGTAGTCATTCAAAAATCATGTTAAACACTATTATTGCACACAGAGTGAGTCCTTTCAACGTATTATGTCTTGTTAAGCACATTTTCACTCCTGAACTTATTTAGGATTGTCATAACAAACAGGTTGAATACCTATTGACTAAAGACATTTCAGCTCTCCATTGTTTATTAATTTGTAAAAATGTCTAAAATCATAATTCCACTTTGACATTATGGAGTATTGTTTGTAGGCCAGTGACACGTGCTCTCAATTTTAATCCATCAAAATTTGGAAAATATTTTTATTTAATTTTTTGGTTCCCACGATTGCCCATAGAAGCTGTTGGCATGCATTTAGATGCACTCCCTGTTTTGGTATTGACCTTATTTTAGCTGTCTCTTTTGCGGACATACAGTATTTGCTTTTGATTGAAGATCACAGTTATAATGCCAGTCTTGGTAGCCTGATTGTTTATACTTGTCCTTGTTAATTTGATTTTCATGGCACTTGAAATGGTCCAGGCTCAAGCCAGGCTTAAAATTCTAACTACCGGTAACAGTCAGGAGAAACAGAGCATTAGAGGGGCAACAGAGCATAAGCACTCCAGCACAGTCCAAATGAAGATGATGCTTAGTATTGCACCTGCCACCTGATGTTACCTTAAGAATACTCCTTTGTATCTGGCAACTGCCACCCCTCCTCCTCACTGGTGTAGGCCTAGTGACGCTGGTTGTGCATTGAGTGATGGGTTGTCTCTGACTCCGTTCCTGAACAGGCAGCTTGTGTAGAGATGGAGAAATCCTCCCACATGCCATCTGCTCCTAGCCAAGCCCTAGCCTCACGTGCCAAAGGGGACCCACGGGACATAGAGACATTGTTGTCCTCACAGAGCTGCCTCCGCCCTCCTCTCGAGCCCTTCACACTGTGCAATCTGGTGCATGGCACTGGTCAGACTGAAACCCTGCTGAAGTCAAATGCATGGGAAGAAAGAGGCCATGCCAAGAGCCAAACTGAACATACTTTTTGCTTTTGTTTCCTTTGTGAGGGGACTCAAGTTCTGTTTCAATCAAGATGACGTGGGGGGGAAAAGCCCAGATCAGTACAAGTGGATGAGCCATGCTCAAGTTCTATTCTCATTCCTGTGACACTGTTATATGTCTGTTATTGCAGGGGCCTCAATGGTTGACATCATGGTCATGGTCAGAACTGGTAGTGATCTGTGACTCCAAGCCCCGATTGCAATGGCTCTCCTATCACGACTCAGGATATTTTTATATAACCTTTATTTAACTAGGCAAGTCAGTTAAGAACACATTCTTATTTTACAATGATGGCCTACCCCAGCCAAACCCTCTCCTAAACCTGACGACGCTGGGCCAATTATACGCCATCGTATGGGACTCCCGATCACGGCTGGTTGTGATACAGCCCGGGATCGAACCAGGGTCTGCAGTGACACTTCTAGCACTGAGATGCAGTGCCTTAGAGCTCTGCACCACTCGGGAGCCCTATGGCCCAGATGCAGACACAGGAGGCTGGAGAAACGGAAAACACGCTGGTGGTGCCCCAAAACAAGAAGAACTGGCAACAGACAGACAGAAAACGCAGGTATAAATACACAGAGGATAATGGGGAAAATCGGAGACACCTGGCGGAGGGTGGAGACCAGCACAAGGCAGGTGAAACAGATCAGGGTGTGACAGAACCCCTGGTTGATTGGGGTGTTGGCGGCGGAACTCAGCGATGAGGGCTGGGTCCAGGATGTTCCTAGTGGGAACCCAGCACCTCTCCTCTGGGCAATAACCCTCCCAGTCAACCAGGTACTGGGGCAACAGAAGACGAACAGCAGTGGGGATTTTAGAGATGGGGAAAGGGCAGATAAAGCGGGGGGGAAATTTACGGGACTCCACCCTGAGGGGCAGATCCCGAGGGGAGAGCCATACCCTCTGCCCGAGACGATAGCGGGGAGCTGGGATCTGGTGGCGGTCCGCCTGTCGCTGATACCTGGAGTTGGTCTTAAGAAGAGCGGACCGGGCTCTCTTCCAGCGGGGGAGGGTATGCTGACTTTTTACTCTTGCTCAGGGAAGAGCGAAGGCTAGTAACTGAAGGAACACTCAAAGTGTGAGAGACCAGTGGCTGAGCAGGGAAGGGTGTTGCGGACGTACACCACCCACACAAGTTACTGGCTCCAGGTGGTGGGGTTGGCAGAGACGAGGCAACAAAGAGTCGTCTCCAGGTCCTGATTGGCTCATTCCGACTGACTTTGGATTGGGGATTAAACCCAGAGAACTGGCTGGTCGATGACCCAGTCAGGGTGCAGAATGCCTTCCAGAACCTGGACGAGAACTGAGGACCACGATCAGAGACCATGTCGACCGGAAGTCCATGGATCCAGAAGATGTGCTGCACCATAAGCTGGGCCGTCTCCTTGGCTGAGGGCTACTTGGGAAGGGGAATGAAATGTGCGGCTTTGGAAAACCTATCCACAACCGTAAGGATGGTGGTGTTGCCATCTGATGGGGGGAGACCAGTGACAACTTCCAGGGATATATAGGACCAGGGTCAGTGAGGAACAGGGAATGGTTGAAGGCCAGCCGGAGCTTGCCGCTGAGTCTTGTTCTGTGCACACATAGTGCAGGCGGCGACGAATGCGGAGATGTCAGGAACCATGGTGGGCCACCAAAAACATTTTTGGATGAAAGCCAGGGTCCGACGGGAGCCGGGATAACTGGTAAGTTTAGAGGAATGAACCCATTCCAGGACCGGGAACCGGGCCGAATCAGGGACAAACATCCGGTTAGCCGGGCCCCCCGCCCCCTGGTTCCGGCTGTGAACGCTGTGCCTTGCGGACCAGGCTCTCGATACCCCAGACAAGTGTAGCTGCAAGACAGGAGGAAGGGAGGATGGTCTTTGGGTCAGAGGGTGTAGCCGTAGAACTAGACAGGCGAGAGAGGACATCAGGCTTAACATTCTTGGACCCAGGGCGGTAGGAGATGGTAAAATGGAACCTAGTAAATAACAGTGCCCAACAAGCCTGCTTTGAGTTGAGGCGTTTGGCGGTGCCAAGATATTCTAGATTCTTATGGTTGGTCCACACTAAGAATGGGTGTTCCTTCCCCTTCAAGGTAGTGCCTCCACATCTCCAGGGCCATCTTGACTGTGAGAAGTTCCCGATTAACAACGTCATAGTTCCTCTCAGCGGGATTAAGGTGATGGGACAGGAAAGCGCACTGATGCAACTTTTGGTCCTGGCAGAACGTTGGGACAGAACGGCCCCCAATCTATCATCCGAGGCATCGATCCCCACCACGAACTGACGGGACGGGTCCGGATGGATTAGGATGGGGGCAGTGATGAAATGATGCTTAAGATCCAAAAACAGCAGCTGGGGACCACGTGAACGGAACCTTGGGAGAGGTGAGTGCAGAAAGGGGGGAAGCCAGGGTGCTGTAGCCCCAAATTAAGCTGTGGTAGAAATGTGCAAATCCCAGGAAACGTTACATCTGCACTCTGGATGTGGGTTGGGGCCAATCCACTACTGCTCTCACCTTGTCAGGATCCATCTGAATGTTCCCTGCAGCGATGACGTATCCCAAAAAGGAGATAGTGGAACAATGGAATTCACATTTCTCTGCTTTGACAAACAGCTGGTTCTCCAGGTGGCGCTGGAGGACTTGTCAGATGAGGAGGACATGCTCTTGAGCCGAATGGGAAAAGACAAGGATGTCGTCGAGGTAGACAAACACAAACCAGTTTAACATGTCACAAAGCACATTATTGACCAGGGCCTGGAACACGGCGGGAGCGTAGGTCCGTCCGAACGCCCTAACCAGGTAGTCGTAGTGTTTGCTAGCCGTGTTGAAGGCTGTCTCCCACTCGTCTCCTTCCCATATCCGAACTAGGTGGTAGGCGTTCCGAAGGTCCAACTTTGAAAATATGATCACCCCCTGGAGAGGCTCGACTGCTGAGGAGAGGAGTGGTAGAGGGTAACAATTTTTTACTTTGTCATTAAGGCCCCGGTAGTAGATACACGGGCGCAGGGTTTTGTCCTTTCTGCCACAAAGAAGAACCCTGTGCCGGCAGGGGAGGCAGAAGGACGAATGCTCCCCGCAACCAGAGAGTTCTCAATGTCTCCTCCATGGCCTTGGTCTCTGGGCCAGACATGGAATAAAGCCGCCCCTGAGGCGGTGTGGTGGCCGGGAGGAGATCAATGGCGCAATCGTAGGGATGATGCGGCGGAATGTGCATGGCAATGTGCATGGCAGAATGGGCTCCAACCCAGGATAGACCCAGTAGTCCAGTCGATCAGGGGGTTGTGCCTCTGGAGCCATGTAAATCCCAAAACCACAGGAACACGAGGAGATTCAATTAGTAGAAACTGTATGGACTGATTGCCCGACACTCCCAGGTTAATGGGAACAGTACTGTGAGTGACCCTTCCAATGGAGCGGCCATCCAATGCTCTGGCTTCCATAGAAATAGAGATGGGTTGTGTGGAGAAACCCAGCTCAGATACCAGGATAGCATCCATGAAGCTCTCGTCAGCCCCAGAGTCAATGAGCACCGGGAGAGATTTAGACCGGTCACCCCACAGCAGGATAGCATGGAGAGGAGTACGAGTAATAGGAGTTTGGAGACTTCCAGTAAGGCCCACCAGCGTATTCATACCTACTGATGAGCCTGGTCTTTTACTGGACAGGTGGATATATAATATCCTGTAGTACCACATGATTCCCGAGGGAACTCGAGTGACTTCAGATTCTCTCCGGAATACAGGCACTGGGGACTTCCGGGGTTCTTCGGAGGTGAGGCAGAAACCGTTGATGAGCGAGTGTGGCCGAGAACAGACCTCCTCTCCCTCCTGCATTCCCGTAGGCGCCCATCGATCCTTATGGTCAAGGCTATGAGGGAGTCGAGGTCCATGGGTAACTGCCGAGCTGCGAGCACATCTTTAATTTCCTCCGATAATCCATGAAGGAAGGTGTCAACCAGGGACTTCGTGTTCCAGGCACTCTCTGCGGCCAACATGCGATAGTCTACCGCATAGTCTGCCACACTATGGAAGTCTTGATGTAGCTGAGGTAGCTTCCGAGCCGCCTCTCTCCCGGACACCGAAGAATCGAACCCCTTCCTCACCTCTGCTACAAAATCCTCCAGACGAAGGCAAACGGCGGATTGTTGCTCCCACACCACTGTAGCCCAGGCGAGCACCCTTCCAGACATCAGTGTTATGAGAGACGCTATCATTGAACGATCTGAAGGAAATGAAGAGGGCTGCAGCTCAAAGATGGGAGAGAAACGTCCGGCAGGCCCCAGGATCCCCAACATAGCGCTCCGGAGGAGGTAAGTGGGGTTCTCGGGAAGCCGGGGTAGGCTGGGAAAAAGCACCGCTGGTAGCAGGTTTACTGAGCGTCTGGGATGTTTCCGTTATGGCTTGCTGTCCGATAGATAGTCAGCGGAATTGCTCCAGTAATGAGTTGAAACCCTGGTCATGGCATTCCGCCAAGGTATGGAGTCCTTCCATAAGGTTCAAAAGTAGCTCCTTGTGTCTTCTTGCAGGCAGACAGCGTTGTGGAGCTAGCCCGAGTCTGCTGGGTCAGTCATGGCCAGTTCGTACTATCTCGACTCAGGATGTGACCCAGATGCAGACACAGGAGGCATATGGTTTGGTTCTCAGAATATTTATTATAACAAAGAGGCAGGCAAAAGGGCAGGTCGAGGGCAGGCAGGCGGAGGTTCGTAATCCAAGGCAGAGTCAAAAAGGGACTGAATGGCAGGCAGGCTCAGGGTCAGGGCAGGCAGAAAGTTTGGAACGAGGTAAACTAGAAAACAAGAACTAGAGAACTGGAGAAACGGGAAACCGGAGACACCTGGTGGGGGGTGGAGACAAGCACAAGGCAGGTGAAACAGATCAGGGTGTGACATCTCCACAATAAACAGTTTGTTGGGAGTAAAAAATATAATATGACTGTACAATTCAAACAAGTTGTGAAAATAGTCTCTTGAGGATATCAATCCATCAGGGTGCACTGCCTCACAGGCTGTCAGCCAGGGCTTGTCCATAAATAAGCCAGATGATTCTTGTAGTTGTTGTATTCTTTAGAAAAAATAGGCAGAGTTAATTAATTGGTTTGGTTTTCATCTTACCCTCACCAGTCGTGTTTGTCCATTTTAGCATAGAGTATAGTACATATCCATGAATTAGTGCTGTGTCTGCATTCCTGGGCCCCTAGCCTACTTGGGTCAGAACTATGTAGAGGCTTAAGACTGCCACAGAGACAGAGGCCTCTTCTAGAGTTCTGTGCTGTTTCTAGAAAAAAAGCATTTTATTTTCCTGAAGAGTCCTCCGCTGAACGGCTTTGACCTGTGCCCTTTCTGAGGATGTCAGTCAGCAGAATGATTGTTCTTGCTTGGGTGTACCACAGGAGGCTGGAATGGAGTGAATGGAGTGGTATCAAAGGCATGGAAACCATATGTTTGATGTGTTTGATTCCATTCCATTAATTTCTGTTCCAGCCATTACTATGAGCCCGTCCTCCCCAATTAAGGTGCCACCAGCCACCTGTGGGGTTGTACTGTATTAGAGTGGTTGAGTATAGAATAGAATGGGAATAGAAAATGCTGATGAGCTACATATTGGAAGGAGACAATAATGGGAAGGTGGCCAGAGTGCAAACAAGTGAAGTGTTTCTTTTTGTTTTCATACAAAAGGAAGTTAATTTGGCCGGAGGGTTAGACACCATAAAATCGTTTTCAACACAATTCACAAACAGACACAACAGACATTGCTTGCTACAAATATGCCTCTGTTTTGCCGATAAAACAGTCATTCCTTCTAACAGCCTTTGTGTTGAGGTCATTTACCAGGGTTTTTTCTTGCATATAAAATTCATTTGAGACAAACATTGCAGTCATACTCTGTTCCCTGGTTTTCAGCAGCCAACAATAAGGCCCACATCATTGATGTCATCAAAACCAATAAAAATGCTAACCATGTGCAGACTATGGGCTGGCTTGTGTTTCCACTGAGTACACAGAGTATTTCTGTGAAATTCTTTTTGGCATTGAAATTGCTCAGTATGAATAAGCCCATAAGCAGAGTGTGGGACTGCAATAGAGATAAAGCTTTGTTGTTACACAGCTTTGATGTAAATACAAACAATTCTGTCTGGCTTCCTTCATAAGTTTCCCCAGATAGGCATCATCAAATGAGTCAGCATACAAGGTTGTGACCACAGACCATGTATCAAGGCTCTATATCTATGGTTGTGACAACCATCTTTCTTTCCATGCAAATTATGTCATGTCCAACACTCAACAATGTCAATCATTCCAATTCCAAGCAGTGCTCAATCATTCCACTCAAACCACATTTTATTTTCATCTCATTGTTAAAACTATCCATGATACTTATTCACAAATTTCTTTGAACGTATATGTGCGTGTACACGAGAGAGCGAGAGAGAGGGAGCTTGGCAGGCACAGAGATGTGCGTGGTGAGGGGGGGGGGGGGGGGGGGGGGGCGAAGGGAGCTCATTCATTATTCATGAGATGGGTGGGCAGAGTGCAGAATGGCCATGGCACAGACAGAAACTCTATTACTGAGATGTTCACTCTGCTCTGCCTCTCCAGATTCCTGCTATTTGATTGACCAAGGAAACAAAATTGACTGATTGACCACCAAGGATTTGATCTGTTTACGGCACTAACTGGACATTGGAATTGTGGAGAAACTCAATGCATTGGAGTGTCATGGAGATGATGGGGAAGAGGGAAACCTCATGATATTCCACTTGAAGGATTGTACTTATGAAAGGTAACGCAGATGTAATGAGCTAATGTGTTCTAACAAGAGGCGGAAAAGTTCTGATAATTGTTGTAGATGAGTTGATCAATGAGTCTGATCAATGATCTGTTTTGTTACACTTTGTATCATATATATTTATAACTAACAGGGTAATATAGTAGTGACATATTAATTACATTATAACAATGTATTTCTTTGGGATTCAAGTAAATATATACAGCAACTAACAAAAGCTTTATTAATGTAGTCCTGTGGAGGAGGTAAGTTTTTCATAATGGCTTGAGACTGGAATTGAGTCCTGGGCATGTGTTGCGTTGGTGGATCTATTGTTTGGAAACAGTGACAAAGAGACTCTGTCAGAGAATGTGACAGCGCAGACTGTTGAGTGGGACAGAGATTAAATACTGCTATTTGGATACTGAATGGCATTTCATTTTATTTTGTTGTTTTGAGCTAGAAAATATTGTCTTACAAAGCAATTGGTCCCATAAATGTCATGAAATGTAATTTAAATTGATTTCATGAAACATTTTAATTGCTTAATCGGTCACTTATAAAACAGTTCCTAGATAAAGGCGTCCGGCAGTTCAACAGGATCGGTGAAGGTCATTCACTGGAGAGATGGGGATGCTGGCCAGATCCACTCTATTACTACTGTTATGGCAAGGACTGTCTGCCATTGACGTCCCACTGGAAAGTAAGTCAATACAACCTATTGTGTCCCTGCAATATGGTGATAATAGTGTACAGTGCTGTATATTTTCAAATACAGTATGTAAATGAATGTACAATCCTAATGCAATCAGGTCTTTCATTTTGACTTGTCAACCTACAGTCAGACAGCCCCCCACCATTATAAAACAGTCGTTGAAGGATCATGTCGTGGACCCCAGAGACAACATGGTCGTTGAGTGTGAAGCCAAAGGCACCCCTCACCCAATGTAAGAACTGACTAATCAAAAACACTTTCTTTATAGTTCAAAACCATATAAAAATTGTGAGTAGCTGTAGTACAACTCTTTTAACTACTTTAACCAAATTACTTGCCTTTATCCCTAAGTTTCTCATGGAGGCGTAATGGGAAGTATTTCAATGTGGCACGGGACCCTCAGGCCTCGATGAGGAGACGTTCGGGGACGCTGGACATCTATGCCTGGGCTGACCCGGAGGCTTATGAGGGGGAGTACCAGTGTGTTGCCACCAATGAGCATGGCACTGCATACTCAAACAAGATCAACCTACGCATCTCTAGTAAGCTGCCACTCAATTCAGGCTTTTGAGTCCATTGTCACAGAGTACATTCGAAAGCTAGGGCCTCAAACCTTGAAAATGCTCAACTTTGGTGGCAGAACCAAGCAAAGCTTAAAGGGACAAATCCGTACAAAATCTAATTTTGCCAGCCATTTTCAGACCTCAAAAGTGGTCTTATGTTAAGATAAGTCCATATCCCGGCAAGATTCAGCTCTCTGTGTTAAATGCCACTAACCGCATCCTCTTAACCCTATGTTTTCATGTCAGGGGCCCCTCTGTGGCCCAGAGAGGTGTTGGAACCGGTAACGGTGAGTGTTGGTCTTCCTCTGGTCTTGGACTGCAGCCCTCCTCCAGGCCCTCCCAAACCTGAGACCTATTGGATGAGCAAGTGTGAGTAGGCCTACCTCCTATTCTCAAATCAGAAGTACATCATGTCTAGGAATGGCATTGATATTCTATAATTAATGACAACCACCTGTCTCTCGTTCAGAACTGATGAGCTTATTTTGTTCATGTTTTTGTAATATGGCACTTATCCCAAACATTATCTGTATTTATCCTATCAACTCCAGATGACCTTACCAGGAAATGCATAAATAACTTTGTATTTATTTCAGGTTCATCAGGGAGACCTTTCAACTGGCCTCACCAGCCCCACCCCCCAGTCATGCTGCCTATCAAACAAGACCGTAGAGTGTCTATGGGGGTGAATGGAGATCTCTACTTCTCTAATGTCTACGTCAATGACTCTGCCACCGACTACTGCTGCAACGCACGCTTCCCCTACAAAAACATTATCCAACAGAAGATGCCTATTACCGTAAGAGTCCTTACAAGTGAGTATTGGTATGTAGCACAAGGGATGTTGCATCATTTACTTAACTTACCATGTACTAACTGGCCTTCCTCATTAAACTGTTGCTTTGGTTTGCCCCACATTGTTTTATTTCAGACTATCCCTAATACGACTCACCATAGCTCTTCTCCGATCTTACTGACCTAGTGCAGTGGTGAGTGTGTGCTCTGCTTCTTTTGTTGTGTTTAATTTTTACTAAGTATACTGTCAAGAATGAACAACCCCCTTGTCTTAACAACCTGACCCTTCTTTAACATTGGTCTGCCTTGACACACAGTCTTTAGGCCCATGATGAGTTAGGCACCACTGTTTTCCGTACCCAGTGTAAAGTACCAGTCGTAGTCAAACCACAGTTATAGTCCATGCTGTCAGGATATTTAAGTGAGAAAAGTTCTAACCATAGACTTAGATAGACATTGCGTCATTGTATCTGTCCCATTATGATGTCTCTGAGAACACGGGCAGCGTCATTGAGGCCATCTCCACTTTGAAGTGGTCAATTTTCTTCTTCTACTACTTCTATGAGTTGGCAAACAAACTGAAAGAGTGCACACTGCCACCTAGAGTGTGTTGTTGGAACAGGTATAAAGCCAAGGTTGGCGATTTACTGCCAACTGCAGTTATGGAATGTTTCCTCACAAGTATAATTCATTGGCTGATCCCTCCTGGTGACCTGGATGGAATTATATGATCTTTCCTTAAAGGTGCAATATGCCGAAATCGCGCCGCCATTTCCTGGTTGCTAAAATTCTAATAATTTGCTTAATTTCAGTTTGTGACAAAACAAGCACTCGGGGTTTAGAGAATCATTGTACCATCTAAACCGCTGTGGAATGTATTTCCAATAACCAAAAATATTGTATTTTCAGCTGGTGTACAAAACCGGAATCATATAATTAGGGGAGAACAGATTTATCTCTTCTTAGACTTGCTTTCAATGAGAATGATAGATCTATAACTCACATTTCAATGTGAATTGGGTCAGGTCGCCCAAAAAGTTACAAATTGCAGCGTTAACCCATAGGAAGTCCCACCCAGTTGACGACTTCAAAATGGTGAAAGTCCATAATGGTGCTTTCCATTCTAAAACAGGCTTTTGTGTTAAAGAGTTCTCTATCTATCTCTGTGGTTCTAACTCTGTGTGGTGTGTTGTGTTTCCTCCACAGCCCGCATGGTGTCTGAGGCCGCTCCCACCTTCCTGTCTCCAGCCGGGAGGTCCAGCTCCCAGACTGTTCTGCAGGGGGAGGAGCTGCTCCTCGAGTGCATCGCTGCTGGAGTGTGAGTGATCCTTGGTCGTCACTAGTTACCAAGGCACAAAGTCATAATTATGGCTAAACCCCGCCTGTTTAAAAAAATGTATTATTAAAATCAGATTTTTCCACCTGACCTTAAATCAAGACCAAAATGCAAATAGTTGTTTTCATGAATTTTTACGATATAGCCATGATCCTGTCAACCACAAACTTTTTGGGACATTCTTTCCCTCGGCAAGTCAGTTGAGAACCACTTCTTATTTACAACCACGACTTGACCAAGAGGCCAGAAAAATAACACAGTAAAAACAGAAACATGGGACAACACAATAGTTTAAATATAGGAGTACCAGCAGTGCTCGAATTGAGAGGGTTTAGAAAAAAGGGCAAATAGCGCACCCCTTTTTAATTTAAACATTTGAAGGGGGAAAAATGGATCCCGATTAAAAAATGGATCCTAAACGATCTATAACAATGCTTTTCTCCATGAGGCTAGGAAAATAGATCATGCTGCAGACATTATAGAGAAGAAAAATACATGTTTAGAACTAAACATTGATTGCATGGTGCTAGAAAGAATGCACTTAATTGATTGTAGAATGTTATCGATGGACACAGCTTTATAGAATCAAAACATACACAACTAAAAAAAACTAGAACTCGAGACCAAATCATTGCTAATCTCCCCCGCGGCAGTCAAGCAATTGAATTCCGCCAAGAGTCGTTCACAATCTATTCCGGTTATGGCCGCAACTAGACCTTGTTTCAAAATTCAAATGTATCTAGAAATAAACTAAAAATGTATACCTAGCAATCACAATTGTACTGTACATTGTTTGAAGCACATTTTTAAAAGTCTCAGTCACAAATGGCAGCTCCAATAAGCCCCTTGTGGTGAACAAGAGACTTGTACAGTATCATGATGCTTTCGAGTTATCGTTTTTAGGGCCCTGAATTAAACAAAACCAACTGTCGGTGGTATATTTAACGTACTGTATCTCAATTAACAATAATTAAAATAGGACCAAATGCAGGCTCCGGTCATATTTCACACATATCTGTTTAATTTATTTGGTCTTTCACCATAGCTAATCAAGTCAGGGGAACAATTCTGATTCCTTATAATGGGCAAAACATATATGGTAATGAATGTGCTTATTCTCCATACTTCTTCTACTATTCCACTTCCCAGTTTTGCCGGTGCAACTACTGTACTGGTTTTAAGCTATGTCCTGGACAGTGTTGTAAGTCATAAAAGGCTACATTGAAATGCCTCAAGTATCTTGTTTTGTACTATTACTACTTCAAACCAAGTCGTCAAATTTTGAATGTTCATTCAACGTTCAACACATCCTGAATACACCTGACTTGTGATTTTATTTGGTTTTAATTATAATTACCATATAATAGTCCAACCCCTGTCATCACATGGACCAAAGATGGAGAGGAACTGGACACGACCAACATGAAGGTGAAGAACTACAACAAGTTACTGCAGATCCCTAAGGCCTCTTTTGAGAACTCTGGTGAATACACGTGCACTGCCACAAACAAGATTGGATACCTGGAACACACCATCACTGTCCGGATCAAAGGTTAGCCAATCATCTACATCACGTCATCCTTCATCACACCAACACACAGATACTGGAACATATTCAGCATATTTACTCTCACAAGGATTTCGATTTGAACTTTACATTTCACTGTTTGATTTCCCGTGGGAGGAAATAGCCCATTGGTTTGATATTCAGTAGTTTGATATAGCCTGGACATGGTTACTTGTCCTTGTATGGGGTTTGATATTACGGAAATATTTCATATTTATGTAGATTTATGTGATATGATGTTTGTCTTTTTCTGCTGACCTGATCTCCATGACAGCGGCTCCGTTCTGGTTGGAAAAGCCCAGTAACCTGGTGCTTGCCCCAGAGGAGAATGCACGCTTAGTGTGCCGCTCTGACGGCATCCCCCGGCCCAGTATCCGTTGGTTCATCAACGGAGATACAATAGAGGGTAAGCAGCTAACCTAAGCACACTTATAGATGCCACTCACATTTTTTAATAATTATTTATTTGAAAAATATAAGACATTTTGTCACTTAATTGAAAAGGTTAAATGGTAAAGTAAGTTGAACTACTAGGAAATAATAGTTTACTTCTTCTTCTCCTATCCTTTCCAGATGCTACTCCAGTCCCAAACAGGGAGGTGTCAGGAGACACAATTACCTTCCGCTCTGTGACTGTGGCGAACACTGGTGTTTACCAGTGCAATGCCTCTAACCAGTATGGCTACCTGTTTGCCAATGCCTACATCAACGTACTGCGTAAGATATCACATTTGTTTGCAGAAAATAACCCTAAACCTCTTTATCCATTGGCATATGTGTAAATGCAGATATTAGGTCACCATTGCAGGATTCTAGTGTGATACAGTTTCATTTTCTGTTCCTCAAGATGCAACACCAAGTATTTTCAGAGCCACATATGTAGAGATTTCAGTGCCAACAGAAATGTTATTTGAATTTCAGAATATTTGGATATTGAATTTGAATGTAATATTTTTGAATTTGTAATGCACAAATGTAATCATTGAATTCATAAATCGAATTTGTATTTCATGATTTGAAACTGAATTGAATGAATATTGCATTCAGTTTTAAAGTTCAATTTCAATTTAATAGCATATTCAAATGCAATATTTATACTGTAAATACGGTAGATGGTAGATATTGCATTCATTGTCTGTGTATCAAGTTTACAAACCATAATTTCAAGTTAATCAAAGTTTCATATATTCAATGCATTCAAATTCCGTTTTCAAATGCAGTTCTCTAAATTCAGATTCAAAACCAGAGACAGCATCCTGGTACTTTCCCAGCCAGGAAAGGTAGAGGAGAACAGATAGAATCAAACTCTCTGTGGTAAACAGAAACCTCTGGCCGTTTCTGAAGCCAATGTGGCATGTTGAATTTATTTTCTACCTATGAACATAGAGAGTTGGATTCTATCTGTTCTCCTCTACCTTTCCTGGCTGGGAAAGTACCAGGATGCTGTCTCTGGTTTTGAATCTGAATTTAGAGAACTGCATTTGAAAACGGAATCTGAATTTAGAGAACTGCATTTGAAAACGGAATCTGAATTTAGAGAACTGCATTTGAAAACGGAATCTGAATTTAGAGAACTGCATTTGAAAACGGAATCTGAATTTAGAGAACTGCATTTGAAAACGGAATCTGAATTTAGAGAACTGCATTTGAAAACGGAATCTGAATTTAGAGAACTGCATTTGAAAACGGAATCTGAATTTAGAGAACTGCATTTGAAAACGGAATCTGAATTTAGAGAACTGCATTTGAAAACGGAATCTGAATGCGTTTGAGAAGTTGAATATATGAAACTTTGATCAACTTGAAATGATAGTTTGTAAACTGGATATGCAGACAATGAATGCAATATATACCATATTGAAACTGAATGTATAAATATTGAATTTAAACGTCAATTTGTCATTCATTCAATTCAGTTTCAAATCATGAAACAAAAGATCAATTTATAAATTTTGTGATTTAATTTGTGCAAAATTCAAAATTATACAATTTCTGTTGGCACTAAAATTGCTCCACAGCCAGGAATGAAGATAAAAAGTATATGTGAGTTGTCTAATGTCTCATTTCCTTATCTGCAGATGCAACGCCACGTATCCTTAGGCCTAGGACTGATCTGGTGAAGGTCATTGAGGGCAGACGCGCCTGGCTAGACTGCCGCTATTTTGGCTCGCCCGTGCCTGATCTGCGCTGGTGAGAACATGTTTATGATGCTCTTCTCTCGTGTGTGTATGCATGTGTGTAACTGACTACCTGTTTTTTCACAGGTCTAAGTATGGACTGGGCAACCTGGAGGGGAATCACTTTAAAGTACACAGCAACGGGACACTACAGATCAGAGGCACCCGTATGGATGACCAGGGGACATATGTGTGTATTGTCAGCAACAAGGAAGGACGAGATGAAAACCAGGTCAAACTAGAGGTCAAAGGTGAATGCCTAATAATAGATTTACTGTAACACTTTGCTTCTGCATGTCGTTCAATCTAGAGTTACACTGTTCATGGATCACATTGCAGGTGTTCTTGTGATCCTTATCCTCTCTTTTTCAGAGTCCACCAAAATTCTCAAACGCCCAGATAATATGAGAGTCCTCCGGGGGACTGATGTCCGGTTGGAGTGTAAGGCCCAACATGACCCCACGGTCGCCATCACCACCACCTGGCTGAAGAACAAACAGTTCCTCATCATAGGCTGGAGGTGAGCCTGAATATGACTACTTGTCCTTGTAACCATTGTAACAATGGGGTTATAGTTATAGCTAACCAGTGGTGTAAAGTACTTAAGTAAAATCACTTTAAAGTACTACTTTAGTTTTCTTTAGGTACTTTACTATTTATATTTTTGACTACTTTTACTTTTACTTCACTACATTCCTAAAGAAAACAATGTACTTTTTACTTCATACATTTTCCTTTACACCCAAAAGTACTCGTTACATTTTCAATGCTTAGCAGGACAGGAAAGTGGTCCAATTCACTCAAACATCTCTGGTCATCCCTACTGCCTCTGATCTGGAAGACTCACTAAACACAAATGCTTTGTTTGTAAATTATGTTTGATTGTTGTAGTGTGCCCCTAGCTATCCGTAAATAAAATAAAAAAACAAGAAAATTGTGCCATCTGATTTTCTTATTATAAACCATTTGAAATGATTTATACTTTTACTTTTGATACTTAAGTATTTTTTTGTAATTAGATTTACTAGATTTAAAACCAAATACTATTAGACTTTTACTCAAGTTGTATTTGTCTGGGTGACTTTTACTTTTGTCATTTTCTACTCAAGTATGACAATTGGGTACTTTTTCCACCACTGTAGCTAACATCAAATGAACAGAGTTATAGTCTATATCTGAGTATAACTAAAGGCTAAATGGTGAATAGTTCAACTGAATTTGTCAAGATGACTTCGTCATAATAACAGTATTGTGTCCTTTTAATTATCTCCAGGCTGTCGCTGGATGAATCAACTCTGGTCATCACAAACGTCAACAGAGGAGACGAGGGCAATTACACCTGCATCATCAAGACTGAGATGGACAAGAACACTGCCTCCGCCCGCCTGGTGGTGATGGGTAGGACTATAACTTGACACTTAGTTAACATACATAGCTACAGTACATACACTGTGTTTCAGCAATTGCATTACATGTTATGTAATGTTAACTACATTGCATTATGTAAGAGTAGCAGATAGAGACTTCATAAGCATGCTGTATGTTTTTGGAATTTGCATCAAACGTTTCCTTACCTTCCTCCCAGATCGTCCAGACCCCCCTACAAACTTGCAGTTGTCGGACCCCTTTGAGCGCAGCGTCAGGCTTACCTGGACCCCTGGAGATAGCAATCACAGTCCTATCAAAGGTAACAGCTCTACCCTACAGTCTACACCTCAGGAGCAGGACATCCAGAGTAAACATAGGTCTGGATGCAGGCCACGTATACACCATAGTTTCATTGAAATAGTCAGTTAGCTACCATCAACTGAAGGAATCAGTGTGTTCTTCTGGGCTTTTCCTCCAGAATACCTGGTGCAGTATGATGATGACGACTGGTTACCTTTCAAGTGGAGAAACCTTTCCACGTACCCTGGAAACTTGAACTCTGTCATTCTGCAACTGTCACCATTCATTATCTATGAATTTAGGGTCATTGCTATCAATGACATTGGTATGAGTAAACCCAGTCGCTCGTCAGCCAACTTCCAGACTGGTGGAGCACGTGAGTATTTCATGCTTGATGAGTTTGATAATGTGTTTTGAATAATTAATTTCTCATTGGCTTCATTAATTGTATTGAACAGGAACATAGCTGACAATTATCTTTCATATTAAAAAACTTGGACAATGAGCTTTCACAAAATAATCTGTGTACTTGCTATGATTCTCAGCTCCAGACGCCATCCCTAAAAACATCCAAGGAGTGGGAACATGGAGAAACAACATGATGATCAGCTGGGAGGTGATACATTCAAAGTGTTTTCAAAAGCTAATTCTCCATTCATTCATTTGTAACTCAATGTTTATTCAATGAAGAATAACAACTTTTATTCTGTACAATTGAACTTCCGTGTCTGGTATGGGGAAAAGGCACTAAACAACAGAGAGTGGAACGGTCCCCACCTAAAGTACTTGGTGTGGTGGAAACGGAGGGATTCCAGGGAGGAGTGGAAGAACGCTACCACTTGGTGGTGTAAATACTACATCTATGACACAGACACCTTCACACCATATGAGATAAAGGTCCAGGCTGTCAATGACTTTGGGATGGGCCCAGAGTCCACTGTCATCATAGGCTACTCTGGAGAAGACCGTGAGTATGACCACCCATCCCTTCCTGCAGATACAGAGACACTTTTTTATATACATTTACAGGTAGCTATAGACCTAGATCGATCCATGCCATGCCATGCCATGAATTCATGGATATTTATTGTTCACACATAAAAACTGATCTTTGTCATGTCTATACCTAGTTGACATTTAGCCATACCATAGTTACCATACCGTAGTGAATTACAACTTCCTTCTGGTGTCTCTCAGGTCCCACTGCTGCCCCCCTCAACCTGCGTGTGTCCAGGATAGAGGCCACTAAGGTCACCGTGCACTGGGACCCCGTGGCTCGCAGCAGCATCATGGGAGAACTGAAGGAATACAAGGTCAGACTAATGGGAATAGGTGGCTTGTTAAGTTTCTGATTTTCAATTCCAAGTGTGACAATCTATTCTGACAAGTAGAGATCCAGGCGAAATTGTTATTCATTAGGAAAGAGGTGGAGGAAGAGCCCTTCACACACTGGCTGCATGAATGAATGAATGAATGAATGAATGAATGAATGAATGAATGAATGAGGGAATAAACAACAGACCAAAGAGGGAACGAATACATGTGCTGTGTCCCCCCTATCCCAGGTGTACTTCTGGCGAGACAGTAGCCAGCTGAGGTGGCTGAGTGTGAGCAGGGCCATGAAGTCTAAAGCCTTTCCAGCCAGCGGGCCGCGTCTCTCTGGTGTCCTGCCGGGACTCATCCCTTACAGCAACTACAAGATGTACATAGTGGTGGCCAACAACCGATACGAGGGACATCCCAGTAACACCATAGAGTTCTCCACTCCAGAGGGAAGTAAGGAAAAGCATTGTGGTGCTGTATTAGATGTGGCAGACACTTTTTCTGTCAGGGTTCTTTTCCTAATCATGTATTTCCCAGTGTTTATTCTCAGACTTGACCTCTGATCTATGTCTGTAGCACCCTCTGCTCCAAGATCCTTCAGAATCCAGCAGAGACATTTGGACATGATCTGGGTGGACTGGGACACTCCTGCAGAGCCCAATGGCATCGTCACCGGATACATACTCAAATATCAGACAGGTAGGAAGACTTACTCATAAGCCAGGTGAGCAAATAAGGTACAGTATCTACAGTAAGTACAGTATCTGCATGTCTCTTAATGGCTCCCTACTGTGCACTCTCTCTACAGTGAACGCAACTCAGGGGGAGGAATTGCACGTTGAGCAATTTCCCCCAAACACCACCAGTTTTGCTGTTCGCCGATATGATCGCTACACCCGCTATAGATTCACCATAGCAGCACAGACTAGAATCGGGGTAGGAGAATGGTACACAGAGGAATCACCCCATTATACAACTGAAGGTATAACACTGCAGGTCAATCAGAGCACACAATTACAAGCCATTAAACATCCACACATCTGCAGATTTGATCATGACAATTAATCATGTGTGGGTGTTTATATACAGCTTATGCTCGGGAGCAGGTGGACCTCTCCACTCAGGGCTGGGTAATTGGTGTGATGTGTGCTGTGGCTCTCTTCGTGCTCATCCTGCTGGTCGTCTGCTTTATCAAAAGGAGCCGAGGGGGCAAATACCCAGGTACTGTAGCAATACTGTAGTCCACAAGACTTCTCAATTAAAGGACTAACATTCTTAGATGGAGAGACAGACCTAATACTCAGTGGCATGTCCAGGGGGTGCCCTGAAATCTGATTGGCCACCCCAGTGGCCCCCTCAGAAATTCAGATCTGATAGGTTGTCTCAGAATATATTGATAATTTTTACCAAGAAAAAGAACCGACAGCAAGATTCATCGATCTCACCGGAGAAAGCATTCGAGCAAAACAGTGCCCCTTTGTCTTAGTATGTGTAGCCCATGTATCTGATGCTGTCTGGACAAAAAGAGTTCAACTGAATGCTTTCAACCTAAATTTGTCTTCCGCATTGAATCCAACCCCTCTGAATCAGAGAGGTACATTGAATCCAACCCCTCTGAATTAGAGAGGTGCATTGAATCCAACCCCTCTGAATCAGAGAGGTGCATTGAATCCAACCCCTCTGAATCAGAGAGGTGCAGGGGGCTGCTTTAACTGACATCATCGGCACCCGGGGAGCAGTTTTTGGTTAACTGCCTTGCTCAAGGACAGAACGGCAGATTTTTCCACCTTGCCAGCTCAGGGATTCAAACCCTCAACCTTTCAGTTACCGGCCCAACAATCTTAACCACTAGGCTGGGCTACAGATACTACAACAGAGGGGTGCTGTTTGCCTCACTCAGATGCTTTCTCTAGTGAAATAGATTCAGCCTCTTACGAATTGACTGGAAAAGTATGAAACACAGACCGTCATGAATAAGAAATCATTATACGTTTCGTTTCTTTTTTATTGTACATTTTTTGAGGGAGGCTGGCCTAGTTTTTTAAGTGATTTGTTTGACAATCAGATGACAACATCATGACTAGTTGTGTTCATGACTCATTAAAAGGTAATACATTTTTACAGTTAAATTACATGTCTTTACTATAAAGAAGGGGTCCCCAATTACATTAAGCCGTGGGTCAATTTTTTTCCTTGAGCGCATGGTTGTGGGGCCGAAACATACAGTGGATTTGAAAAGTATTCAGACCCGTTTTTTCACATTTTGTTAGGTTACAGCCTTATTCTAAAATGTATTAAATAGTTGTTTTCTTCTCATCAATCTACACACAATACCCCGTAATGACAAAGCAAAAACAGTTTTTTATACATTTTTGCAAATGTATATAAAAAATTGTTTTTAAATTAATATCACATTTACATAAGTATTCAGACCCTTTACTCAGTATTTTGTTGAAGCACCGTTGGCAGCAATTACAGCCTTGAGTCTTCTTGGGTATGACACTACAAGCTGGGCACACCTGTATTTGGAGAGTTTCTCCCATTGTTCTCTGCAGATCCTCTTAAGCTCTGTCAGGTTGGATGGGGTACTTCGCTGCACAGCTATTTTCAGGTCTCTCCAGAGATGTTTGATCGGGTTCAAGTCGGGGCTCTGGCTGGGCCATTCAAGGACATTAAGAGACTTGTCCCGAAGCCCTTCCTGCATTGTCTTGGCTGTGTGCTTAGGGTTGTTGTCCTGTTGGAAGGTGAACCTTCGCCACAGTCTGAGGTCCTGAGCGCTCTGGAGCAGGTTTTCATCAAGGATCTCTCTGTACTTTGCTCCGTTCATCTTTCCCTCGATCCTGACTGGTCACTCTGACAGAGCTCCAGAGTCTCCCAGTCTCTGCCGCTTGAAAAACATCCCCACAACATGATGCTGCCACCACCATGCTTCACCATAAGGATGGTGCCAGGTTGCCTCCATGACGCTTGGCATTCAAATCAAATCCAATCAAAGTTTATTTGTCACGTGCGCCGAATACAACAGTACTGCAAAAACCAATACTGCAAAAAAGGTGCTAGGTGAACAATAGGTAAGTAATGAAATAAAACAACAGTAAAAAGACAGGCTATATACAGTAGCGACGCTATAAAAGCAGCGAGGCTACATGTAGACACCGGTTAGTCAGGTTGATTGATGTAGTATATACATGTAGATATGGTGACTATGCATATATGATGAACAGAGAGTAGCAGTAGCGTAAAAGAGGGGTTGGCGGGATGGTTCGTCGCAGGGCATAGCAGGATTTCTTGTAAGCTTCAGGGTTAGAGTCCCGCACTTTGAAAGTGGCAGCTCTACCCTTTAGCTCAGTGTGTGTGTTGCCTGTAATCCATGGCTTCTGGTTGGGATATGTACGTACAGTCACTGTGGGGACGACGTCCTCGATGCACTTATTGATAAAGCCAGTGACGGATGTGGTGTATTCCTCAATGTCATCTGAAGAATCCCGGAACATGTTCCAGTCTGTGATAGCAAAACAGTCCTGTAGTTTAGCATCTGCTTCATCTGACCACTTTTTTATAGACTGAGTCACTGGTGCTTCCTGCTTTAATTTTTACTTGTAAGCAGGAATCAGGAGGATAGAGTTGTGGTCGGATTTACCAAATGGAGGGCGAGGGAGAGCTTTGTACGCGTCTCTGTATGTGGAGTACAGGTGATCTACAATTTTGCCCCCTCTGGTTGCACATTTAACATGTTGATAGAAATTTGGTAGAACTGATTTAAGTTTCCCTGCATTAAAGTCTCCGGCCACTAGGAGCGCCACCTCTGGGTGAGTGGTTTCCTGTTTGCTTATTTCCTTATACAGCTGACTGAGTGCGGTCTTAGTGCCAGCATCTGTCTGTGGTGGTAAATAAACAGCCATGAAAAGTATAGCTGAAAACTCTCTAGGCAAATAGTGTGGCCTGCAATTTATCACAATATACTCTACTTCAGGTGAGCAAATTCTAGAGACTTCCTTAGATTTCGTGCACCAGCTGTTGTTTACAAATATGCACAGACCCCCCCCCTTGTCTTACCGGAGTGTGCTGTTCTATCTTGTCGGTGCAGCGTATATCCCGCTATCTGAATATCCATGTCGTCATTCAGCCACGATTCCGTGAAACATAGGATATTACAGTTTTTGATGTCCAGTTGGTAGGATATTCGTGATCGTACCTCGTCTAATTTATTGTCCAATGATTGCATGTTGGCGAGTAGTATTGACAGTAACGGCAGCTTTCCCAGTCGCCTTCTCCGGGTCCTGACCAGGCATCCGGCTCTTTGTACTCTGTACCTGCGTCGCTTTTTCTTGCAAATAACGGGGATGTCGGCCCTGTGGGGTGTTTGGAGAATGTCTTGTGCATGTTCCTTGTCGTAGAAAAAAATCTTCATCTAATCCGAGGTGAGTGATCGCTGTCCTGATATCCAGAAGCTCTTTTTTTGCCGGTAAAATATGGTTGCAGAAACATTCTGTACAAAATAAGTTACAAATAACGCGAAAAAAAACACATAATAGCACAATTGCTTGGGCGCCTGTAAAACTGCTTCCATTTCTTCCGGCACTATTTTAAGCCAAAGGCCAAAGAGTTCAATCTTGTTTATCATGGTCTGAGAGTCCTTTAGGTGCATTTTGGCAAACTCCAAGCGAGCTGTCATGTGCCTTTTACTGAGGAGTGGCTTCCGTCTGGCCAGTCTACCATAAAGGCCTGATTGGTGGAGTGCTGCAGAGATGGTTGTCCTTCTGGAAGTTTCTCCCATCTCAACAGGGAGACTCTGGAGCTCTGTCAGAGTGACCATCAGGTTCTTGGTCAACTCCCTGAACAAGGCTCTTCTCCCTGATCAAGGGAAATGCGCCAAACCTAAGCTGAAGCATTTCACGCATTCAACCATCATAATTATATTGATTAAATTCACCTTGCATTGATTAAGGTTCAAAATGTTATGGCCGCCTTAACTGGGTCTGTGCCCCACCATGGCCAACCCATTCAAAATGTTCTGGACACGTCATTCCTAATGCTATAGTTAAATCACTAGCATAAAGCTTCTGATCCCACAATTGCACTAAACAATCTAATGGATAGGATACATTTACCCTAAGTATGCATTGCTTATATTATATTTGGTCAAAGTAACAAGACAGAGATTTTTATTTTCAGTACGGGACAAGAAAGAAGTGACATTGGAGCCAGTGGATGACAAAGATCAGGAGGGATCATTTGACTATCGGTAAGCAATATAACAGAACTGTCTGAAAATCAACTGAGAAAACCTTGACTTGAGATAGGTATCAGTGGTACCAATGCAAGGTTTGTGTCGGTCAAAGTAAACCACATATACCATGTATAATAATTTTGTGAAGTATTCCTCATCATGTCAGTTTCCTTTTAAGACAGATATGGTATCTAAATAATTCCACATGAACAGTGATCTACAGTCATATAAACATGTATTCATACTGTAATATGTCATGGTAATAATATTCAACATTGAAAAAAATGTTTTTTTAATTCCCTAACAATATTGTATCATTTGGTGTTGTCATTATTTCAGAATATTGTATTTTTCCTGGTAACTCCCCAATAGATCTCTCTATTCTGACTACTAATGTTTTCAAATTTTCATCCTTGTTCTTTTCGCCTTTGGACTACTGAAGGTCTCTGGAAAGGTATGATAAGACTAACACTGACAAGTTTACACCATGTACACCATTTTTACTATATTATTTTGTATTATTTTACTTATATATTGACTTTATTTTTATAACCAATAATCAGAAATCTGAACAACAAAAAAACAACATAAAAAAGGTCTGTGACTGCAATTCAACGTGTTGTCATTGTTGAAACAAATAAATGGTTTAAGTGATTTGATTGAATGATCAACCATTTTAGGACATTTTATAGCAATGTTCTTCAACACTCACTCTCAACACAATTCCTAAACAATCTATTTTAATGTTTCAGGATAAGTCGTGTCACCACCATTCCCTACTCTGCCCGACGGTAAATATTATAACCAGTTAGTCTAGAACTGTATGCAGAAAGCTGTTAAGCCATAACCACAGCTCCTGAAGCATATCCTCTGATATTGTCCTTTTTCTTCCAGGGAGGAAGAGACTAAAGTTGGCAGGGGCCAGACGACAGTAGACACCATGATGAAACGGACAGATAGTGACGACAGTCTGGTGGACTATGGTGATGGACAGGAGATTGAGTTCAACGAGGACGGCTCCTTCATTGGCCAGTACACTGGACACAAGGAGAGGGATGACAGAGACACAGAGTTCAGTGAGAGCAGGAGCCAGGAAGCCCACTCCCCGATGGCCCACTCCCCCATGAGCCCCATCTATTCATTTGCATAAGGAAACAAGACGTACAATGGGTGTTACACTCAGACTGGGTCCGGAATGAACATTGCCCACTAGCGCCTCTATAAACAGTTGTATACGTGAATCAGACTGGGTCTGGAATGCCCACTGCCCACTAACTGGGGGACACAGGTGTTTCCAAGCAAATCCACCATCTTCTTCAATCCAGGCACACAAGATGATGTGGTTGGAGCCTGGTAGTGTTCCTCTATTTTCATGCTCTGCATTGACACTGGGTTGGTGCTGTAAATGCAATACAGCAGCAATTTAACAAAAATATGAAGGTTACAGTTACATTTATGAAGTTGTAAAAAGTACATGCTTATCAGGTGTATTTTGTAGGTGTGGAAGTGCATGCGTACATGTTGATGTGCGTGTGTAATATTCCTACTAATGGAGAGATATTGACTGCACATTAGGCAGAGGGATACATTGATAAGTTTATCATGTTGATAAAAGCAGTGACACCTGGTAGAGAAACTATTTATATGATAAATATTATTTATATGATGATTTATATGACAGTGGGAGAAAAATCTTAATTAACGATTCACTGCTAAGTCACTGGTTTAGGCCTGGCAGGATTGCTAAGTATCCTTTTAACTTTATCTCTACCTGATGGCAGTAAATATAGTACCACCTTTAGGGCTCTGTGCCCTTGACTTGTTTGTCTGTTTGTCTAAACATTGATATGTGAATCTTGGCTGATGTTGTTGTTGGTATGATGACACATTGTCATTGTGTACACACATTTCAGGACTGTGGGCTGCTTCAACATCTTTCAAAGCTAGACAGATGTCATCTGTAGCCTTGAAAATGTCTGGACAGCAAATTGTCTACTTTTGGGTGTGAGCAGGAAGTGTAAACACAGACATATCCGTAATATCCCTAAACATATCCCTAATCAATGTCTCTAGGACCATACTGTACCTTGTTTTCCCCTGTGCACTTTTATTTTTAGGAATTTGTGTAATTGTAATGTGGTGAGCTACAGTATTTAGAAGTTGTAAATGCTATGATATTATTTAATCATTTATTTACTTTCTGCTTATTAGTAATGTTCCTTGTGATTTTGACAATATTAACTGATAGAGATTTACCTTGTACTCATGGTACTCTAATTAATACACAAATAGATTAAAACACTGTTCTAATGACATGAAATGCTCAAGGCCAGCTGCATTTTTCCATCATGAGTAATAGTGTTGAAAGTACAATATGGAGGAGCAGTAGTACAGTATCATCATGTTCTCAAATGATATGGTGCACACGGCATACTGTATATTAACCTTCCAGTCAGGGACTATGAATCTGCAACATCGTCAGTAACATTAGTGGGGGAAAGCTGCCAGGTGATTCAGAGCTGTAACAGACGCCGTATTTCAGCCATAATTTAGTTTTTTTAACTGGCACTTGTACAATGCCTTCAGAAAGCATTCACACCCCTTGACTTTTCCACATTTTGTTGTTACAGCCTGAATGTTAAATGGATTAAACTGAGATGTTGTGTCACTGGCCTACACACAACACCCCATAATGTCAGTGGAAATGTTTCTTCAACAAATTAATTAAAAATGAAAATTTGAAATGTCTTGAGTCAATAAGTATTCAACCTCATTGTTATTTTAAGCCTAAATAAGTTCAGGAGTACAATTTTGCTTAACAAGTCACATAATGAGTTGCATGGACTCTGTGTGCAATAATAGTGTTTAACGGGATTTTTTAATGACTACTAAATCTCTGTACGCCACACATACATTTGTCTGTAAGGTCCCTCAGTCGAGCATTTCAGTGAATTTCAAACACAGATTGAACCACAAAGACCAGGGAGGTTTTCCAATGCCTTGCAAAGAAGGGCAACTATTGGTAGATGGGTAAAACATATAAAAGCAGACATTGCATATCCATTTGAGCATGGTGAAGTTATTCATTACACTTCGGATGGTGTATCAATACACCGAGTCACTACAAAGATACAGGCGTCCTTCCTAACTCAGTTGCTGGAGAGGAAGGAAACCGCTCAGGGATTTCACCATGAGGTCAATTGTGACTTTAAAACAGTTAGAGTTCAATGGCCGTGATAGGAGAAAACTGAGGGTGGATCAACATTGTCATTTCTACACAATACTAACCTAAATGACAGAGTGAAAAGAAGGAATTATATTCCAAAACATACATGCTGTTTGCAATAATGCACTAAAGTAAACTGGAAAAAATGAGGCAAAGAAATGAACTTTATGTCTTGAATACAAAGTGTTATGTTTAGGGCAAATCCAACACAACACATCACTAAGTACCACTATTCATATTTTCAACATAGTGGTGGCTGCATCATGTTATAGGTATGCTTGTCATCGGCAAGGAGTAGGGAGTTTTTTAGGATAAAAATAAATGGAATAGACCTAAGCTGGTTCAGTCTGCTTTCCAACAGACACTGGGAGACAAATTCCATTTTTCTGCAGGATAATAATCTAAATCACAAGGCCAAATATACACTGGAGTTGCTTAAAAAGACGACATTGAATGTTAGGCCTAGTTACAGTTTTGACTTAAAATGGCTTAAATCTATTGCAAAACTTGAAAATGGCTGTCTAGCAATGATAAACAACCAACTGGACAGAACTTTAAGAATTTGTCAAGAATAATGTGCACATATTGTACAATCCAGCTATGCAAAGCTCTTAGAGACTTACCCAAAAAGGCTTACAGCTGTAATCGCTCCCAAAGGTGATTCTAACATGTATTGACTCAGGGGTTTGAATACTTTCTAATCAAGAGATATTAGTATTTTATTTCATTGTTTTACAAATGTTACAATTTTTCTTAGACTTTGACATTACAGTTTTCTGTGATGATAATACACTGCTCAAAAAAATAAAGGGAACACTTAAACAACACAATGTAACTCCAAGTAAATCACACTTCTGTGAAATCAAACTGTCCACTTAGGAAGCAACACTGATTGACAATAAATTTCACATGCTGTTGTGCAAATGGAATAGACAAAAGGTGGAAATTATAGGCAATTAGCAAGACACCCCCAATAAAGGAGTGGTTCTGCAGGTGGTGACCACAGACCACTTCTCAGTTCCTATGCTTCCTGGCTGATGTTTTGGTCACTTTTGAATGCTGGCGGTGCTTTCACTCTAGTGGTAGCATGAGACGGAGTCTACAACCCACACAAGTGGCTCAGGTAGTGCAGCTCATCCAGGATGGCACATCAATGCGAGCTGTGGCAAGAAGGTTTGCTGTGTCTGTCAGCGTAGTGTCCAGAGCATGGAGGCGCTACCAGGAGACAGGCCAGTACATCAGGAGACGTGGAGGAGGCCGTAGGAGGGCAACAACCCAGCAGCAGGACCGCTACCGCCGCTTCCAATCTCATCAATTACATGTTGTGTATTTAACCCTCTGTTTCCCCTCATGTCCTTGTCGGAGATTGTTTGATTGTATGTTTGTGCAAGTCATGTGTCGGTGTGCGACGAGTTTTGTACCCACTTATGTTATTTTTTGTATATTTTGGTTTTTGGAGTTGTATTTCCCGCCTGAACCCAGTGGGATCCGTCTCTCCTTGACACAGGAGTACGACGGGAGTGCTGCCAACTGTCAGGGGTTCCTACTTCAATTAAACCTCTATCTGACCACGGTCCACCCAGTTCCATCGGACTGTGAGAGGGTGTCCGCCCTCGTCTCGTGCCTCACCGGGAGAGCCCTGGAGTGGGCCAACGCCGTGTGGAGAGAGGAAGATGCGGCGTTGGACCAGTTTGAGGAGTTCACCCGTCGTTTCCGGGCAGTCTTCCCGCCCGAGGGTAGAGCGGCGGGTGAGCGCCTCTACCATCTGAGGCAGGAGACGAGGAGCGCCCAGGAGTTCGCCCTGGAGTTTAGGACCCTGGCTGCCGGCGCGGGATGGAACAACAGGGCCCTGATTCACCATTATCGTTGCAGTCTGCGCGAGGACGTCCGTCGGGAGCTGGCCTGCAGTGACACCTCCCTCACATTTGACCAGCTGGTGGACCTGTCCATCCGGCTGGACAACCTGCTGGCTACTCGTGGACGTTCAGATCGGGGTCTGGTGGTTCCATCCTCCCGCACCCCCTCTCCAATACCCATGGAGCTGGGAGGAGCGGTGCGCAGAGAGACCGGAGGGGGTTCCCACTCGTGCACCATCTGTGGCCGCAGAGGTCACACTGCCGGTCGGTGCCGGGTTGGTTCCTCTGGGAATCGAGGCAGCAGGCAGGACGCTCTGGCGTCACCCCAGGTGAGCCGGCACCATTCTCACCCAGAGCCCTCTGTGGTACATCTGTTTGTGTCTGTTACGTTCCCTGAATTTTCCCCGCATTCCCAGCATAAGGTGCTCATCGATTCAGGCGCGGCTGGGAATTTTATTGATAGTGCTTTAGCCTATAGTTTAGGGATCCCTATTGTTCCCGTGGATGTGCCCTTCCCCGTTCACGCCTTAGATAGCCGACCATTAGGGTCAGGGTTAATTAGGGAGGTCACTGCGCCACTGGGCATAGTGATGCAGGGGGGGTCATACGGAGAGAATTTGTCTCTTCCTTATTGATTCTCCTGTGTTTCCCGTGGTGCTGGGCCTACCCTGGTTAGCTTGTCATAACCCCACTGTTTCTTGGCCACAGAGGGCTCTCACGGGGTGGTCGCGAGAGTGCTCAGGTAGGTGTTTAGGGGTTTCCGTTGGTGCTACTACAGTGGAAAGTCCAGACCAGGTCCCCACCGTGCGCATTCCCCCTGAATATGCCGATTTGGCTCTCGCCTTCTCCAAAAAGAAGGCGACTCAATTACCACCTCATCGACGGGGCGATTGTGCGATAGATCTCCTGGTAGACGCTGCACTTCCCAGGAGTCACGTGTATCCCCTCTCACAGGCGGAGACGGAGGCTATGGAAACATATGTCTCCGAATCCTTGCGTCAGGGGTACATTCGGTCCTCCACTTCACCCGCCTCCTCGAGTTTCTTTTTTGTGAAGAAGAAAGAGAGAGGTCTACGTCTGTGTATTGACTTTTGTGGTCTGAATTAGATCACTGTGAGGTATAGCTACCTGCTACCGCTCACAGCCACAGTGATAGAGTCAATGCACGGGGCACGCTTCTTCACCAAACTAGATCTCAGGAGAGCTTACAACCTGGTGCGTATCCGAGTGGAAGACGGCTTTCAGTACCACCTCTGGGCACTATGAGTACCTCGTCATGCCGTACGGGTTGATGAATGCGCTATCAGTCTTCCAAGCCTTTGTAGACAAGATTTTCAGGGACCTGCATGGGCAGGGTGTAGTGGTGTATATTGATGACATTTTGACATACTCCGCTACACGCGCCGAGCATGTATCCCTGGTGCGCAGAGTGCTTGGTCGCCTGTTGGAGCATGACCTGTACGCCAAGGCTGAGAAATGCCTGTTCTTCCAACAGTCTGTCTCCTTCCTAGGTGCCCCAAAACCTAATCAGTTAATTGTTACATGATTCATTTAATCGGGTAACAAATAAACATATTTAGTTGATTAAATTAGTTGATTAAATAAATAACAGTCATCAGATTAATGAAAGTAAAGTCACGACATGTCTCTTAGTTAACGGCCTGGATCTTGCATAATGTTTGTTCTACTATGATAACCTTTTGCAATTTATTTTTCAGTTTTCTTTTTCAAATCAAACTGTCCACATAGGAAGCAACACTGATTGACAATAAATTTCACATGCTGTTGTGCAAATGGAATAGACAAAAGGTGGAAATTATAGGCAATTAGCAAGACACCCCCAATAAAGGAGTGGTTCTGCAGGTGGTGACCACAGACCACTTCTCAGTTCCTATGCTTCCTGGCTGATGTTTTGGTCACTTTTGAATGCTGGCGGTGCTTTCACTCTAGTGGTAGCCTGAGACGGAGTCTACAACCCACACAAGTGGCTCAGGAAGTGCAGCTCATCCAGGATGGCACATCAATGCGAGCTGTGGCAAGAAGGTTTGCTGTGTCTGTCAGCGTAGTGTCCAGAGCATGGAGGCGCTACCAGGAGACATGCCAGTACATCAGGAGACGTGGAGGAGGCCGTAGGAGGGCAACAACCCAGCAGCAGGACCGCTACCTCCGCCTTTGTGCAAGGAGGAGCAGGTGGAGCACTGCCAGAGCCCTGCAAAATGACCTCCAGCAGGCCACAAATGTGCATGTGTCTGCTCAAACGGTCAGAAGCAGACTCCATGAGGGTGGTATGAGGGCCCAACGTACACAGGTGGGGGTTGTGCTTACAGCCCAACACCGTGCAGGACGTTTGGCATTTGCCAGAGAACACCAAGATTGGCAAATTCGCCACTGGCGCCCTGTGCTCTTCACAGATGAAAGCAGGTTCACACTGAGCACATGTGACAGACGTGATAGAGTCTGGAGACGCCGTGGAGAACGTTCTGCTGCCTGCAACATCCTCCAGCATGACCGGTTTGGCGGTGGGTCAGTCATGGTGTGGGGTGGAATTTCTTTGGGGGGCCGCACAGCCCTCCATGTGCTCGCCAGAGGTAGCCTGACTGCCATTAGGTACCGAGATGAGATCCTCAGACCCCTTGTGAGACCATATGCTGGTGCGGTTGGCCCTGGGTTCCTCCTAATGCAAGACAATGCTAGACCTCATGTGGCTGGAGTGTGTCAGCAGTTCCTGCAAGAGGAAGGCATTGATGCTATGGACTGGCCCGCCCGTTCCCCAGACCTGAATCCAATTGAGCACATCTGGGACATCATGTATCGCTCCATCCACCAACGCCACGTTGCACCACAGACTGTCCAGGAGTTGGCGGATGCTTTAGTCCAGGTCTGGGAGGAGATCCCTCAGGAGACCATCCGCCACCTCATCAGGAGCATGCCCAGGCGTTGTAGGGAGGTCATACAGGCACGTGGAGGCCACACACACTACTGAGCCTCATTTTGACTTGTTTTAAGGACATTACATCAAAGTTGGATCAGCCTGTAGTGTGGTTTTCCACTTTAATTTTGATTGTGACTCCAAATCCAGACCTCCATTGGTTGATAAATTTGATTTACATTGATCATTTTTGTGTGATTTTGTTGTCAGCACATTCAACTATGTAAAGAAAAAAGTATTTAATAAGAATATTTCATTCATTCAGATCTAGGATGTGTTATTTTAGTGTTCCCTTTATTTTTTTGAGCAGTGTATATCATTGGAGGCTGCTGAGGGGAGGATGGCTCATAATAATGGCTGGAACAGAGCGAATGGAGTGGCATCAAACACATGGAAATACGCTCCAGCCATTACCATGAGCCCGTCCTCCCCAATTAAGGTGCCACCAACCTCCTGTGATATATATACTGTATATACAAATCACTTCAAAAAGTAGACTACCTGCGGCTGTGCATGTACATCCACTCCAAAATAATTCCAGTGTTCAAACATGACATTTGATTAATGTAATGAGACATCTGTTAAACACCATAAGTGTAATGACATTCGATGATTGTCATTCGACATACTAAATCATTGGCGTGTATTCATGGATGCCAAGGGAAGCCATGCTTCTCCAAAAATGTGAACAATAAAAAGATACGAATATTTCATAATTTTCCTTCATTTCGCAAGCGGCTGAATCTATCTCACCGCAGTAAGCATCCGCATCGCTCAGAGTTATCGCTGAAAGATTTCTCTGGCGAGATTGATGCGTCTTGCTGTTGGCGTCTCTGTCAAATTATCAATATTGAGACCCCACCAAAGTTTGACTTTTGTTGCCTTTAGAGGAGCTCATGTCTCATCCTTAACGGCTCTTCCTTAACTCGCACTCTGGGCCTATAGTAGCTGTTATGTGTGAATGTATGATGAATACTACAATAGGGGCCAGATCCTGGACTAATTGTATTTCTTAACTAGTTCAAGACGACTGTTCAAGGCCGGCTCTAGCCTTTTGTGGGCTTTTGTGGGAAAATGTAGCACTTTTATGGGAAAATGGGAAAATGTAGCACTTTTAAAGCACCTTTTCTGTAGTTCTACATATTTTTCCATAGAGTGTAGCGAACACTTTGCAATTTTGCCATGGGGCCGAGAATTTGTTGTGTGTGCAATTTTACAGCTAATTCCCTGCAATTCTACCCATTTTGCCATGGAGTGGAGAGAAGAGTTTTCAGTTTCACAGCTAATTGCCTGCAATTCTACAAATGTTTCCATGACTTATGCCATGTTAAGGATATCTGAGTAACTAACAAAATTAATGGGGGCCCCCTGGAGGTCAGGGCCCCTGTGCACGTGCCCTGCATGCCCAGTCGGTATTCGGCCATGATTACTACAAGTTTAGATAGCTGGCTAGACTAACTTCCCAATCTGAAAATGTTTAGCCGACATGGAAAAGGAATACCTAGTCAGTTGTACAACTGAAATGTGTCTTAATTGATTAACATAACAGAAAAATTGCTGATGCAAAACCAAATTTCAACCTTGTGTATTCAACTATTCTAACTCTCAACAGTAAATTGACACCCTGGCTGAGTTCGGGGGCCCCCTAGCGGCCTGGGGTCCTAAGCGACTGCTTATGTCGCTTATGCATGGAAACGTTGGGAAATACCCATTAAATTGCTGGGAGATTATACATGGAGTGTGCAACTTTCTTTATTTTGATAGTTTACGATATTATTTCATAACATTAACAAAATACACTGTCCCATTTGGTTCCAGCAGTTGCTCGAGGCATTTAAGAAGGAGGGTGCTGACATCAGGAGACCAAGGCTGCTGGTCACAGCTGCAGTGGCTGCTAGGAAGGGAAACACTGACAACGTTTATGAGATTGCAGAGGTTGAAAGGGAGTTCAAAGGTTAAAACAGAACTCTTAATTTACCATGGTGATTATTTTAGTAATAATTATTGTGAACGTTTCTAATTTACCAGTTGGTATTTCCCATGTTATATTTACTGACTTTTTGCCTTGTATGGCTGTCGAACAGATACCTGGACTTTAACAATGTGATGACCTGGATGGAGCCTGGGACCCATTCACAATCAAATGCCGACCGTATTACCTCCTAAGAAAATTATCTTCGGTTATAGTCACAGCCGTCTATATTCCCCCTCAAGCCGATACCATGATAACCCTCAAAGAACTTCACTGGACTTTATGCAAACTGGAAACCACATATCCTGATGCCGCATTTATTGTAGCTGGGGATTTTAACAAAGCAAATTTGAAGAAAACACTACAGATGTTCTATCAATACATTGACTGTAGTACTCGTGCTGCTAAAACACTCAACCACTGTACTCCAACTTCCGGGATGCCTACAAGGCCCTCCCACGCCCCCCCATCGGCAAATCTGACCACAACTCCATTTTGCTCCTCCCTTCCTACAGGCAGAAACTCAAACAGGAAGTACCCGTGCTAAGGACTATTCAACGCTGGTCTGACCAATCGGAATCCACGCTTCAAGATTGTTTTGATCACGCGGACTGGGATATGTTCCGAGTAGCCTCTGAGAATAACATTGACGAATACACTGATACGGTGACTGAGTTTATCAGTAAGTGTGTAGGGGATGTTGTACCCACTGTGACTATTAAAACCTACCATAATCAGAAACCGTGGATAGATGGCAGCATTCGCGCAAAACTGAAAGCGCGAACCACCGCATTTAACTATGGCAAGGTGACTGGGAATATGGCCGAATACAAACAGTGCAGTTATTCCCTACATAAGGCAATCAAACAGGCAAAACGTCAGTACAGAGACAAAGTGGAGACGCAATTCAACGGCTCAGACACAAGATGTATGTGGCAGTGTCTACAGACAATCACGGACTACAAGGGGAAAACCAGTCTTGCTTCTGGACAAGCTAAACACCTTCTTCGCCCACTTTGAGGATAACACAGTGCCACCGACGCGGCCTGCTACCAAGGACAGTGGGCTCTCCTCCTTGGCCGACGTGAGTAAGACATTTAAGCGCGTTAACCCTCGAAAGGCAGACGGCCAAGACGGCATCCCTAGCCACGTCCTCAGAGCATACGCAGACCAGCTGGCTGGAGTGTTAACAGACATATTCCTGTCCCAGTCTGCTGTCCCCACATCCTTCAACATCTCTCCCATTGTTGCTGTACCCAAGAAAGCTAAGGTAACTCAACTAATGACTATCGCCCCTTAGCACTCACTTCTGTCATCATGATGTAATTTGAGAGACTAGTCAAGGATCACATCCCCTCTACCTTACCTGACACCCTAGACCCACTTCAATTTGCTTACCGCCCCAATAGATCCACAGACGATGCAATCGCCATCGCACTGCACACTACCCTATCTCATCTGGACAAGAGGAATACCTATGTAAGAATGCTATTCATTGACTATAGCTCATCATTCAACACCATAGTACTGTCCAAGCTCATCATTAAGCTTAAGGCCCTGGGTCTGAACCCTGCACTGTGCAACTGGGTCCTGGACTTCCTGATGGGCTGCCCTCAGGTGGTGAAGGTAGGAAACAACACCTCCACTTCACTGATACTCAACACAGGGGCCCCACAAGGGTGCTTGCTCAGCCCCCTAATGTTCACCCATGACTGCGTGGCCACGCACGCCTCCAACTCAATCATCAAGTTTGCAGACAACACAACACTAGTAGGCCTGATTACCAACAACGACGACACAGCCTAAGGGAGGAGGTGAGGGCCCGGGGAGTGTGGTACCAGGAAAATAACCTCTCGCTCAACGTCAACAAAACAAAGGAGCTGATCGTGGACTTCAGGAAACCGCAGAGGGAGCACCCCCCTATCCACATCGACAGGACCACAGTGGAGAAGGTGGAAAGCTTCAAGTTTCTCAGCGTACACATCACTGACAAACTGAAATGGTCCACCCACACAGACGCAAATAGGCGCAAATATTTATATATTCTTAATTCCATTCCTTTAGATGTGTGTATTGTTGTAAAATTGTTATATATTACTGCACTGTTGGAGCTAGAAAAACAAGCATTTTGCTACACCCGCAATAACATCTGCTAAACACGCTTATGTGACCAATAAAATTTGATTTGTTTTGACTTACACACCACAACAGCCCTCTGTACTGCGGTGCTTCAGATTGAGAGGAAGGGGAGCTCAAGTACTACAATGTTGTGAGTAAAACACCTGATCAAACATTACAAAGGGACATTTTTTTTTTTTTTTTTAACACAATACATTAATGCATATTTTCAGTATACTCAGGACCAATTCAAAACAACAGGTATTCTGCATGCCAGGATCAGCTTTCCAACACACATACAGTACTCATGTTTATTTTTCTCTTCCACCAGATCTGCACTTTCTTGAAAGGAGCAACTGTCCAGTTGATTGAGGATCAGATGGTTCCCTAGACCCCACCAAAGGAAATTAGTGGGTGGGATTTGACAACAGGGAAAACTTTGAGACAAAGGTATCACATTAATACAGTGCAGTGCAAAAAGGACTCTTCTTTCAGTTGATGGTTTAAATTCTAGCAGTGGAATGCCTGTTGCTCATTTAAACCATCATGTCTTTGTTATTGGTTACATGGTGATTGGTTGATGGCTATATGTTTTCAGGAAATAAAATATTTTGTCATTTTATAGGCATTGCTATCTTAAAATGAACAAGTTTGTAGGGGCCTTTATCTGGGCTCTGGATGACTAGCCCCTGATCGGCGTTCTCTTCTGGCCTCAGGTAAGCAGCCATTACTAGAATACAGAGGTAAAAGTCTCATAAGAGAAGGTTTAGTTAGTATAACAAAGGGTGCGTTTGAGTGTTAAGGTGAAAGCAAACGACTGTAGGCGAAAGTTTAGGAGTGAAGTCGGGGGAGGTGCAGCTATGACAGCCGAAAGTCAGACACTGGTGTTGCCACTTTGTTCCTAAAGTTTTTTCTTTCTAATATCGAAATAAACATGGCTCCAACCACCATATCACACACTCACAAACTGAAATCATGTGTGTTCATTGTACAAGAAATTACTGAGAGACTCGTACCACCCCTACTGGTCCGCAGACGTAATTCCATCCGCTGTGTCCTCAACCGGCCGTTGTCGGACGTCGGAGCAGACGTTTCTACTTACCCCAGCATGCTAACTTTTTACACCATGCCTCCTCGAGTTTCTTTTTTGTGAAGAAGAAAGAGAGAGGTCTACGTCTGTGTATTGACTTTTGTGGTCTGAATTAGATCACTGTGAGGTATAGCTACCTGCTACCGCTCACAGCCACAGTGATAGAGTCAATGCACGGGGCACGCTTCTTCACCAAACTAGATCTCAGGAGAGCTTACAACCTGGTGCGTATCCGAGTGGAAGACGGCTTTCAGTACCACCTCTGGGCACTATGAGTACCTCGTCATGCCGTACGGGTTGATGAATGCGCTATCAGTCTTCCAAGCCTTTGTAGACAAGATTTTCAGGGACCTGCATGGGCAGGGTGTAGTGGTGTATATTGATGACATTTTGACATACTCCGCTACACGCGCCGAGCATGTATCCCTGGTGCGCAGAGTGCTTGGTCGCCTGTTGGAGCATGACCTGTACGCCAAGGCTGAGAAATGCCTGTTCTTCCAACAGTCTGTCTCCTTCCTAGGTGCCCCAAAACCTAATCAGTTAATTGTTACATGATTCATTTAATCGGGTAACAAATAAACATATTTAGTTGATTAAATTAGTTGATTAAATAAATAACAGTCATCAGATTAATGAAAGTAAAGTCACGACATGTCTCTTAGTTAACGGCCTGGATCTTGCATAATGTTTGTTCTACTATGATAACCTTTTGCAATTTATTTTTCAGTTTTCTTTTTCAAATCAAACTGTCCACATAGGAAGCAACACTGATTGACAATAAATTTCACATGCTGTTGTGCAAATGGAATAGACAAAAGGTGGAAATTATAGGCAATTAGCAAGACACCCCCAATAAAGGAGTGGTTCTGCAGGTGGTGACCACAGACCACTTCTCAGTTCCTATGCTTCCTGGCTGATGTTTTGGTCACTTTTGAATGCTGGCGGTGCTTTCACTCTAGTGGTAGCCTGAGACGGAGTCTACAACCCACACAAGTGGCTCAGGAAGTGCAGCTCATCCAGGATGGCACATCAATGCGAGCTGTGGCAAGAAGGTTTGCTGTGTCTGTCAGCGTAGTGTCCAGAGCATGGAGGCGCTACCAGGAGACATGCCAGTACATCAGGAGACGTGGAGGAGGCCGTAGGAGGGCAACAACCCAGCAGCAGGACCGCTACCTCCGCCTTTGTGCAAGGAGGAGCAGGTGGAGCACTGCCAGAGCCCTGCAAAATGACCTCCAGCAGGCCACAAATGTGCATGTGTCTGCTCAAACGGTCAGAAGCAGACTCCATGAGGGTGGTATGAGGGCCCAACGTACACAGGTGGGGGTTGTGCTTACAGCCCAACACCGTGCAGGACGTTTGGCATTTGCCAGAGAACACCAAGATTGGCAAATTCGCCACTGGCGCCCTGTGCTCTTCACAGATGAAAGCAGGTTCACACTGAGCACATGTGACAGACGTGATAGAGTCTGGAGACGCCGTGGAGAACGTTCTGCTGCCTGCAACATCCTCCAGCATGACCGGTTTGGCGGTGGGTCAGTCATGGTGTGGGGTGGAATTTCTTTGGGGGGCCGCACAGCCCTCCATGTGCTCGCCAGAGGTAGCCTGACTGCCATTAGGTACCGAGATGAGATCCTCAGACCCCTTGTGAGACCATATGCTGGTGCGGTTGGCCCTGGGTTCCTCCTAATGCAAGACAATGCTAGACCTCATGTGGCTGGAGTGTGTCAGCAGTTCCTGCAAGAGGAAGGCATTGATGCTATGGACTGGCCCGCCCGTTCCCCAGACCTGAATCCAATTGAGCACATCTGGGACATCATGTATCGCTCCATCCACCAACGCCACGTTGCACCACAGACTGTCCAGGAGTTGGCGGATGCTTTAGTCCAGGTCTGGGAGGAGATCCCTCAGGAGACCATCCGCCACCTCATCAGGAGCATGCCCAGGCGTTGTAGGGAGGTCATACAGGCACGTGGAGGCCACACACACTACTGAGCCTCATTTTGACTTGTTTTAAGGACATTACATCAAAGTTGGATCAGCCTGTAGTGTGGTTTTCCACTTTAATTTTGATTGTGACTCCAAATCCAGACCTCCATTGGTTGATAAATTTGATTTACATTGATCATTTTTGTGTGATTTTGTTGTCAGCACATTCAACTATGTAAAGAAAAAAGTATTTAATAAGAATATTTCATTCATTCAGATCTAGGATGTGTTATTTTAGTGTTCCCTTTATTTTTTTGAGCAGTGTATATCATTGGAGGCTGCTGAGGGGAGGATGGCTCATAATAATGGCTGGAACAGAGCGAATGGAGTGGCATCAAACACATGGAAATACGCTCCAGCCATTACCATGAGCCCGTCCTCCCCAATTAAGGTGCCACCAACCTCCTGTGATATATATACTGTATATACAAATCACTTCAAAAAGTAGACTACCTGCGGCTGTGCATGTACATCCACTCCAAAATAATTCCAGTGTTCAAACATGACATTTGATTAATGTAATGAGACATCTGTTAAACACCATAAGTGTAATGACATTCGATGATTGTCATTCGACATACTAAATCATTGGCGTGTATTCATGGATGCCAAGGGAAGCCATGCTTCTCCAAAAATGTGAACAATAAAAAGATACGAATATTTCATAATTTTCCTTCATTTCGCAAGCGGCTGAATCTATCTCACCGCAGTAAGCATCCGCATCGCTCAGAGTTATCGCTGAAAGATTTCTCTGGCGAGATTGATGCGTCTTGCTGTTGGCGTCTCTGTCAAATTATCAATATTGAGACCCCACCAAAGTTTGACTTTTGTTGCCTTTAGAGGAGCTCATGTCTCATCCTTAACGGCTCTTCCTTAACTCGCACTCTGGGCCTATAGTAGCTGTTATGTGTGAATGTATGATGAATACTACAATAGGGGCCAGATCCTGGACTAATTGTATTTCTTAACTAGTTCAAGACGACTGTTCAAGGCCGGCTCTAGCCTTTTGTGGGCTTTTGTGGGAAAATGTAGCACTTTTATGGGAAAATGGGAAAATGTAGCACTTTTAAAGCACCTTTTCTGTAGTTCTACATATTTTTCCATAGAGTGTAGCGAACACTTTGCAATTTTGCCATGGGGCCGAGAATTTGTTGTGTGTGCAATTTTACAGCTAATTCCCTGCAATTCTACCCATTTTGCCATGGAGTGGAGAGAAGAGTTTTCAGTTTCACAGCTAATTGCCTGCAATTCTACAAATGTTTCCATGACTTATGCCATGTTAAGGATATCTGAGTAACTAACAAAATTAATGGGGGCCCCCTGGAGGTCAGGGCCCCTGTGCACGTGCCCTGCATGCCCAGTCGGTATTCGGCCATGATTACTACAAGTTTAGATAGCTGGCTAGACTAACTTCCCAATCTGAAAATGTTTAGCCGACATGGAAAAGGAATACCTAGTCAGTTGTACAACTGAAATGTGTCTTAATTGATTAACATAACAGAAAAATTGCTGATGCAAAACCAAATTTCAACCTTGTGTATTCAACTATTCTAACTCTCAACAGTAAATTGACACCCTGGCTGAGTTCGGGGGCCCCCTAGCGGCCTGGGGTCCTAAGCGACTGCTTATGTCGCTTATGCATGGAAACGTTGGGAAATACCCATTAAATTGCTGGGAGATTATACATGGAGTGTGCAACTTTCTTTATTTTGATAGTTTACGATATTATTTCATAACATTAACAAAATACACTGTCCCATTTGGTTCCAGCAGTTGCTCGAGGCATTTAAGAAGGAGGGTGCTGACATCAGGAGACCAAGGCTGCTGGTCACAGCTGCAGTGGCTGCTAGGAAGGGAAACACTGACAACGTTTATGAGATTGCAGAGGTTGAAAGGGAGTTCAAAGGTTAAAACAGAACTCTTAATTTACCATGGTGATTATTTTAGTAATAATTATTGTGAACGTTTCTAATTTACCAGTTGGTATTTCCCATGTTATATTTACTGACTTTTTGCCTTGTATGGCTGTCGAACAGATACCTGGACTTTAACAATGTGATGACCTGGATGGAGCCTGGGACCCATTCACAATCAAATGCCGACCGTATTACCTCCTAAGAAAATTATCTTCGGTTATAGTCACAGCCGTCTATATTCCCCCTCAAGCCGATACCATGATAACCCTCAAAGAACTTCACTGGACTTTATGCAAACTGGAAACCACATATCCTGATGCCGCATTTATTGTAGCTGGGGATTTTAACAAAGCAAATTTGAAGAAAACACTACAGATGTTCTATCAATACATTGACTGTAGTACTCGTGCTGCTAAAACACTCAACCACTGTACTCCAACTTCCGGGATGCCTACAAGGCCCTCCCACGCCCCCCCATCGGCAAATCTGACCACAACTCCATTTTGCTCCTCCCTTCCTACAGGCAGAAACTCAAACAGGAAGTACCCGTGCTAAGGACTATTCAACGCTGGTCTGACCAATCGGAATCCACGCTTCAAGATTGTTTTGATCACGCGGACTGGGATATGTTCCGAGTAGCCTCTGAGAATAACATTGACGAATACACTGATACGGTGACTGAGTTTATCAGTAAGTGTGTAGGGGATGTTGTACCCACTGTGACTATTAAAACCTACCATAATCAGAAACCGTGGATAGATGGCAGCATTCGCGCAAAACTGAAAGCGCGAACCACCGCATTTAACTATGGCAAGGTGACTGGGAATATGGCCGAATACAAACAGTGCAGTTATTCCCTACATAAGGCAATCAAACAGGCAAAACGTCAGTACAGAGACAAAGTGGAGACGCAATTCAACGGCTCAGACACAAGATGTATGTGGCAGTGTCTACAGACAATCACGGACTACAAGGGGAAAACCAGTCTTGCTTCTGGACAAGCTAAACACCTTCTTCGCCCACTTTGAGGATAACACAGTGCCACCGACGCGGCCTGCTACCAAGGACAGTGGGCTCTCCTCCTTGGCCGACGTGAGTAAGACATTTAAGCGCGTTAACCCTCGAAAGGCAGACGGCCAAGACGGCATCCCTAGCCACGTCCTCAGAGCATACGCAGACCAGCTGGCTGGAGTGTTAACAGACATATTCAATCTCTCCCTGTCCCAGTCTGCTGTCCCCACATGCTTCAAGATGTCCGCCATTGTTGCTGTACCCAAGAAAGCTAAGGTAACTCAACTAATGACTATCGCCCCTTAGCACTCACTTCTGTCATCATGATGTAATTTGAGAGACTAGTCAAGGATCACATCCCCTCTACCTTACCTGACACCCTAGACCCACTTCAATTTGCTTACCGCCCCAATAGATCCACAGACGATGCAATCGCCATCGCACTGCACACTACCCTATCTCATCTGGACAAGAGGAATACCTATGTAAGAATGCTATTCATTGACTATAGCTCATCATTCAACACCATAGTACTGTCCAAGCTCATCATTAAGCTTAAGGCCCTGGGTCTGAACCCTGCACTGTGCAACTGGGTCCTGGACTTCCTGATGGGCTGCCCTCAGGTGGTGAAGGTAGGAAACAACACCTCCACTTCACTGATACTCAACACAGGGGCCCCACAAGGGTGCTTGCTCAGCCCCCTAATGTTCACCCATGACTGCGTGGCCACGCACGCCTCCAACTCAATCATCAAGTTTGCAGACAACACAACACTAGTAGGCCTGATTACCAACAACGACGACACAGCCTAAGGGAGGAGGTGAGGGCCCGGGGAGTGTGGTACCAGGAAAATAACCTCTCGCTCAACGTCAACAAAACAAAGGAGCTGATCGTGGACTTCAGGAAACCGCAGAGGGAGCACCCCCCTATCCACATCGACAGGACCACAGTGGAGAAGGTGGAAAGCTTCAAGTTTCTCAGCGTACACATCACTGACAAACTGAAATGGTCCACCCACACAGACGCAAATAGGCGCAAATATTTATATATTCTTAATTCCATTCCTTTAGATGTGTGTATTGTTGTAAAATTGTTATATATTACTGCACTGTTGGAGCTAGAAAAACAAGCATTTTGCTACACCCGCAATAACATCTGCTAAACACGCTTATGTGACCAATAAAATTTGATTTGTTTTGACTTACACACCACAACAGCCCTCTGTACTGCGGTGCTTCAGATTGAGAGGAAGGGGAGCTCAAGTACTACAATGTTGTGAGTAAAACACCTGATCAAACATTACAAAGGGACATTTTTTTTTTTTTTTTTTTAACACAATACATTAATGCATATTTTCAGTATACTCAGGACCAATTCAAAACAACAGGTATTCTGCATGCCAGGATCAGCTTTCCAACACACATACAGTACTCATGTTTATTTTTCTCTTCCACCAGATCTGCACTTTCTTGAAAGGAGCAACTGTCCAGTTGATTGAGGATCAGATGGTTCCCTAGACCCCACCAAAGGAAATTAGTGGGTGGGATTTGACAACAGGGAAAACTTTGAGACAAAGGTATCACATTAATACAGTGCAGTGCAAAAAGGACTCTTCTTTCAGTTGATGGTTTAAATTCTAGCAGTGGAATGCCTGTTGCTCATTTAAACCATCATGTCTTTGTTATTGGTTACATGGTGATTGGTTGATGGCTATATGTTTTCAGGAAATAAAATATTTTGTCATTTTATAGGCATTGCTATCTTAAAATGAACAAGTTTGTAGGGGCCTTTATCTGGGCTCTGGATGACTAGCCCCTGATCGGCGTTCTCTTCTGGCCTCAGGTAAGCAGCCATTACTAGAATACAGAGGTAAAAGTCTCATAAGAGAAGGTTTAGTTAGTATAACAAAGGGTGCGTTTGAGTGTTAAGGTGAAAGCAAACGACTGTAGGCGAAAGTTTAGGAGTGAAGTCGGGGGAGGTGCAGCTATGACAGCCGAAAGTCAGACACTGGTGTTGCCACTTTGTTCCTAAAGTTTTTTCTTTCTAATATCGAAATAAACATGGCTCCAACCACCATATCACACACTCACAAACTGAAATCATGTGTGTTCATTGTACAAGAAATTACTGAGAGACTCGTACCACCCCTACTGGTCCGCAGACGTAATTCCATCCGCTGTGTCCTCAACCGGCCGTTGTCGGACGTCGGAGCAGACGTTTCTACTTACCCCAGCATGCTAACTTTTTACACCATGTCTCCCACGTGCTAGTGTAGTAACGACTACCCCGCGGCTTCCCTGTTCCATCTATTGCTGTTCACTGGACCCTACGATCACTTGGCTACATAGCTGATGCCTGCTGGACTGTTCATTTATCATGGTACTGCATTTTGTTTATTTATTTTTGTTTATCTGTCGGCCCTAGCCCCAAACTCAGGCTCTGTGTGTAGTTAACCGACCCTCTCTGACCATTCATCGCCATTTTACCTGTTGTTGTCTTAGCTGATTAGCTGTTGTCTTACCCGTTGTTGTCTTAGCTAGCTCTCTCAACACCTGTGATTGCTTTATGCCTCGCTTTATGTCTCTCTCAAATGTCAATATGCCTTGTATACTGTTGTTTAGGATAGTTATCATTGTTTTAGTTTACAGTGGAGCCCCTAGTCCCCACTCTACATGCCTCAGAGTCCTCTTTTGTCCCACCCCTCACACATGCGGTGACCTCACTCAGTATAACCAGCATGTCCAGAGATGCAACCTCTCTTATCATCACTCAGTGCCTGGGCTTACCTCCACTGTACCCGCACCCCACCATACCCCTGTCTGGACATTATGCCCTGAATCTATTCTACCACGCCCAGAAATCTGCTCCTTTAATTTTCTGTCCCCAACGCACTATACGACCGGTTTTGATAGCCTTTAGCCGTACCCTCATCCTACTCCTCCTCTGTTCCTCGGGTGATGTGAAGGTTAACCCAGGCACTGCGTGTCCCCAGGCACTCTCATTTGTTGACTTCTGTAATTGAAAAAGCATTGGTTTCATGCATGTCAACATCAGAAGCCTCCTCCCTAAGTTTGTTTTACTCACTGCTTTAGCACAATCCGCCAACCCTGATGTCCTTGCCGTGTCTGAATCCTGGCTTAGGAAGGCCACCAAAAATTCTGAGATTTCCATACCCAACTACAACATTTTCCATCAAGATAGAACTGCCAAAGGGGGAGGAGTTGCAATCTACTGCAGAGATAGCTTGCAAAGTTCTTTCCAGGTCATACTTTCCAGGTCTATGCCCAAACAGTTCAAGGTTCTAATTTAAAAAATGAATCTCCACAGAAATAAGTCTCTCACTGTTGCCACCTGTTATAGACCCCCCTCAGCTCCCAGCTGTGCCCTGGACATCATATGTGAATTGATTGCCCCTCATCTATCTTCAGAGTTCGTTCTGTTAGGTGACCTAAACTGGGATATGCTTAACACCCCGGCAGTCCTACAATCTAAGTTAGATGCCCTCAATCTCACACAAATCATCAAGGAACCCACCAGGTACAACCCTAAATTCATAAACATGGTCACCCTCATAGATATTATCCTGACCAACTTGCCCTCCAAATACACCTCTGCTGTTTTCAATCAGGATCTCAGCGATCACTGCCTGCATACGCTATGGGTCCGCGGTCAAACGACCACCCCTCATCACTGTCAAACGCTCCCTAAAACACTTCTGCGAGCAGGCCTTTCTAATCGACCTGGCCCGGGTATCCTGGAAGGATATTGATCTCATCCCGTCAGTCGAGGATACCTGGTCGTTCTTTAAAAGTAATTTTCTTAAATAAGCATGCCCCTTTCAAAAAATGTAGAACTAAGAACAGATATAGCCCTTGGTTCACTCCAGACCTGACTGCCCTTGACCAACACAAAAACATCCTGTGGCGGACTGCAATAGCATCGAATAGTCCCCACGATATGCAACTGTTCAGGGAAGTCAGGAACCAATACACGCAGTCAGTCAGGAAAGCAAAGGCTAGCTTTATCAAACAGAAATTTGCATCCTGTAGCTCTAACTCCAAAAAGTTTTGGGACACTGTAAAGTCCATGGAGAACAAGAGCACCTCCTCCCAGCTTCCCACTGCACTGAGGCTAGGTAACACGGTCACCACCGATAAATCCATGATAATCGAAAATGTCAATAAGCATTTCTCTACGGCTGGCCATGCTTTCCTCCTGGCTACCCCCCCCCCCTGCTTTCCTCCTGGCTACCCCCCCCCCCCCCCGCAGCTACTTGCCCGAGCCTCCCCAGCTTCTCCTTCACCCAAATCCAGATAAAAGATGTTCTGAAAGAGCTGCAAAACCTGGACCCCTACAAATCAGCTGGGCTAGACAATCTGGACCCTCTCTTTCTAAAACTATCCGCCGCCATTGTTGCAACCCCTATTACCAGTCTGTTCAACCTCTCTTTCATATCGTCCGAGTTCCCTAAAGATTGGAAAGCTGCCGCGGTCATCCCCCTTTTCAAAGGGGGTGACACTCTAGACCTAAACTGCTATAGACCTATATCTATCCTACCCTGCCTTTCTAAGGTCTTCGAAAGCCAAGTTAATAAACAGATCACTGACCATTTCGAATCCCACCGTACTTTCTCCGCTGTGCAATCCGGTTTCCGAGCTGGTCATGTGTGCACCTCAGCCACGCTCAAGGTACTAAACGATATCATAACCGCCATCGATAAAAGACAGTACTGTGCAGCTGTATTCATCGACCTGGCCAAGGCTTTCGACATTCTTATCGGCAGACTCAATAGCCTTGGTTTCTCAAATGACTGCCTCGCCTGGTTCACCAACTACTTCGCAGACAGAGTTCAGTGTCAAATTGGAGGGCCTGTTGTCCGGACCTCTGGCAGTCTCTATGGGGGTACCACTGGGTTCAATTCTCAGGCCAACTCTTTTCTCTGTATATATCACTGATGTCGCTCTTGCTGCGGGTGATTCCCTGATCCACCTCTACGCAGACGACACCATTCTGTATACATCTGGCCCTTCTTTGGACACTGTGTTAACTAACCTCCAGACGAGCTTCAATGCCATACAACACTCCTTCCGTGGCCTCCAACTGCTCTTAAACGCTAGTAAAACCAAATGCATGCTCTTCAACCGTTCGCTGCCTGCCCGACTATCATCACTACCCTGGACGGTTCTGACCTAGAATATGTGGACAACTACAAATACCTAGGTGTCTGGCTAGACTGTAAACTCTCCTTCCAGACTCATATTAAACATCTCCAATCCAAAATCAAATCTAGAATCGGCATTCTATTTCGCAACAAAGCCTCCTTCACTCACGCCGCCAAACTTACCCTAGTAAAACTGACTATCCTACCGATCCTCGACTTCGTCGATGTCATCTACAAAATGGCTTCCAGTACTCTACTCAGCTAACTGGATGCAGTTTATCACAGTGCCATCCGTTTTGTTACCAAAGCCCCTTATACCACCCACCACTGCGACCTGTATGCTCTAGTCGGCTGGCCCTCGCTACATATTCGTCGCCAGACCCACTGACTCCAGGTCATCTATAAGTCTATGCTAGGTAAAGCTCCGCCTTATCTCAGCTCACTGGTCACGATAACACCTGCTGGTAGCATGCGCTCCAGCAGGTATATCTCACTGGTCATCCCCAAAGCCAACACCTGCTTTGGCCGCCTTTCCTTCCAGTTCTCTGCTGCCAGTGACTGGAACGAATTTCAAAAATCGCTGAAGCTGGAGACTTATATTTCCCTCACTAACTTTAAACATCAGCTATCTGAGCAGCTACACCGATCACTGCAGCTGTAAATAGCCCACCCAATCTACCTCATCCCCATATTGTTTTTATTTACTTTTCTGCTCTTTTGCACACCAGCATCTCTGCTTGCACATCAGCTGCTCATTTTTTAATTTTACCCCTTTTTCTCCCCAATTTCGTGGTATCCAACTGGTAGTAGTTACTGTCTTGTCTCATCGCTGCAACTCCCGTACGGACTAGGGAGAGGCAAAGGTCGAGAGCCATGCGTCCTCCGAAACACAACCAACCGCACTCTTGACACAACGCAGATCCAACATGGAAGCCAGCCGCACTAATGTGTCGGAGGAAACACCGTACACCTAGTGACCTGGTCAGCGTGCACTGCGCCCGGCCCGCCACAGGAGTCGCTAGTGCACAATGAGACAAGGATATCCCTGCCGGCCAAACCCTCCCTAACCCGGACGACACTGGGCCAATTGTGCGTCACCCCATGAGCCTCCCGGTCGCGGCCGGCTGCGGCAGAGCCTGTGCTTGAACCCAGAATCTCTGGTGGCACAGCCTTAGACCACTGCGCCACCCGGGAGGCCATCATCTGCTCATTTATCACTCCAGTGTTAATCTGCTAAATTGTAATTACTTCGCTACTATGGCCTATTTATTGCCTACCTCCTCACGCCATTTGCACACACTGTATATATACTTTTTTCTATTGTGTTGACTGTACGCTTGTTTATTCCATGTGAAATTCTGTGTTTGTGTTGCACTGCTTTGCTTTATCTTGGCCAGGTCGCAGTTGTAAATGAGAACTTGTTCTCAACTAGCTAACCTGGTTAAAGGTGAAATAAAAAATATCACATTCATTTGTATACAGGCTAACCTCTGTATAGCCTACATGAAGTTGGTTCCTTTTCAGTCATGTCTTTGGTCACATTCGCATGGGTCAAACAAAAACACCATAATTACTTGACAAAAGTAATCCGCTCGAACGCGCCCATTGTATCATTCCATGCTTGACAATAACACATTTTGTGTACGGCAAATTTGCCAACCCTTCCTCCCACGACCACTCCACCACCACTGTGCCTACATTAGTTTAGATTCTAATGTCAAAATATGTACACCAATATTTGGCTCAAAGTGAGCCAAAAATAAAGTACTTGTACAATGTTTGTATGTAATATTTGTTGATGCTGCTGATCGTGATTTGCCTTTCATTTGAAATGTTTGAAACCCTTGTTTGTTTGTTACAACATTAATTCCAACTGTAAAGTAGGCTACTACTTAGTAGTAAGTATATAGTCTACAATAGGTGAATAAGAAAACAATATTGCGAGGCTACTTAATGTGGCATGGATTTAGACCTGTCTGAACACGGTTCGCTAACCGGGATTCCTTGGGACATCCCTACCCTGAACCCTACCCCAGGGTTTCCCAAACTCAGACCTCGGGACCCCAAGGGGTGGACGTTTTATTTTTTGCCCTAGTACTACACAGCTGATTAAAATAATCAACTAATCATCAAGCTTTGATCAGCCGTGTAGTGTTAGAGCAAAAACCAAAACGTGCACCCCTTGGGGCCCCGAGGACAGAGTTTCAGAAAAGCTGCAACCCTTACCCTAACCATCTTGAATGTGAACTTCAGTTGGGTAGAGATGTCCCAAGGATCCCGGATAGCAAGGACTGTCTGACTACATTGTTTGGACACACCAACTGGAAACAAAGATTGCCGTCACCACAGTGCATCTTGTTTATTATCCATTATGTTCACTACACCCCCACATCAACGATATCTTTAGCGTCATTGGCACAGTACCTCTGACACTAGGCAGCAGTATTTCAAGAAAAATAGATACTTTCACAGTTATCATCTGAAACAGAGGATTAAGTATCACACCTCAATTAACCTGTGTTTTATATTCACAATTAAAATTTAAAAAATGCTCTCATACCTCAGAAATCAGCAAGTAAAATAGCATGCAAAATGATCTCCTTTTAAAAGCTTGCGATTTCAATCTTCATACCATTAATGTGCATTGAAAATAATTGTTTTACATAATATCTTTATAATTTAATATTCATGTACAGATGCCATTCCACAGGGAGGAAATTTTGCCAGCAAATATCAGATAATATCTCTCACACATGCATGCTGCATACACTTCATCAATCACCTACTTCAAGCTTCATGTTGCCAATGACCAGTAACAAAATAATAGTAACATATCAAATTGATTTTGTACCAATTAGAAACAGCTTTTCTATGGCCATACCAACATCTAACTCCATATCTCTACTGCAATACTGTCACCAGGGTGGGTTATTTTCTTTATAAAATGTAACACAGATCAAAATCTCTGTTGTATTATTTCTGTTCCTCGTAAGACTTTGCCCCCTTTTGATGTCTTCGTAACATTGAATTGCTGTACTCATTGATAATACAATCCGATTGTCTCATTCAAACTATAGCATTGATGCTAATGTGCACATGGTTTGTTGCTTATCATATAGTATCACCACGAGACAACTGTGCTTCTTCCAAAATATAGGAGGGACCAAACCTGACAGAGTAAACAGAATGTAACACAGTGTAATCTGGATTATGAATGTAAGAGGCTGCGTTTACACAGGCAGCCCAATTCTGAGATTCTAATTGGTCTTTTGACTAATCACATCAAACTTTTCACATCAGATATTTTTCAGATCTGATTGTCAAAAGACCAATTAGTTAAACAAATATTAGAATTGGGCTGCCTGTGTACACACAGCCAGAGTGGCATACACTTGCAGCAATGGATAAGTGAACCACCAAAGCACAACCACTGCCCCCAGTACCCATAATGCCCTACAACTTTAGAGCTCATGACCAGCACTGTGGGGAGAAGGGAGGTCCTTGATGTCACAGTTCTGGATTAGATTGAAGTAAAAGACCACCAGTTCCTCATAGTTCTTCTTAGAAATCCTCTCATTAATACCATGGAACCTGAAAATGTAGAGGGAAAAGATAGAAAGATCGTCTCAACTTAATGTCGTTTGGCCACTTTCTCATTTGTCGAATGCAGTATAGTGCATTGTTTAACCCTCCTTGTCGGCACTGTGTGTATAGGGCTGACTTACATTTTATGGTTCAACCGTGTCACATGGCTAGATCATAAGACTGTGGAGTATTAGTCTCATGATCAACAAAAGAACAGGGCCTTGTGTTCAAACAATCTTATGACTACATCGTTATGACTACATTCAAAACCTTGCTTCCGGACAAACTAAACACCTTCTTCGCCCGCTTTAAGGACAACACAGTGTCACCGACGCGGCACACTACCAAGGACTGTGGGCTCTCCTTCTCCGTGGCAGACGTGAATAAGACATTTAAGCATGTTAATCCTCGCAAGGCTGCAGAGCAAGACGGCATCCCTAGCCGCATCCTCAGAAGATGCGCAGACCAGCTGGCTGGAGTGTTTACGGACATATTCAATCTCTCCCTATCCCAGTCTGCTGTCCCCACTTGCTTCAAGATGTCCACCATTGTTCCTGTACCCAAGAAAGTAAAAGGTAACTGAACTAAATGACTATTGCGCATCATGAAGTGCTTTGAGAGGCTAGTTAAGGATCATATCATCTCTACCTTACCTGACACCCTAGACTCACTTCAATTTGCTTAACGCCCCAATAGATCCACAGGCGATGCAACCGCCATCGCACTGCCCTATCCCATCTGGACAAGAGCAATAGCTATGTAAGAATGCTGTTCATTGACTATAGCTCAGCATTCAACAAAATAGTACCCTCCAGGCTCATCATAAAGCTCAAGGCCCTGGGTCTGAAACCCGCCCTGTGCAACTGGGTTCTGAACTTCCTGACGGGCCACCCCCCAGGTGGCGAAGGTAGGAAACAACACCTCTACTATGCTGATCCTCAACACAGGGGCCCCAACAAGGGTGCTTGCTCAGCCCCCTCCTGTACTCCCTGTTCACCCATGACTGCGTGGCCACGCACGTCTCCAACTCAATCATCAAGTTTGCAGACGAAACAACAGTAGTAGGCCTGATTACCAACAATGCCGAGACAGCCTACAGGGAGGGGAGGGCCCTGGGAGAGTGGCGCCAGGAAAATAACCTCTCACTCAACAAAACAAAAGGAGCTGATTGTGGACTTCAGGAAACAGCAGAGGGAGCACGCCCCTATCCACAGACGGGACCGCAGTGGGGAAGGTGGAAAGCTTCAAGTTCCTCGGTGTACACATCACTGACAAACTGAAATGGTCCACCCACACAGACAGTGTGGTGAAGAAGGCGCAACAGGAGGCTGAAGAAATTTGGCTTGACCCCTAAAACTTTTACAGATGCACAATTGAGAGCATCCCGTCAGGCTATATCACCGCCTGGTACGGCAACTGCACCACCCACAACTGCAGGGCTCTCCAGAGGGTGGTGCGGTCTGCCCAACACATCACAGAGGGCAAACTACCTGCAATCCAGGACACCTACAGCACCCGATGTCACAGGAAAGCCAAAAAGATCATCAAGGACATCAACCACCCGAGCCACGGCCGGTTCACCCCGCTATCATCCAGAAGGCGAGGTCAGTAAAGGTGCATCAAAGCTGGGACCGAGAGACAAAAAAAAACAGACTTAAATAGCCATTAGTCGGCTTCGACCCGGTTACGCAAACCCTGCACCTTAAAGGCTGCTGCCCTATATGCATAGACTTGGAATCACTGGCCACTTGAATAAATGGAACACTAGTCACTTTAATAATGTTTAAATACTGCTTTACTCATCTCATATGTATACACTGTATTCTATTCTACTGTATTTTAGTCAATGCCATTCCGACATTGCTCGATCTAATATTTATATATTTCTTAATTACATTATTTTACTTGTAGATGTATGTGTATTGTTGTGAATCGTTGTTAGATACTACTGCACTGTTAGATACCACTGCACTGTTGGAGCTAAATACATTTTGATTTGAACACAAGCATTTCGCTACACCCACAACAACATCTGCTAAATATGTGCATGTGACCAATAAAATGTGATTTGATTGGAGCTGGAGAGAGCTCTTCTATACAGAATATTTCCTTGTGGGTGTTATGGCTCACAGTACTTCTGTTACAGTGTGTGTCCTACCTCTGGGCGTCCCCTGGTCTGAACCATGTAGGAGCAAAGCGATAGATGTCCTTGGCCAGGTCAGTGTAGTGACGGCTGTCTGTGTTTCCGATGCAGATACCTGCACATTGGAATATGATAGTAGGTCTCGACATAAAAATGATAAAACATTGCCTGAACAACCCATTTCATAAGCAGAAAACATTTTCAACACCATGGTGGGCAAACCAAACTAATACCATTCCCTCTCCACGTACTCCCATTTCTTACCAGGGGCAACAGTAACTTGTGGGAACTGGTCCAGCACAGTCTTCTTGATGATCTGAAACCCAAAGGATGTTTCATCGTAGGAGCTGACAGGCAGCGGGTCAAAGCCATCCACTAGCTCCATCTTCACCCTCTCATCTCCCACTGTGGACTGGATCAACTCCAAAACCTGACGGGAGGACAAATACACTATCATTGTGAAAACTGAACAGTTTCCTTCAACTGTACTTCAAAGTTGCGAGCATGACTAAATTAAATAAATGTTCAATGTTCTACTTTTGTGAGAGGGCCATATGATTCTAGCTAATATAATAGATAAGTAACATGAGTTTTTAATATAGCATGTGGTTGAACCATATAGATAGCAGTAGATTTGCAATGTCACAGCACCATTCATTAGACCAGGGATCACCAAATAGATTCAGCCGCGGGACAATTTTCCCTGAGCAGATGGTCAGGAACATAATTACAAATTATTTGTAGACTGCAAATTGCCCGCAAACAGATATAATATTTGACTAAAACAATAATTTAAAATATTTTGTGCTCAGAAAACTTGGGGTGCCAAATAAAAATCACCCATTGGCCAATTTGGTCTGTGGGCCACCAGTTGAGGAACCTGGCTTTAGACAGAGCTTGCAGTAAATACTAATCCCCACCTCTTGTAGTGACTGTGCGGAATGTATCCGCAGATTCACATAGGCCTCAGCTTGGGAAGGAAGAATGTTAACCTGTGAAAAAAGAAAACATATGTATGTAATTAAAGGACTCCCCCAGAGGAAGTTGCAGCCACTATTTCAACGTAATTTCCTGTCCTAGAGATGTAATACACATTTAGGTTCAACAACTAAAGTATGACAAAGGCTACTTATACATATTCACGAATTGGGTGTGGGAATTTCCACTTGGAGTTGATAAACATCAACCAATAGGGCACCGACAGCAGTATAGTTAGCATGCTAACCTTATCTAGCTAGCTAATGTTATCCGTTGTTCCTGTTTATTTTTTTATTTAGGGAAAACTTTGCCGCAGATGGAAACCACTGGACGCGAATCCACCATAGAAATAGAAAATAATAAGATGAAGCTCCGGAAATACGGATAACTATTGAAAGATAGCTGATATGCATTATTCTATATTTGGAATGGAAACGATGCAACCTTTGGTAGGCTGCTGACAGGCTTTGGCACAGAAAAGCCAAGTCAGCCAGTGTTCAGGGTTCTCACAGGGGAAGTGAAATGATAGGCTACAATGACTTTGCTCATGATCATGCACGCCGAAAATGACATGTAACTATAAGTTCCTTTGCATGTGCCTTCTCATTATCTGGATAGACACTTGTGGTTTCTGGCCATTGTCTTTCAGCTCCGAAAAGTGGATTTTTACTAGTGCGGGCATTTAACAGACAACTTTATGCACAATATATAATTTATCATGACTAGATATTGTACCTTAACTCCTGAGTTGAACATAGTGATTGCAGTTGTCGTTCTCACAAAAGCATTTGTATCAGGTCTTCTTTCCATTACTCTGCAAATAAAAGCTGTTAAATTAGGTTTAATAACTAAATCAACACCATAAATTCCCACAAGATGAGGTATCTTTATTTTATAAGAGTCCCCTCTTACCTTTGTAATTCAAATAATCAAAGATGGAACAAGCCAGTGAAATTCAGAGTGGAAAATTACCTTCCAAGGAGTGGGGAGAACAGCCACATATTCGACATGACAAATTTGAGTGGGAGCCTAAACTGTGAGAAAGAAAGTGATAAAAAACGTTTTTTACTGACAAATAGATGTTGTAATTTGATGGAACTTTCCCTTTAACACTCTATAGCACTCATAGGATGTCTGAGGCTAGAAACACAGCATTACCTTGTGAGCCAGGTGTTCAAAGGTCCCACGTTCAGGGCCTTCACCAAACAACCTGGGCATTGGGTTCTCCTCCAATCTGACAAAACAGATCACGTGTGCTTAGACTTAGAGAATTTGGGTTTAGGTTCACAAAGGTTCCTCCCTTTAATGAGCTTCCTAATATTATTAACTGAAAAGGTCCTAAGAGGGAACTTGGACCTTGTAAAATGAATCAAACATTAGGAACACCTTCCTAATATTAAGTTGCAACCCCCCCTTTGCCTTCAGAAGAGCCTCAATTCATTGTCTCTACAATGTGTTGAAAGCGTTCCATAGGGATGCTGGACCATGTTGACTCCAATGCTTCCCACAGTTGTGTGAAGTTGGCTGGATGTCCTTTGGGTGGTGGACCATTCTTGATACATTCGGAAAATTGTTGAGTGTGAAAAACCCAACAGTTCTTGACACAAACTGGTGCACCTGGCACCTACTACCATAACACGTTCAAAAGGGACTTAAATATTTCTTTAACCTGACATCAATAAGGGATAAAAGCTATAACCTGGATTTGCCTGGTCTGTCTGTCATGGAAAGAGCAGTTCTTAAATGTTTTGTATACTCAGTGTATGTTCATGGCTGACCATGCAAGGGAAATTGAATTCCCTTTGATTGCACAGTACCTGTAGTTGTTAAGCAATGGCTACACACAGTAGATCCATCTAGCCTTTGATTAGTAATGAAAAAAAAGTGTATATATATATAAATAAATAAAATAAATACATTCGATACAGTTAGTGGGGCAAAAAAGTATTTAGTCAAAAATCTTAGAAAATCTTTGGAGGGAGTTGAAAGTCCGTGTTGCCCAGCAACAGCCCCAAAACATCACTGCTCTAGAGGAGATCTGCATGGAGGAATGGGCCAAAATACCAGCAACAGTGTGTGAAAACCTTGTGAAGACTTACAGAAAACATTTGAGCTCTGTCATTGCCAACAAAGGGTATATAACAAAGTATTGAGAAACTTTTGTTATTGACCAAATACTTATTTTCCACCATAATTTGCAAATAAATTCATTAAAAATCCTACAATGTGATTTTCTGGATTTTTTTTTCTCATTTTGTCTGTCATAGTTGAAGTGTACCTATGATGAAATTTACAGGCCTCTCATCTTTTTAAGTGGGAGAACTTGCACAATTGGTGGCTGACTAAATACTTTTTTGCCCCACTGTATATATCATCATATTATAAAATCGATACTTTGACTCTAAGTAACAATTTGTAAAAAAAAAAAAAAAAAAAAAAAAAAAAAAAAAATCTAGGTAGCGCGCGAGTGTCCTGTAGTTTTCACCAAAACGGTGGTATTTTTCATTCTATAGCTTGTTCTCCATCTTCTTTTGAATAGCAAGCCAACCTCAGCACCTAAGTATTGTGATAATGTATCTGCAGGTCCCTGACAATTCCCAGCCGTACCTGTGACGATTCACTAATCCCCTCTTACCTTTTGACTGCTCCTGCCAGGATGCCTATGCTGCTCTCACTGGGAGGCATGGAGGAGTGACCCGGGGCCTTGGAAACGCTCAGCTTCACCGTTGCTAGCCCCTTCTCACTGATCCCAATCCTGACATATACACACACAGGCAAATCAAAATCTAATATTATTTGTCACGTGCTGACCTAAGACAGGGACATTTTACTAGGATTAAATGTCAGGAATTGTGAAAAAAGGAGTTTAAATGTATTTGGCTAAGGTGTATGTAAACTTCCGACTTCAACTGTACAAGCGTTTGAAAAAGGAACACAAAGTAACAATAACGAGGCTATATACAGGGGGTACCGGTACCGAGTCAATGTGTAGGGGCACAAGTTAGTCGAGGCAATTTGTACATGTAGGTAGGGGTAAAGTGACTATGCATAGATAATAAACAGCAAGTAGCAGCAGTGTAAAAATAAAGGGAGGGGGGGGAAATCAATGCAAACAGTCTGGGTGGCCATTTGATTAATCGTTCAGCAGTCCTATGGCTTGGGGGTAGAAGCTGTTGAGGAGCCTTTTGGACCCAGACTTGGCGCTCCAATACCGCTTGCCGTGCAGTAGCAGAGAGAACAGTCTATGACTTGGATGACTGGAGTCTGAGAATTTTTGGGGCCTTCCTCTATAGGTCCTGGATGACAGGAAGCTTGGCCCCAGTGATGGAATGGGCCGTACGCACTACATTCCGTAGCGCCTTGCGGTCAGATGCCGAGCAGTTGTCATACCAGGCGGTGATGCAACTGGTCAGGATGCTCTCGATGGTGTAGCTGTAGAACCTTTTAAGAATCTGAGGACCTATGCCAAATCTTTTCAGAGTCCTGAAGGGGAAAAGTCATTGTTGTGCCCTCTTCATGAGTGTCTTGGTGTGTTTGGACCATGATAGCTTGTTGTTGATGTGGACACCAAGGAACTTGAAACTCACGACCCACTCCACTACAGCCCTGTCGATGAGAATGGGGGAGTGTTCGGCCCTCCTTTTCCTATAGTCCACAATCAGCTCCTTTTTCTTGCTCACGTTGAGGGAGAGGTTGTTGTCCTGGCACCACACTACCAGGTCTCTGACCTCCCTATAGGCTGTCTCATCATTGTCGGTAACCAGGCCTACCACTGTTGTGTCGTCAGCAAACTTAATGACGGTATTGGAGTCATGCTTGGCCACACAGTTGTGGGTGAACGGGGAGTACAGGAGTGGACTAAGCATGCACCCATGAGGGGCCCCCGTGTTGAGGATCAGCGTGGCAGATGTGCTGTTGCCTGCCCTTACCACCTGGGGGCGGCCCATCAGGAAGTCCAGGATCCAGTTGCAGAGGGAGGTTTTTAATCCCAGGGTCCTTAGCTTAGTGATGAGCTTAGTGGGCACTATGGTGTTGAACGCTGAGCTGTAGTCAATGAACAGCATTCTCACATAGGTGTTCCTTTTGTCCAGGTGGGAAAGGGCAGTGTGGAGTGTGACAGATTGCGTCATCTGTGGATCTGTTCAGGCGGTATGCGAATTGGAGTGGGTCTAGGGTTTCCAGGATGATGGTGTTGATGTCAGCCATGACATGGAGCGGCAGGTAGCCTAGTGGTTAGAAAGTTGGGCCAGTAATCGAAAGGTTGCTGGATCGAATCCCTGAGCAGACAAGGTAAAAATCTGTTGTTCTGCGCCTGAACAAGGCAGTTAACCCATTGTTGCCTGGTAGACCATCATTGTAAATAAGAATTTGTTCTTAACTGACTTGCCTAGTTAAATAAAAAGGTTAAAAATAAAAATAATTTAAAAGGCCAGCATTTCAAAGCACTTCATGACTGCCCGACGTGAGTCATTTAGGCAGGTAACCTTTGCTTTCTTGGGCACAGGGACTATGGTGGTCTGCTTGAAACATGTAGGTATTACAGACTTGATCAGGGAGAGGTTGAAAATGTCAGTGAAGACACTTGCCAGTTGGTCCGCACATGCCCGGAGTACACGTCCTGGTAATCCATCTGGCCCCGCGGCCTTGTGAATGTTGACCTGTTTAAAGGTCTTGCTCACATCAGCTACGGAGAGCGTGATCACACAGTCGTCCGGAACAGCTGGTGCTCTCATGCATGCCTCAGTGTTGCTGGCCTCGAAGCAAGCATAAAAGGCATTAAGCCCGTCTGGTAGGCTGGCGTCACTGGGCAGCTCGCGGCTGGTTTTCCCTTTGTAGTCTAATAGTTTGCAAGCCTGGCCACATCAGTAGAGCGTCAGAGCCGGTGTAGTAGGATTCAGTCTTAGTCCTGTATTGACGCTTTGCCTATTTAATGGTTCATCTGAGGGCATAGAGGGATTTCTTATAAGCGTCCGGATTAGTGTCCCGCTCCTTGAAAGCGGCAGCTCTAGATGTTGCCTGTAATCCATGGCTTCTGGTTGGAATATGTATGTATGGTCACTGTATGGACGATGTCGTCGATGCACGTAAGCCTGTGACTGAGGTGGTATACTCCTCAATGCCATTGGGTGAATCTCAGAACATATTCCAGTCTATCCTAGCAAAACAGTCCTGTAGTGTAGCAGTCCCATCATCTGACCACTTCCGTATTGAGTGAGTCATTGCTTGAATTTTTGCTTGTAAGCAGGAATCAGGAAGATAGAATTATGGTCAGATTTACCAAATGGAGGGTGAGGGAGAGCTTCGTATGCATCTCTGTGTGTGGAGTAAAGGCGGTCTAGAATTTTTTCCCCCCTCTGGTTGCACATGTAATATGCTGGTAGAAATTAGGTGAAACAGATTTAAGTTTGCCTGCATTAAAGTTCCATGGCCACTAGGAGAGCCGTTTCTGGATGAGCATTGTTTGCTTACGGCCTTATACAGCTCGTTGAGTGCAGTCTTAGTGCCAGCATCGGTTTGTGGTAAATAGACGGCTACAAAAAATATAGATGAAAACTCTCTTGGTAGATAGTGTGGTCTGCAGCTTATCATGAGGTACTCTACCTCAGGTGAGCAATACCTCAAGACTTCTTTAATATTAGACATCGCGCATGAGCTGTTTTTGACAAATAGACAAACACCACCACCCCTCGTCTTACCAGAGATAGCTGTTCTGTCCTGCCGATGAACGGAAAATCCAGCCAACTGTATATTATCCATGTCGTCGTTCAGCCACGACTCGGTGAAACATAAGATATTACCGTTTTAAATGTCCCGTTGGTAGGATAGTCTCAAACGGAGCTCATCCAGTTTATTCTCCAGTGATTGCACTTGGCAGGCATATACACTTTTAATATATTGTGATAGCAATCTATGACGTAAACCATATTTAAGTTGTGTTTTAATATCATATTGTACAACAGCTGATGAAACTAACACTGTAAAAGTGAGAAACTTTGATCAGTAACCAGGTTTCCATCCAACCACTTCATGCAGATGAACTACGTGACGCATGGGGAAAAAATCATGACCTGGTTGATGGAAACAGCTGGTACAATTTTATAAATGTGGACAGACAATTTATTCGTTTGACATAGTGGGATCTTTTTGTGTGCGTAAAATTAATTACACGAGAAATGACGCAAATATCGATAATAAGCATCATATCGAAGTAAACTTGGAGTCACGAGACGATATGTTGTGTGTTCCTTCCACTACGACTCGGGAAAGCATGCAGTTTATTAGGCTACAGATGAAAGAAGTTATGATGAACTTCACAGGGTGGTGAAAGTGCAGTGATGATCTTGATGCTCCTTTCCAAGAAATATTGAGGATCTTATTCTAGTGACATGATGATCAATGCTTGGCTTCCATTTGACAATTAAAATTGATCTTGCTCTCATCCATAATAATCTCATCATGTAGGTAGCGTACCAGCAATCTATCTGCAAGCCGTTGGCTAAAGTGGTCACATTTGCTATATAAACGCAACAGTTTTGGTGACAAAACTATCAGTAGAGTTGAAAATGCGATAGAGACCCATTTAACTTTTTTTGTTTTTATTCGGGAATTTAACCGCAAAAGTTATGTTATCACACATAGCCTTTTATACACAATAAGTCCGGTTGATGGAAACTTCTCTGGTGGGAAAATGTGTATATTGTTGTACGCACATTTTTAAATAGTCGCATGAAAATCTGTCGCCAATTGGATGGAAACCAAGCTAATGTCATTTTCTGATAGTAAATTGTATTTTCAACCAGAAACTACGCAGGACCTTGTAATCAGCAGTTTTTGCAAGGGTGGAGTTTTGGCTTGCCTGTTGACATCACCAGGCAGTATAAGTTAATAGACCAATAAAGAGATTTCCAAACCTCTATGCCAATAACAGATAGTTTTTTCAGGTTACATATCCCTCCCATTAGGCCCTTCCAATTACACCCCTCACTCAGACCACTCCCACAGTCCTAACTAAATTCTGTCTAAGAAATTATTTTAGCAAAAAATCTATTTGGATTTTTGACAATTTTAATGGAAAACTATTATAATGGTACTTAATTGTTACCCAGAAATGAGTTCATACTGAGATAAAAATGGCTACATTGGGCCTGTGGTTAGTCACTTACAAAGACACTAAATATGAGAAAAGAGTGAATGAATGCTTACAGAGCAGCAGGCCCCTGCAGACCACTGATGACTCCATCCAGCACAGCCAGACCCTCATCCAGTACAAACGCCAGCTGTACCCCTTTCTTCTTCAGCACCCTCACTATGTTCATTGCCCCCTGGAAGCCACTCACCTACAGTAGACAGACAAAATCCTTTTTTTGATTTCTGTCCCTTTTCAGTTAGTGAAATACAGTTGAAGTCGGAAGTTCACATACACCTTAACCAAATACATTTAAACTCAGTTTTCACAATTCCTGACATTTAATCCAAGTAAATATTCCCTGACTTAGGTCAGTTAGGATCACCACTTTATTTTAAGAATGTGAAAAGTCAGAATAATAGCAGAGAGAATGATTATTTCAGCTTTTATTTATTTCATCACATTCCCAGTGGGTCAGAAGTTTACATACACTCAGTATTTGGTAGCACTGCCTGTAAATTGTTTAACTTGGGTAAAACGTTTTGAGTAGCCTTCCACAAGCTTCCCACAATAAATTGGGTGAATTTTGGCCCATTCCTCCTGACAGAGCCGGTGAAACTGAGTCAGGTGTGTTGGCCTCCTTGCTCGCACGCGCTTTTTCAGTTCTTCCCACAAATTTTGTATGGGATTGAGGTCAGGGCTTTGTGAGGGCCACTCCAATACCTTGACATTGTTGTCCTTAAGCCATTTTGCCACAATTAGAAGTATGCTTGGGGTCATTGTCTATTTGGAAGACCCACTTGCGACCAAGCTTTAACTTCCTGGCTGATGTCTTGAGATGTTGCTTCAATATATCTACATAATTTTCCTCCCTCATGATGCCATCTATTTTATGAAGTGCACCAGTCCCTCCTGCAGCAAAGCACCCCCACAACATGATGCTGCCACCCCGTGCTTCACGGTTGGGATGGTGTTCTTCGGCTTGCAAGCATCCCCATTTTTCCTCCAAGCATAATAATGGTCATTATGGCCAAACAGTTATATTTTTGTTTCATCAGACCAGATGGCATTTCTCCAAAAAGTACGATCTTTGTCCCCATGTGCAGTTGCAAACCGTAGTCTGGCTTTTTTATGGCGGTTTTGGAGCAGTGGCTTCTTCCTTGCTGAGCGGCCTTTCAGGTTGTGTCGATATAGTACTCGTTTTACTGTGGATACAGATACTTTTGTAACCGTTTCCTCCAGCATCTTCACAAGGTCCTTTGCTGTTGTTCTGGGATTGATTTGCACTTTTCGCACCAAAGTACGTTCATCTCAAGTAGACAGAACGCGTCTCCTTCCTGAGCGGTATGACGGCTGCGTGGTCCCATGGTGTTTATACTTGCGTACTATTGTTTGTACAGATGAACGTGGTACCTTCAGGCGTTTGGAAATTGCTCCCAAGGATGAACCAGACTTTTTTCTGAGGTCTTGGCTGATTTCTTTTGATTTCCCCATGATGTCAAGCAAAGAGGCACTGAGTTTGAAGGTAGGCCTTGAAATACATCCACAGGTACACCTCCAATTGACTCACATAATGTCAATTAGCCTATCAGAAGCTTTTAAAGCCATGACATCATTTTCTGGAATTTTCTAAGCTGTTTAAAGGTACAGTCAACTTAGTGTATGTAAACTTCTGACCCACTGGAATTGTGATACAGTGAAATATAAGTGAAATAATCTGTCTGCAAACAATTGTTGGAAAAATGACTTGTGTCATGCACAAAGTAGATGTCCTAACCGACTTGCCAAAACTATAGTTTGTTAACAAGACATTTGTGGAGTGGTTGAAAAACGAGTTTTAATGACTCCAACCTAAATGTACGTAAACTTCCGACTTCAACTGTAAATACCTCTACCAACTTCACAAACCTCCTCATCATGACCCAGACCAATGAAGAATCCCCTTCGCGGTGAATAACCTCTTATCAACAGGTACTCCAGCGCCTGGAGAATTCCCTACAGTGAAAAATTTGTCTGGTTAAATTCTCACAATGTGAAATCGTATTATTGGGTGAGAAAAACAGCAACCGCATTGTTGATTACGCAATGCTCTTGGGCCTCTAGCTCAAAGATAAAACATATCATAGATTTGGTCCTTGTTCTTGGAACACCCAGGTTCCATAAACATCTACCCACTGTCAACCCTCACGGCCTCACCATGACAGACTGCTTGTTATCGATGGTCCCTCTCCCGTAGATAAATCCATCTATCTCCTTTGCAGAGAATGGTGGGGCCTCCCATCCGTCTCTCTCCTCAGCAGGCACCACATCTATGTGGGCCAGCAGCATGTAGGGGACGAGGGCCAGGTCAGAGCCTGGCACCCAGAACAGGTGGCTGTAGTTTGCCACAACCTCATGCTGGACCAGGTGGGAAGAAAACACTGTAGGGAAAGCTGGCAGAGGGGGAAAAAAATCTGTTAAGTGTTAGGAAATGCAGGATACCACCCTTACGAGAAAAAAAATGCACTCAGAGTGCAGTATAACTGCAGTATTCTGCAAATACTGCATCAAAAATACCATAGTCGACTGCAGTTACTGCACATTTACTGCAGTTTCAAAACTGAAATCTTTTTTTGTGAGGGCATTTCTAATAAGCTTTTAAAATAGTGGATTTGAAGTAAACGCAGATGCATTTCTGCTTGAGTATCAGAAAGCAGTGTCGAAATGCTAATTGGTAACTTTATATGCTCAAACCCCAAAGGACGGCAGATGGCGATATTGAGTCGTTTCATCTTATGGTCTACAGGGAATGCATGCAGCAGGCTATACACTAGTGTCCCCCGTGAACAGTTTTTGTTGTTGTACATTCTCCATTCAGGCTGCAAAGACATCAATTTCCTCATGAACTCAATTTAAAAGTGAGAAGGCAGAATTTATTTGGAAAGTATGCATACTTTCTTGATGAAACAAAAATTTTCACCCCCATGGTAGTGGCTAATGCTACTTCCTGATGTTTAGCCAGGGTCATGTCTAGATGGGACAGCTTGTCAAAATTGAGGTCAAAAGTTATTATTTTTACATTTTAGCTAACCGTACTCTTTTCCTAACCTTAACCGAATTATCCTAACCTGGGGGGTTATGAAGGAACCAATGGGATGCTCAAGGTGGGGCATTCCTGCAGGGAACCCTTAACATATTATCGTGCAGTTGCATACATGGATTTATCGGGCTTCACTAAGGGGCTGTAACATTAACGTTGTAACAAAGTTGACATTTGGGTATAGCAGCCATTGTTTGTCACGACCCCCAACACCCTACCATAATACTTCACCTAACAGTATATGGCCAGTGCGCATTTTTAGCACTTCACTGAGCTGGCAAGCCTCCAGTTACACAGCACTCACGTAGAAGCAGTAATAGTTAGTTCAGAGTATTTCTGAGTCAACTCTTTAGATGACATGCGTCCCATTATGCCTGATTTAAACCAACCACTGCATTCCACAGTAAGAACCTCATACCAACAGTCAAGCGTGGTGGTGGTGTGATGGTTTGGGGATGCTTTGCTGCCTCAGGAGATATAGGCCTATGGGCTAGGCAACAATGATTTGAAAGTCGCAAAATAAAGCAAATGCTGTTTCTTGCCTTAAGCTGGGAATCACTCACAAGTAATAGGCTAATATTGTCACCCATCAAACTATTCTTGATTTAATCTTATCGTTGCATATACTAAATATGTAAAATTTGTTTTGATTTAGGTGCATGATAATGGTCAGTTCTCTCTCGAAACAAGGGCAGCAGAAGAAATACTTGTCATCTATGCACTTAAATAGCAAATAGAGGACGCTTTTCCCGTGATTCATTATCATGCCAGCCAGGTAGGCTATACTCCTGTTGTAAGGAGAAACAATGTGCTTAATATTAGGATAATGTATAAATATATATATAGTAGGCCTAGCCTATAGAACGCTGGATGGGAACCTCTTCTTTTAACCTCTTCGTTCTCTCACGCAACAGCATAGCCTATAGAAATGTTGCGCAACATGAGCTCTCATGAAATGTTTGATTTGATGTTCGAATACATTTGCATTGATGTCAGAGTGATTAGAGGGACAATAGAGTGCTGAGTACCAGGCAGTTAACAAGCCTGGTAGGCTACTAATGACCATCAGCAGCATCAGAGCTTTTTAATTTATTTTAAATTTAACCTTTATTTAACTAGGCAAGTCAGTTAAGAATACATTCTTATTTACAATGACGGCCTACCCCGGCCAAACCGGACGACACTGGCCCAATTGTGCACCGCCCTATGGGACTCCCAAACCCGGCCGGTTGTGATATAGCCTGGATTCGAACTAGGGTCTGTAATGGCGCTTCTTGCACTGAGATGCAGTGCCTTAGACCGCTGTGCCACTCGGGAGCCTAATTACCGTGACTAAGCGGTCACGTGGAATTAGACTGCCTTCATGACTCGTCCCCGCCGGTGTGACGGTAATATGGTCACCGTAACAGCCCTAGTCCACATACACATATCTGTCATGCTGCTGCTCCAGTTACAACTGTTCTGCCTGCGGCTACCTTGTCCCAGACCTGCTGTTTTGGACCCGCTCTCACCCTCCCTCTACCACACATGCTGTCTCAACCTCTTAATGCTCAGCTATGAAAAGCCAACTGACATTTACTCCTGAGGTGTTGACTTATTGCACCCTCTACAACTGTGATTATTATTTGACCCTGCTGGTCATCTATGAATGTTTGAACATCTTGAAGAACAATCTGGCCTTAATGGCCATGTACTCTCAATCTCCACCCAGCACAGCCAGAAGAGGACTGGCCACCCCTCAGAGCCTGGTTCCTCTCTAGGTTTCTTCCTAAGTTCCTGCCTTTCTAAGGAGTTTTTCCTAGCCACCATGCTTCTCCATCTGCATTGCTGTCTATTTTAGGCTGGGTTTCTCTATAAGCACTTTGTGACATCTGCTTATGTAACAATGGCTTCATAAATACATTTGATTGTTTTATAATGTTAGCTAAATGTAGTAATAAATAAATAGGCTACATTTCTTTAAATGGACAATTCTGTGAACTGTCTTGTGAAAGTTTTAAATTGACACAATACCCATTAGTAAATGTATCAGCTAGAGATGACATGCAGGAACTTGCAGAGATTTGTAGTTTTGACATGTCTAAATTGATGCCAATTAGCATTTTTGAACCTGAGAGTAAATAGAGCCAAATATATTGATATAAGAGAGAGAGATGTACATGGTTATCAAAACCTCAAGCCAAGGTAAGCCTACACAAAACACAGCCCTTATTTTAAGTGTTTCTAAAATCCCTTATGGGAAAATGGGGTAAAAATGATTGGAACCATTTCCCTGTTTGACTACTAGGTTTTATGAGTATTATGACACCTCCACTGTGGGATTCTACTCAGAGATGTGGTGAGGCTACACCTCAAATTACATACTAGTCATGAAAAACATGCAGTTACTTGCTGTATATAACTGATAGAGCTAAAATGTGCGCAATTGTTTAGCATGGAATAAACATACATTTGTAGTTCTGACTATGTTCTTCAAGAGGTGATGACATTCCAAATAGTTAACATGTATTTAATATTTCCTTAAACGGCACGCAGTTGTCAATGCTTTCTGCGGAGCTGGGGGACTACATGCACCCCAGCAGGCAAATCGAATCCTCTCTTATTGTGACGTTTTATTGAAAACGACCAGCGCCATGCATTCCTTTTGGACGGTAAAATGAAACGAATCCTTATCGCCATTTGCCGGCCTTGTGCTTAGTGGGCTAATGGGCCTTGTGTTCAGTGGGCTAGTGTACTCAGTGAAAACATGTTTCCTACAGTAACCGGTTATAATATAACCGCCTATGCAGCATGTACCTGCTCCTAAACCAAGTATAACAGTAGGTATCCGGTAGCTTACCTTTCCTCAGGAGGCCGTCGAACTCGCGCAATGCGGTGGTGTTGAGCTGTGTCTCCGTGGTTGACACGGTGGGAATCCGGATTGCGTCTGTGTACAAAAAAAGCAGGCGGCGTTGAGCAAATTTAGTGAGCACATTATAGCGATTATTCATTCACACAGCATAGGTTGACAAATCTGCTCAGCTTGATGATCGAATTAGTCCGGATCTCACCTCTGAAATTCGCTAGAAGCTCCTCTCTCTGGTGCTGGTTTATGTCAGACGCAATATTGTTCGTCTTCTCCCAGTGTGCAAGTTGAAGTCCTGCATTCACATCAAATGTTAGTGTCCTTACAGTGGCTGCAACGAAAAAGGCTAATATAACTAATAACAAGCTAAACGACACAATTTTCACAAACTTGAGAATGTTCAATTTTGCACTGCGTTCGGTCATTTTTTAATTCGACAGTGCACAGCGTGTTGTTGTGAAGAGTGCAAGCTGCTCGTGACGTGTTCTGCTAATTTGATCTATGAATGATCGTTTGAGCGCCACCTTTTGGGCTGGAAATAGGTCACCAGATAATAATTTACCTTATGCACTTCCAATCAAATTGCCATGTAGCACTTATTTTATTAGACAGAACATGTCAAATGCTCTTTATTCAAATTAACTCAGACAACTACACAATAAGCAACTCTTGAAAAATAAACAAAAAACAACTTTCATGTTTCATATTACACTGAAATCCCTGACATTTGGTGAGCTCCACATAACTCGACTTGTTTTTGATAAGGCCACAAACAAAACCAACAGTGTAACTTATACTGTAACTCCATGAATGTAATTAAGACATACTTTTATTAAATACAAAAACTCCATTAAGTTAAATTTCATACATATTTTTATTATTTAAAAAAATGTAGGCCTAGTCATTCGTTTTCTGCACTTGCACTGATCCTGTATGCATTTGAACAGCACACAGTAGGTTCACCGTAACATTTTCGAACCAACAGGATTGTCCAAAGGAGAATGACACCAGAGCCATATATAGAGATTTTTTTAAAGGCTTTGAATGATGGTAACAAAATGATGTTCCGCACAACTGTAAACCAATGTGTGGAGTATTGAGGAGGAGCGGGGGAATTATGCCTCCCTAGAGAACGAGCTGAGGAATATCCTAGGGTTCAGCCTGGAGGGACAGTCCCTCAGTCTCCGTCTCCATGCTGAGGTTGTCCAGCAAAGCCACAAAGGGATTGGCCAAGCTATCCTCTATGGCAGCATAGATGAGGTAGAGGAGGCAGGCCACGATGAAGAAGACCAGGATCTGGACCCACAGAGGAACCAGGCGATGCTCCACTGCCCATCGCTGTAGGGTCATGGGACTAGCAGGGAGGTCTGGGTATTTAAACTGGACCGGTCGCCCCGCTGCACCCTTGATAGGCCTCCGACGGGTGGCACTGAAATAAAGGGGGGAATTAGCAACATTGTAGTACCCAAATACTATAGGTACATGGAATATAAGTAGACTTAGGTAAACCAGAATTCTCCAACCCTGGTCCTAAAGAGCTGCTGCATTTTGTTTTAGTACTGTATATGAAGGAACCAATAGATTGCAGAATAACCCAGACAGGGTACCTTTCAATTAAAATACCGGTAGCAACTGACTGCTTAACCAGGTTTGGATAAAGGCTGATGTGACTGCAGGCTTCCTTAATTTCTAGTCTACTGTGTAGTGTATTTTTATGAGAGACTGTACTTACGCAATGCCAGTTGGTGTGGGTTCTGTCTCTGGGAACATCTCCATCAGAACATCTGTGACTGGCTCCTAAAGACCAGACAAACAGATGCACATATCAGAGACTGACACACACCAAAATAGATGATAGGAAAGAGAAGTGTCCACACCAGTGTCCACCCTCACCACCTTAAAACAGGTCAGGTAGAATGCCAAAAATAGATAATTAAAAGTTAGGGGAAACAGGAAAGTCAGATAGACACTTGTGGTTATTGTGCTAGCTAGACCATAAGATTAAAGTCCTCAAGTGACAGTCAACTAATGTATCGACCTTTTCTTAGTAAAACATTAATTAAGGTATGAATGAGCACTAATTAAACCACTGGCTTGGTTATATACATGAAGACCCACCCAATTAAACTCACATACTGACAGTCAATTTATAAACAGAGTAATAGAATGAGCCCTGCAGATCTGCATGTAGACATGAAAGCACAAGTATATGAACTGTTGAAAAAGCGTAAAGAAAGAATCTAAAAGACTTGGATAAACAAGCTAATGTATGTGCCTTGATTTGCCGTTTGAAAAGGGATGTCTTAGGGGTGATGAATAGGGATCTGTTAGTCATCGTATACTTGTCCACCGTCGCCGCTTCCTGCTAAAATAGGTGAGAAACAACGCAAATTAAATGTTACATCCTTGTTTCCCTCTCAGCCCTGTACACCCACACAATGTTTACCATAGCCCAGTGAATCACAGAAACCCTATAACCACCAACACCAGCCTGTCACTGATAAGATTATTGAACTGTTTGTCAGTACTACTGACCCAGTAGGGCCTGGGGCAAGGTCCTTGATTACTACTCCTGTTATTCCCTCTCTTGATTTCTGGTCCACTACTGGACAGAGGGATCCGACTCTCAAACTGTAGTTCCAGAGGAAAAGGTAAATACAGCATATCACTCCCTCATCACTCCAGTGAAGATTGATAGAATTGCATATTTTACATAGTAAATATGATCATTAAGACTAGATACCAAAACCAGTTCAAAACAAACTTCCCTCCTCCACCATCTGAGTAATGCTGAAGCTCTTAGAGTACGAAGAGGAGTCAACATCACAACCGCCTCTCAGAGACACTGACTGTGGCGACACCTGCAGGGGTTAGGACAGAACTTAAAAAGAAATATACACCAACAGCTTGCTTGATCCCTTAGAAGATACTCTCCATAAGTGAAAGAAACCCACCAAAATCCTTGCACCATCTTTGGAGTGAGAAAAGGGTGCCCAGACTCATGCACATTTTATACTGAACAAAAATTTTAACGCAAAATGTAAAGTGTTGGTCCCATGTTTCATGAGCTAAAATCAAATATCCCAGAAATGTTCCATTTGCACAAAAATCTTATTTCTCTCAAATTTTGTGCACAAATTTGTTTACTTCCCTGTTCGTGAGCATTTCTCCTTTGCCAAGATAATCCATCCACCTGACTGGTATGACATATCAAGAAGCTGATTAAACAGCATAATCATTACACAGGTGTACCTTGTGCTGGGGACAATAAATGGCCACTCTTAAATGTGCAGTTTTGACATACAACACAATGCCACAGATGTCTCAAGTTGAAGGAGCGTGCAATTGGCATGCTGACTGCAGGAATGTCCACCAAAGCTATTGCCAGATAATTGAATGTTAATTTCTCTACCATAAGCTGCCTCCGTCGTTTTAGACCATTTGGCAGTATGTCCAACCGGCTTCACAACCACAGACCACGTGTAACCACGCCAGCCCAGGACCTCCACTTCCGGCTTCTTCACCTGCGGGATGGTCTGAGACCAGCCACTCAGACAACTGATGAAACTGAGGGAGTATTTCTGTCTGTAATAAAGCCCTTTTGTGGGGAAAACTCATTCTGATTGGCTGGGCCTGGCTCCCAAGTGGGTGGGCCTATGCCCTCCCAGGCCCACCCATGGCTGTGCCCCTGCCCAGGACTACTCTCTGTTTATTATCTATGCATAGTCACTTTAACTCTACCTACATGTACATATTACCTCGACTAACCGGTGCCCCTGCACATTGACTCTGTACCGGTACCCCGTATATAGCCTCGCTATTGTCATTTTACTGCTGTCGTTGAATTATATTGTTATTTTATTTATTTTTTACTTAAGAAGATTTAAGAAAAATAAGTGTTAAAGCATTGTTGGTTAAGGGCTTGTAAAGTAAGTATTTCACCTGTTGTATTTGGCGCATGTGACAAAGAAAATTGTATTTAATTTTTATGAATTTATTTCAATTGACTGATTTCCTTATATGAACTGTCTCAGTAAAATCGTTGAAATTGTTGCAAGTTGCGTTTATATTGTTGTTCAGTATATATTAAATGAATTGCTAGCAGAAGGGGAGAGATCCCATGCCCATTGAAGAGGAATGTCCGTAAAAAGTAAGTCGTTATGAAAGTGTTACAGTAGGAGGAAGTTAGGTGAGTGTAGTGGTATATCCCTAAATCTGTGGGCAGTCCTAGTACAGAGGATGTTCTGCTCAGCACATGCCCATGTGAGGGGGGAAGCTGCTGCCCCCACTCTGCTGTGGCAGACGACTCAGCCACATTCCCATGATACCCTGCATTCCTCCTGTGATCGAATTCAAAGCGGCCCAGATCTCTTCGAACCAGCTGCCAGGGTGGCACTATTATCATCCCATTACACAAAAGCATTACCCTCATGAAATAATTCCATCACCCATTTTAAAACATTGAATTTGTGAATAAATAATACATAATGGTGTTGGTGGTATAATGAATAGGCAGATTTACCATTCTGGACAAAGGCATAAAACACTGATGATAGTGATATTCCGTGTTTTTATTATTCCGTGAGTGCGGTACCATCTATTAAAAGTAAGGAATAACTTAGCTGAGAACCACTCCTAAAATATAACTTATCTTTACATTGAGAGAGTTTTCATTATTAGATCCATGTCCAGAGATACCAATTACTGCCACCAGATGGCACTGCAGGCAATGTTCTCTCCTTTCATATCTTGAGGAACATGACATACTGTAACTGCAAAGGACATTTACTATTCTTAAAGGAATGAGAGGCTGAACATAGGTACTGATCTTTGCTTTGATCACAGGTCTGAAAACCAGAGTATGAATGCACTCACCCGCATGTCAACGTGCAGGTTTTCCTCCATTAATGAAACCGTCTCTGGGCTTCCTTGTTGTGAACCTGCAAAATCAGAGGCAGAAACCCATTAGATTAGATTGATTGCTGGTATATCAGCACAGTATGAGGGCAATTTATTTATATATTCAGTACCAGTCAAAAGTTGACATCTACTCATTCAAGGGTTTTTATTTATTTTACTATATTATAGAATAATAGTGAAGACATCAAAACTATGAACTAACACATATGGAATCATGTAGGAACCAAAAAAAGTGTTAAAAACAAATAAAAATATATGTTATATTCTTCAAGGTAGCCACCCTCTGCCTTGATGAGTTTTGCACTCTTGGCCTGCTCTCAACCAACTTCATGAGGTAGTCACCTGGAATGCATTTCAATTAACAGGTGTGCCTTGTTAAAAGTTCAAATGTGGGATTTATTTTCCTTCTTAATGCGTTTGAGCCAATCCGTTGTGACAAGGTAGGGGTGGTATAAAGAAGATTTGGTAAAAGACCAAGTCCATATTATGGCAAGAACAGCTCAAATAAGCAAAGAGAAACGACAGTCCATCATTACTTTAAGACAGGAAGGTCAGTCAATCCTGAAAATTTTAAGTACTTTGAAAAAGTTTCTTCAAGTGCAGTCCAAAACCCATCAAGTGCTATGATGAAACTGGCTCTCATGAGGGCCGCCACATGAATGGAAGACCGAGTTACCTCTGCTGCAGAGGATAAGTTCATTAGAGTTACCAGCCTCAGGAATGGCAGCCCAAATAAATGCTTCATAGAGTTCACGTAACAGACACATGTCAACATCAACTGTTCAGAGGAGACTGCGTGAATCAGGCCTTCATGGTCGAATTGCAGCAAAGAAACCACTACTAAAGGACACCAATAAGAAAATACTTACTTGGGCTAAGAAACACAAGCAAAGAACATTAGACCAGTGGAAATCTGTCCTTTGGTCTGATGAGTCCAAATTTGAGATTTTTGGTTCCATCCGCCGTGTCTTTGTGAAACGCAGAGTAGGTGAACGGATGATCTCCGCATGTGTGGTTCCCACCGTGAAGCATGAGGAGGTGTGATGTGTGGGGGTGCTTTGCTGGTGACACAGTCAGTGATTTATTTAGAATTCAAGGCACACTTAACCAGCATGGCATCCCATCTGGTTTGCGCTTAGTGGGACTATCATTTGTTTTTCAACAGGACAATGACCCAACAAACCTCCAGGCTGTGTAAGGGCTATTTGACCAAGAAGGACCGCGAAGGAGTGATAACCCGATCACAACCTAATTGAGATGGTTTGGGATGAGTTGAAGGAAACGCAGCCAGCAAGTGCTCAGCATATGTGGGAACTCCTTCAAGACAGTTGGAAAAGCTGGTTGAGAGACTGCCAAGAGTGTGCAAAGCTGTCATTTAACACTTGTTTGGTTGCTACATGATTCCAAATGTGTTATTTCATAGTTTTGATGTCTTCACTATTATTCTACAATGTAGAAAATTGTAAAAAATTAAGAAAAATCTATGAATGAGTAGGTGTGTCCAAAGTAATATATATATCATATATATCATAAATATATATATATATATATATATATATATATCATATATATCATAAATATATATATATATCATAAATATATATATATATATATATATATATATATATGATATATATATATATATATATATATATGATATATAATATATATATATGATATATAATATATATATATGATATATAATATATATATATGATATATATATATATATATATATATACACACACACACATCATATAGACATATATATATATATACACACACACAGGACAGACAGAGACACACACATTTCACTCTGATCCCAAAGTTGACATTAGAAAGTTACATCTTAATGGTCATACCCGACTCTTCCTCCCCTTCACTGTCTGAGTACTGGTCTGCATCCCCTGTGCCACCGTTCTGCCTGGGCTGGGCAGGTTTTAGTAGCCTCTGCAACTTCCTCTCATATATAGACCTAGTGGTGGCTATCACACACACAAATATTAGATGAGAATACATTGTATAATAATATAGATAAATAGACCGTCTGTAAACAGTGTAGTCTGGGAATAATCTCACCTACAATGGGTCCAGCTTCCACTCCATATTTCAGTAGTGTGGTCTTGAGCTCATCATCTGTCAGTACACTGGGGTCTAACATCTCTGGATCTTTCTCCTCTTCCTGTGGGGACAACAAATTACCATGTATGATGAAAACACATTACACAACTTTTACCATAACTGAACTGACTTTTAAACTAGACAGGGTAAAACAGTCATGTTGATCATACTGATAGAAACATATATGTATCATGTCTACTATAATGACAATTGAATGCTGAATCAAACATCACGATAAGCTAGCTGTTACAGCAGAACATCAATATAACGGCAAGTTGTACAAAGTGGTTTAACAGCGGTTCAAATTCCACCCCCATTACAGCTTCTATAGAAGACACCCTGTTTTGTCTACAATTCAACTTATCCATAATGCTTGGTTCTAGCCTTTATTGAAAAATACTTCAGTGTTCATATATATTCTTTGACAGACTAGCAGACTAGCTGACAGTGCTGTAAGTTGCAAAGACGGCAATCAGGTACAGCATCAGCAGCCTTTGAAAGCATCAAGCATGTGTTCGACCAGAGAAAGCAGCTGAGAAGACATCTGAGAACACACCCCGGGTGTTAGTTACCAGAGCCAAAGTCACTATTACAGCTAAACCAAATCAAATCGGATTTGTCAAATACGCTGAAAACAACAGGTGTAGACCTTACCGTGAAATGCTTACTTACAAGCCCTTATCCAACAATGCAGTTAAGAAAATATTTACTAAATAAACCAAAAAAAGTAACACAATAAAATAATAATGAGGCTATATACAGGGGGTACCGAGTCAATGTGAATGGGGTACAGGTTAGTCAAGGTAATATGTACATGTAGGTAAGGGTAAAGTGACTATGGATAGATAATAAACAGCGGCGTAAAAAAAGGGGGGGGGGGGGTCAATGCATATAGTCCGGGTATCCATTTGATTAGTTGTTCAGCAGATTTATTGCTTGGGGGTAGAAGCTGTTAAGGAGCCTTTTCGACCTACACTTGACACTCCGGTACCACCTGCCATGCAGTAGCAGAGAGAACAGGCTATGACTTGGGTGGCTGGAGTCTGACAATTTTTTGGGCCTTCCTCTGACACGCCTAGTAGAGGTCCTGGATGGCAGGAAGCTTGGCCCCAGTGATGTACTGGGCCGTATGATAGTGATGCGCGGGTTGACTCATAACCCGCCAGTCCCCACAGGCTGGGTTTAGGGTCATTAAATATTGTGTGGCTGTAGGGCGGGTGGGTAGCGGGCAGGTGGAATAAAGAGAAACAATACCTTTAAAAAACAGAAATGTATCATTATTGTGCAATTTACATAATATACATTGAGGTTTTTCTTTCATTATTTCAGGCTATCTGGAATGAGTGCATAACCCTAAACTTTAGGGCTTAACTGTATGCGTGCCAAATTGCCTACACAGCCAATCCCCAAATGATGCTTTTGGGAATGGGCAGAAAAAGTTAACATCAATCCACAGAGGCAAAAAGAAAAAGATAAATGCTGCGAAATGAGAGTTGAAAATAAAGAGAAGGGAGGGCCAGACAAGTAATGTTAGGAAAAGATTTGGTGAAGTGGTAAAAGAGGATGATAGCAGTGCCGGCGATGTTATGTGACCCGATTTAGGAAACTAGGCGTATGTCACAAGTCACAACTTCACAGGAGAGCTGTTTGAATGTAAAAAAATATTTTTATGTGATGATTGTGAGGTGCTTTACAAATTTGACAGTCACAAGACAGGACTTCAAATAGGCCTATGGCATGTCAGGGGAACTGTAGCCTACTGTTTAGATGGGTTAAATGAAAACTGAAATCTGGACGACTAACCAGAATAACCTACTGTTAATAATACTAGTCCAGTGTGAATCGACATCCTTGTGTTTTGAGAGAAAATGTCTGAGTTTTACAGGTGTTGCTCACGGTTTGAGCAAGAAAACAAGACCTGAGTGGATAAATTGAACAAAGTGCTACACATAGCCTATATATGAATGGCCTACACATAACAACTTTCACAGTGAATGCTTTTGTTTATATGTTTTGTGCAAATGAATTGAACATCACCAAATGCATCATTAAAAAAATATTGCGCCTGTTTAACGCAACCCTTGCTGTTAATAGATCGCAAAGCAGCATACAACTGAGCTACACGTTTGGAACAAGATCACTTTCTCATCCATAGCCTGAAAACGCATATCAAGCGCAAGTTAACTGTTAAACACATCTGAAGGCTGGGGGGCATTTAGGAAGTCTTCTACTGCGGATCGGTAAAATATCCTAATGATTATGATCACACTTCCTCAATTCAAATATTATGGCGACACTATAATAAAGATGGTTTGGTACGGTTTAGAAACTTGGGAACCAAGCTCGAGTTATCAGTGTATCCTGTTATCGCCTGGACTTGTTGAAATATCTTCACACCTAGAAAAACAAACCTCCAGGATTCCGTCAAAACGGTCAATTTAAAAAAACAATAATTACTGGGTGCATATCCCGTCTGAATTGTCCTCAGGAATAACATATATTCTGGGGTAATAAATACATAACCAACGTTCTCTAGTAAAAACTAGTCCTGTGCAAATTGGGCTATAGTCTTAAGCAATAAGGCACGAGGGGGTGTGGTATATGGCCAATATACCACGGCTAAGGGCTATTCTTAGGCACGACGAATGCCTGGACACAGCCCTTAGCCGTGATATATTGGCCATATACCACGAACCCCCGAGGTGCCTTATTGCTACTGGTTACCAACGTAATTAGGGCAGTAAAAATAATATGTTTTGTCATACCTGTGGTATACGGTCTGATATACCACGGCTGTTAGCCAATCAGCATTCAGGACTGGTAGCACAGTTTATAATTAATAATAACTCCTGCAAAATTAAGCATTTCTTGCAGTAAAATAATACACCAAATGTCAGCAAAATTTGGATTTGGTAACAGGAGTGGAGAAATATGATTGATTTCTTTCTGCATCTTGAGAGAATGCAATGCTCAGTTAGATACGATCTGTAGAGGTGCTGTCTTCATAATAAAAGTTGATAGTATTTCAACTACATAAAATACGCATTGCTTTATTGTATTTTCATCCCAGTCCATAAACGTCTTTGCTCCGCAAAAGATGACAGAAAAAACTTTACCGATGTCAACTACTATAGATTGAAGAATTCATTCTATCGATCTATTACATTATTATTTTGTGCAAGGGTATATTTAGTCGTCAAGGGCAACATATGACAAAAGAAAAGCTACAAGTATCTCATTATAGACAAGTTGACTAGCAAATAGCCTACCAACATGTTGTAAATTATAAGCAGAAACATATCTAAATCGGGCAAAACAAAATCGTGCACCCTCTGTCAAAAAAATCGTTCTGCAGTCTTTGACTGTCGCCTATAGCGCATTTTCTATATTTGCGGGTTAGGGTTGGGAGTGGGCCTCAGATTTTCATTTTATCACATATAGTCGTGCGGTTGCAGATGGGTTATTAGAAATGTCTTGCCGGTGAACAAACAGCTGACCCGAGCACCACTACAGTAAGCACTACCCTCAGTAGTGCCTTACAGTCGGATGCCGAGCAGTTGCCATACCAGGCGGTGATGCAACCAGTCAGGATGCTCTCGATGGTGCCTATTTCTACAATGTATCTTCTTAAAATCTGATTTGAAACCTAACATTAACCACACTGCTAACCTTATGCCTAACCTTAAATTAAGACCAAAAAGCTAATTCTTGTTGAACACTCTAGTTAAGTGTGAAACCACACTGAATGATGGCATGGCATTGGTGACTCAGTTCTGGAAGACCCCCCCTTCATGGGCCCCTCCCTGCTCCCTTCACCCTCCCCTTCCCCCCCTCTGCAGACCAGCCAGCCAGCCAGGCCGACTATATAGCTGACCTTGCAGAGTTCAGGGTATTAGTTGATATGGGGTTACAACAGCTGCATGCAACCTTGTGTCCTGCCTTTACTATAGGCAGTCACCCTGGGACAGTATCAAGAACATGTTTAACTTAGTTTACCAGAAGATCTGACCCCATAGACATAGCAAACACTGCATGCTAAATGTTAGTATAGTATAAAGTACAGTAAAGTATAGTATTAGTTTATAGTTGACTACCTCTGCTAAGCTAAAACCATTTGAACGTTCCCTGGTGAGCAAATTACTGAATAAGGGAGGGACACATAATATTAAACAACGGGTGGGTCTAATCCTGGATGCTGATAAAACCGCATAAATTACTTATGATCAGAGTTTATATGAGATCGATTCCTATTCCCAAATAGATTAGGAGGACTGGGTATAGAAAGCTCAATTGATCTAGATCAGAACACATATGTTGGCTTGATCCAGTATACGTTATAAAGCGTTTCACTCGAGCTACTTGATACAAAATAATTAGCTAGCTATCTGATTGACATGATAGCTCTACTTACAAAGTCCTGACTGTCCTGTACTTCAACAACATCGTCATCTTCCTCATCACTAGAGAAATCTGCAGCACTTTTCTGAACGATATGTTTCAAATATAGTTCCACATAAACTTGCTTCTTGCTCTCCACCGCAGGCAGGGTGACGTTGTGGGCTATTAACTCCGACTTCAGTCTCGGCTTGGAGAACTGAGCGGGGTCTTCTACAAACACGGGCATGTCACGCGTCCAGGGGCCGACCAATACACCAAAGCAAGCAATATGCCAACTTGTTTAGCAAGCTAGCTATTCAAGTAAAGAGACGGTCCAATGCCAATGAACCAGCAATCGTTGCTAGCTAGCTACGGCGTCACTCAGCCGGAGAAACAGGTGCTCACGCCTGGAAGAGGGCAGAGGGGACGAGTTACTTGATTTGCCAGCCAACATGGTCAAGCAAGCAGCTGCAACTGTAGGAGCTACAGTAAGTTAGCTAACTGAGCTAATTGAATCAGACTAGTCATGATTTCTTAGCTACGTCAGTGGCATTTCACTTTAATAGTATTAACTGACATTAGTTGTTGATACCGTTTTTATGCATTATTTAGCGGTTATACCCTTAAAATAGTTACCTTTGATTGGCTGGTACTGCAATGCAGGCACGGTTCGGTTGTCGTCTGTTTCTCTGATTTGGCGCCGAATTACTTTTGTGTCGCTTCTTGATTAAATGCTTTTTCAAGTCACACTTGCTTGCGTTTACAACTGTCACTTTGACTAAATACTTTTCTACATTTACATGTGAGGCTGGCTGGGGCATCATTTGGTGAAGCAACAGGTAGATTTTTGTACTTTACCAGGTTTGTCATATATATAGATACAGTTAAAGTCGGAAGTTTACCTACACCTTAGCCAAATACATTTAAACTCAGTTTTTCACAATTCCTGACATTTAATCCTAGTAAAAATACCATGTTTTAGGTCAGTTAGGATCACCACTTTATTTTAAGAATGTGAAATGTCAGAATAATAGTAGAGAGAATTAATTATTTCAGCTTTTATTTCTGTCATCACATTCCCAGTGGGTCAGAAGTTTACATACACTCAATTAGTATTTGGTAGCACTGCCTTTAAATTGTTTAATTTAGGTCAAATGTTCGGGTAGCCTTCCACAAGCTTCCCACAATACGTTGGGTGAATTTTGGCCCATTCCTCCTGACAGAGCTGGTGTAACTGAGTCAGGTTTGTAGGCCTCCTTGCTCACACGCGCTTTTTCAGTTCTGCACACACATTTTCTATGGGATTGATGTCAGGGCTTTGTGATGGCCACTCCAATACCTTCACTTTGTTGTCCTTAAGCCATTTTTCCACAACTTTGGAAGTATGCTTGGGATCATTGTTCATTTGGAAGACCCATTTGCGACCAAGCTTTACCTTCCTGACTGATGTCTTGAGATGTTGCTTCAATATCTCCACATAATTGTCCTTCCTCATGATGCCATCTATTTTGTGAAGTGCATCAGTCCCTCCTGCAGCAAAGCACCCCCACAACATTATGCTGCCACTCCCGTACTTCACGGTTGGGATGGTGTTCTTCGGCTTGCAAGCATCCCACTTTTTCCTCCAAACATAACGATGGTCATTAAGGCCAAACAGTTCTATTTTTGTTTCATCAGACCAGAGGACATTTCTCCAAAAAGTACGATCTTTGTCCCGATGTGCAGTTGCAAACCGTAGTCGGGCTTTTTTATGGCGGCCTTTCAGGTTATGTCAATATAGGACTCATTTTACAGTGGATCTAGATGCTTTTGTACCTGTTTCCTCCAGCATCTTCAAAAGGTCCTTTGCTGTTGTTCTGGGATTGATTTGCACTTTTCGCACCAAAGTACGTTCATCTCTAGGAGACAGAACGCGTCTCCTTCCTGAGCGGTATGATGGCTACATGCGTACTATTGTTTGTACAGATGGTGGTACCTTCAGGCATTTGGAAATTGCTCACAAGGATGAACCAGACTTGTGGAGGTCGACAATTTATTTCCTGAGGTCTTGGCTGATTTCTTTTGATTTTCCCATGATGTCAAGCAAAGAGGCACTGAGTTTGAAGGTAGGCCTTGAAATACATCCACAGGTACACCTCCAATTGACTCGAATTATGTCAATTAGCCTATCAGAAGCTTCTAAAGCCATGACATAATTTTCTGGAATTTTCCAAGCTGTTTAAAGGCACAGTCAACTTAGTGTATGTACATTTCTGATCCACTGGAATTGTGATACAGTGAATTATAAGTGAAATAAACAATTGTTTGTAAACAATTGTTGGAAAAATGACTTGTGTCATGCACAAAGTAGATGTCCTAACCGACTTGTCAAAACTAAAGTTTGATAACAATAATTTGTGGAGTGGTTGAAAAACAAGTTTTAATGATTCCAACCTAAGTGTATGTAAACTTCCGACTTCAACTGTGTGTGTGTGTGTGTGTGTGTGTGTGTGTGTGTGTGTGTGTGTGTGTGTGTGTGTGTGTGTGTGTGTGTGTATATATATATATATATGTGTATATATATGTGTGTGTGTGTATATATACACTGCTCAAAAAAATAAAGGGAACACTTAAACAACACAATGTAACTCCAAGTAAATCACACTTCTGTGAAATCAAACTGTCCACTTAGGAAGCAACACTGATTGACAATAAATTTCACATGCTGTTGTGCAAATGGAATAGACAAAAGGTGGAAATTATAGGCAATTAGCAAGACACCCCCAAAAAAGGAGTGATTCTGCAGGTGGTGACCACAGACCACTTCTCAGTTCCTATGCTTCCTGGCTGATGTTTTGGTCACTTTTGAATGCTGGCGGTGCTCTCACTCTAGTGGTAGCATGAGACGGAGTCTACAACCCACACAAGTGGCTCAGGTAGTGCAGTTCATCCAGGATGGCACATCAATGCGAGCTGTGGCAAAAAGGTTTGCTGTGTCTGTCAGCGTAGTGTCCAGAGCATGGAGGCGCTACCAGGAGACAGGCCAGTACATCAGGAGACGTGGAGGAGGCCGTAGGAGGGCAACAACCCAGCAGCAGGACCGCTACCTCCGCCTTTGTGCAAGGAGGTGCACTGCCAGAGCCCTGCAAAATGACCTCCAGCAGGCCACAAATGTGCATGTGTCAGCATATGGTCTCACAAGGGGTCTGAGGATCTCATCTCGGTACCTATTGGCAGTCAGGCTACCTCTGGCGAACACATGGAGGGCTGTGCGGCCCCACAAAGAAATGCCACCCCACACCATGACTGACCCACCGCCAAACCGGTCATGCTGGAGGATGTTGCAGGCAGCAGAACGTTCTCCACGGCGTCTCTAGACTCTGTCACGTCTGTCACATGTGCTCAGTGTGAACCTGCTTTCATCTGTGAAGAGCACAGGGCGCCAGTGGCGAATTTGCCAATCTTGGTGTTCTCTGGCAAATGCCAAACGTCCTGCACGGTGTTGGGCTGTAAGCACAACCCCCACCTGTGGACGTCGGGCCCTCATACCACCCTCATGGAGTCTGTTTCTGACCGTTTGAGCAGACACATGCACATTTGTGGCCTGCTGGAGGTCATTTTGCAGGGCTCTGGCAGTGCTCCTCCTGCTCCTCCTTGCACAAAGGCGGAGGTAGCGGTCCTGCTGCTGGGTTGTTGCCCTCCTACGGCCTCCTCCACGTCTCCTGATGTACTGGCCTATCTCCTGGTAGTGCCTCCATGCTCTGGACACTACGCTGACAGACACAGCAAACCTTCTTGCCACAGCTCGCATTGATGTGCCATCCTGGATGAGCTGCACTACCTGAGCCACTTGTGTGGGTTGTAGACTCCGTCTCATGCTACCACTAGAGTGAAAGCACCGCCAGCATTCAAAAGTGACCAAAACATCAGCCAGGAAGCATAGGAACTGAGAAGTGGTCTGTGGTCACCACCTGCAGAACCACTCCTTTATTGGGGGTGTCTTGCTAATTGCCTATAATTTCCACCTGTTGTCTATTCCATTTGCACAACAGCATGTGAAATTTATTGTCAATCAGTGTTGCTTCCTAAGTGGACAGTTTGATTTCACAGAAGTGTGATTGACTTGGAGTTACATTGTGTTGTTTAAGTGTTCCCTTTATTTTTTTGAGCAGTGTGTATATATATATATAAAATGTGTGAGTGTATGTTATAGATGTTTCATTCTCAGGATAAACCTAAACATGCCCATACAGTACCTATGAGGAGGTCCACAGGTGACGTAACCTACCTCTGGCCCAGTCGTTTTCCATATCCTCCGGACCCTCCATAGTTATCCATTTTTCCTGTCGTCTTCTGTCATTTAGGCTGGCATAAAGAACCCAAGACATAGAAAGAATGTGGAAGCTTGAGCATACAGTCATGCTTGCAGAAGAAAAGAGGATGCTTATTGGTTTACCGGCTTCGAAAGGTAGGCCTAAGCTATGCCCTGTAGTATAGGACCTGAGTAACAAATATCCTGTTACCAGTTTGCCTACCTGTATGTAGGCTATGTGTCTGGGTTTGGTTTGTTTCCCATGGGATCACAGTGGTGGGCTTGGGTCCTCGTTTTGTTACAATTGTCTTACATTATTACACCCAGTGGCTTCAGCAACCATTCCCTCTTCCTGGCAGTTTTCTCAGAGACAGGTTTTATTTACTCCTTGAAAAGGTGGATGATGTGAGTATAACAGCTGTTTTAAAAGGATACACATGCCAAACAAGGTGACTGAGGCAGATTTACTGGCATGTGGACATAGACAGTGATAGAGTACCAACCTCATTGCATTTGCTCCAGGCAGGGAGGAATGCCAGATTTTTAAACAGTGCTCTAGGCATCTAGGCAGATGTAGATAGGGGACTGAGCAGCTGGAGGGAGGATAAGGATCTGACAGGATACTACATCCTATCTCCAACACAAAGGATAGAAGGTGTTTCTGCTTCAGGCTATCACTAAATGATGGACAGCTGATTTGATTAATTTTCAGACAAAAAATATTATTTGGCTATTTAAAATGTTATATGAAGATCCTATTGTTGATTTGGAGAACAGATTTTGCGATATCTATGGTTATTTTAATTTTATTTAACCTTTATTTAACTAGGCAAGTCAGTTAAGAACAAATTCTTATTTTACAATGATGGCCTACCCCCGGCCAAACCCTCCACTAATCCTTACAACGCTGGGCCAATTGTGCGCCGCCCTATGAATCAATAAGTAATAGATGTACAATAATTAAAGAGGCTATGACTATATGCAAGTGATAGAAGCAAAATTATATTCCTTCCTCATGGTCTATGTTTAGAATAGAGTCGGTACCCTGGTTGCGTTTCCACTCTGTACACAATGGCTTTAAACCCTACATGACATACCAGAGAGAAATCACATAGGAATAGAAAGCCATAGAACACAGGCGTGACTAAATGATCAGGGAAAACAACAAACTTCTGAATAGTCCCAATGTGCTTCTTTTGTTTATTAGCCTCCAAAATGTTATGCAGCAATATGTTGAGACACATTATTTTAATATCAAAAGCTGGAAAAATAGTAATTATAACAGGGGCAGGTTGCAGGGAGGCACTGGTCAGGATTTAAAACTCATATCCCTTTGAATAATTGACCAAAGAAACTGAACTGGTAGTATTCAAGGCCTCGGAGGAAATAAATTATAGTATCTCATTATTCTTTTATTTTTCCAACTGATTCCTCGGTGAATGAACAAGAATTGTGTTTTTGACGGAGGAAACTCAAATATTAGGCTATACGTACAGTGATCCCTATTCAACGCATCATTCTAAAATATCTATCTGCAAGCCATTTAATACCCAATTACAGAAATACTCTTTCCAAATCTTTCAATCAATGTCTAAAGGGAAAAGGTAAAGCGTTAATCAAAAGGGTGTTTGTGGTTTTAAAGGGAAGCAGTGAATACAAGACAGATTATGTAAACAGTCATTTCTATTCAGTGGCAGGCCTCTTCCTGACGTTTGGAACCACAGACAAAGGATTGGAGAATGACCTCAGCATTGATTCATTCATGACTGAGACACAGAGAACTAAGCAGTTTTGGGTAATTAACTAAATCTTTGTGCAAACAGAGGCAATATTTGGGATTGGGAACTGGACGATAAGCTTTAGTTGCATGGACAGAACAGTCTGCCCATTTAAGATATGCTATTTTTAGAGACTCAGCCTTGTTCAATCAAAACTGGTAGCCTAACAGTGTTTCCAGGATAAGTCCAAAACACACAACCCTCACACCTCAAGAATTCTTTTTAATCAAAAACAATGCAATAGAAATGATTTTTCTTCTGTTGCAAACCAATTCCCTATACAGCATACCCAAAGCTATAGAGAGACATCCAAACACATTATTTAACAAACGGGCCAACTGTACCTACCATTAGTGCAATGTCTTCTGTGCAGCCCTTCTGACTGAAATACATACATAAATCACTGTTAAAGGTCCAATGCAGCCATTTTTATCTTAATATCAAATCATTTCTGGGTAACTATTAAGTACCTTACTGTGATTTGTTTTTGTTTAAAATGTTCAAAAGCTTCTTAGTAAAGAGCAATTTCTCAAGCAAGAATTTTGCTAGGACTCTCTGGGAGTGGTCTGGTGGGGAGGGGGAAACTGAACACTAGCTGTTTTTGACAGAGAGGTTTGGAACTCTGTTTCTTATTGGTCTATGAACTAATTCACCGCCTGCTGATGTCACCAGGAAGGCCACAAGAACAGGCTGAAATTTCAGGCTCTATTTTCTAAATGTTCTTACACTAAAATGGCATTATCATCATTTTCACAATTTCATAGTGTGGAAATATATATAAAACACAGGAGAATCATGTTTTTGACTACATTGGGCTTTTAACTCAATCACTGTTAACTCACCCCTTCTCTTTATTGGTCTGTACCAGTCAGACACATCCCCTGTTCACTTTATTCGGGTCATTCAAGCTGGCCATCTCTGCTGAGGAAAAAGTACAAACATAAAATGCCTGGATGCTGTAGTCTAGCTCAGGGAAGAAAATGGGGAACTGAGGAGGACAGAGGCAGTATTTGTTGAAATTGTATCGAGAGCAAAGCTGAGGTATTTGAGGCACAGGGGGGCCAGGTATTTGTCAGTCAGTGTTCAGGGTTTCTGGTGCTTTCTGTGTCTCCAACTCAAACAACAAAAGCCCCATTGAGGCAAGCTTTTTTTTCTCTGAACTCGAGCACAAAGCTTCCTGTACGGCTGTGACTGTCCACTGCAGAACAGGGCTTCTGCTCTGCAGTGGACAGTTATTCAGACAAAACACAAAGAGGGTAGGACGATTATAGACTGCCAACCAATTTTGTTCTTAAACCTGCACTTTTCCATGTGGGGTTTGTAGACTGAGTATATTAAAACATTAAGAACACCTGCTCTTTCCATGACATAAACTGACCATGTGAATCCAGGTGAAAACTATGATCCCTTATTGATGTCACTGGTAAATCCACTTCAATCCTTGTAGATAAAGGGGAGGAGACAGGTTAAAGAAGGGTTTTTAAGCCTATAGACGATTGAGACATTTACATTTAAGTCATTTAGCAGACGCTCTTATCCAGAGCGACTTACAAATTGGAAAGTTCATACATATTCATCCTGGTCCCCCCGTGGGGAATGAACCCACAACCCTGGCGTTGCAAGCGCCATGCTCTACCAACTGAGCCACACGGGACCGTGTATGTGAATTGTGTATGTGTGCCATTCAGAGGGTGAATGGGCAAGACAAAAGATTTAAGTGCCTTTGAACGGGGTATGGTATTAGGTGCCAGGCACACCGGTTTGTGTCAAGAACTGCAATGCTGCTGGGTTTTTCATTTTCAGTTTAAATTTCCTGTATGTATCAAGAATGGTCCACCACCCAAAGGACATCCAGCCAACTTGACACAACTATGGGAAGCATTGGAGTCAACATGGGCCAGCATCCCTGTGGAACGCTTTCGACACCTTGTAGAGTACATGCCTTGACAAATTGAGGCTGTTCTGAGGATAAAAGTTAATACTTAATATTAGGAAGGTGTTCCTAATGTTTGGTACACTCAGTGTATATAGCTGTATTATAGGTGCAAAAGAGTCAGGCCATCTTAAGACAGAAAGTGTACAGAGGACAGGCCAAAATGCAATAGAACTAAGGCTACAGTACATTCAGAGCTTGATTTGCACTGTCCTTTGTACCTGGAATTAATGCTTTAGATATGAAGGCCCTACAGTACCTAAAATTATATGACAATGTTCTAGTAACTTACTGTACCATCTTGCCTGTCATTGTACTGTTGTCCCATCTCATTATTATTCTGTTCTAATAGTCTCCCAGCCAGCCAGGGTGATCATTCATTTGTCCGGCAGACATTAGATGGCTATTATTGGTGAGAATATTCCCTGCTCACTTTTTTGGAAGGCAGTGAGCTCTCACACCCCTAATAAGTCTCCTTTCCCCAGACACCCAATTCAAACCTTGGGTTGACAGCCTCCTCTGGCCCCCTCCCTCCTCCAGATCCCATAACGCCAGGGAGCCTACTGATGCATGTCCAGGCATAAATTAGCAAGGCCTCTGCTCTGCTGTGTGTCAGACACTGGCCAGACGATAAGGTGAATCTCAGGGAAGCACAGCCAGGAGGATTAGCACTAATCCCAAACATCCTACAACGTTTCATCTCCACTGGGAGCCAATTGAAGTCATTGTCACACTGTCAGACACACCAGAAGTGTATGTCAGTGTGCATGTAATATATGTCTGTGTGGAATGTAATCACATACATACTGTGGAGTAATGGACAAAACAAAATGAAGATAAAAGAGATTCTAAGTGCAGAGGTTCTGGGTTGCCCTTCACTATTACAGTGCAGGATACGATACATTCCATTATTTGCAGTTGTGTTTTAAACTCCATCTCACAGAGGTATTTGCTTGTTTCGCTAATACACAGGAATAAGGGAGAGCAATCAAATGTCTAGCGAGTCACATTGCAACCCACTATTCATTCAATACACATGCACCTACTACTGTCAGACTACACAGTCACTATCACAGACCAAACACTGCATTCTGTAAGCAGAAGAACAACAGTAAGATCTTCTTATTTGAAGCTGCCTTTTTCATACAACCAGATAACAATTATCAAAACATGGACAAGTAGCTTTCACACACTAGCCCTAAGCCCACAGTTTACTGATGGGCAGATTTATTCGATGTAATAAATCTTTCACTTACCTCCATTTCCTCATCTTCTGGCTGTGTCCTCGCTGGAGCGAGTAGGCTATGGCATCCCCTCAGCCTGATACTGTAGAGAGACAATGGGTAGTGGGGGGGAGGAGTTAATGTGTAAGCAGGAGGCGAGAGAAGACTGGAGAGACCGAGGGAGTAAAGCAGAATGAAAACTGAAAGAGAGAGAGAGAGAGACTTTTGGAGGATCAATTGCTGACAATACTCATAAATTCACAAATCTGACGAAATGCTGCTGGAATGGCAATTTTAGAAACCCCAGTTGCCATGATGGAGAATAATCAAGCAAAAATCCCTCTTCACATGGGGAAATGAAAGGGGAAAAACACAAGGACTGGGAGAGAGAATGTGTCCTGGCTTTTAACAAGTCCTTATTTTAGGGGGTTTCTTTGAATGAGAGTTCTTAAGATTCCGAGTTGGCAGTGTGCCCATGTGTGTTGGAGCCGGGGAGAAGAGGAGGGATGCAGAGGATAAAAGAGAGGGTTGAGGTAGGGGGGTGTCTATTGTGTCCCCTTCCTTTCAACCATAGCACTCCAGTTGATCCTTGCAGGCAGTGGGCGGCTGCTGATTATTCTCAAAGAATCTTAGTTTATCAACATCCAGATTGGAAAAAAATTTACATTTTGTTTAATCTGTTAGATTATAACTGCCGAAATTGACATGAACTTCGACATCTACTCCCAGCACAGAAAATTTGTGGATTTACAGGGAAGAAAAGAGCAGGCAATCCAAACATGTCAGAGAAGCACTGGGACTCAAATCAATGCAGGAAAATCCTCATTCCTCAAAGAGCTTTTTCACTATTCTTTGTTCAGGCCTTCTTTATTCCTTCTTTGTCCCCTTAAACAGTCCATCACTGGCAGAGGAAGAATGTAGTGTGCAGGGATGAAGCCAGCAGGTGCTATGCCCCTCTCTGAGCCACATTCACACTCTCTCTCTCAGCTTTCTTCTCCCTCCTTCCATCCGCCTCCCCTGTTAACACATTCCCCTTTGAGAAAATGGGGTGAAGGGAAGGGGGGAGAATATGAGCTACTGTATACGTAAGTGGAAGGGGAGAGAAATAAAGGGCAAGAAACCAGAGGGAAGAAGAAATGTGTGTGAATTGTTGAAGATTTAATTAGTAAAAAGGTTTAGGTCACGATGTCCCATGAGGCTCAGTTGGTAGAGCATGGCGCTTGCAATGCCAGGGTTGTGGGTTCAATGCCCACATTGCGACTAGTAAGGGAAAAAAATGAACATGGATGCACTCACTACTGTAAGTCGCTCTAGGTAAGGGTGTCTGCTAAATAACTAACATGTAAAATGTCACGACATCTTGATCAGCTCTGTAGTACAAGACTGATGAGGAAAAGGAGAAGAGAGTGTGTTGGAGAATGGTTAGATGGTGGGGAGAAATGAATCTTCATCCCTCCTCTTCTCCCCGGCTCCCTGTACATTCAGATCACAGCTTGTACCGCATCAATGCTTCAAGAAAAACCCAGTTTCACTGTCTCCCTGCCGCTGCCAGCCCCAGACCCGACTCTATTCTGTCTCTCCTTCTCCCTTTCCATCAAATAGACATACAGGCTCAGTTCATTACTATTCACCAGGTCTCACTAAGACACGCTTCACTGCCCCACTCACTACCACTGGGTGCAGGGGAGGGGAGGGGAGGAGGGAAGGTAGAGACACAGATAAATCTTACAATGGAGGAGAATAAATCACAATAGACTATCCAGATGTGTGTAAAAAAAAAAAAAAACACTTACTAGACTGTTATGTGCTATGTATCATCTGGTGGTTTGTTTTTCTGTTGTGTGATAGCATATATCCAGGTAAACAACAATGCTAGTTGTATTCTAATCCGCACCACCCCTAATATCCCTGAGTCTGGCAACAAATGCAGTGAACTAATGGAGCTTTCTGCTGTTTAGATTGAATCTCTATTACTAACGCACAATACAGATGTATTCAGTACATTCAGAAAGTATTCAGACCCCTTCCCTTTTTTCACATTTTGTTACGTTACAGCCTTACTCTAAAATTGATTAAACAAAACATTTTTCCTCATCAATTTACACACAATACCCCAGAATGACAAAGTGAAAACAGGTTTTTTGAAATTTTAGCAAATTTATTGAAAATATAAAACAGATTACTTGTGTAAATAAGGTTTCAGACCCTTTGTTATGAGACTTGAAATTGAGCTCAGGTGCATCCTGTTTCAATTGATCATCCTTGAGATGTTTCTAAAACTTGATTGGAGTCCACTTGTGGTAAATTCAATTGATTGGACATGATTTTGAAAGGCACACACCTGTCTATATAAGGTCCCACAGTTGACAGTGCATATCAGAGCAAAAACCAAGACATGAGGTCGAAGGAATTGTTCGTAGAGCTCCGAGACAGGATTGTGTTGAGGAAAAGATCTGGGGAAGGGTACCAAAATATTTCTGCAGCATTGGAAGGTCCCCAAGAACACAGTGGCCTCCATCGTTCTTAAATGGAAGAAGTTTGGAACCACCAAGACTATTCCTAGAGCTGGCCGCCCGGCCAAGCTGAGTAATCGGGGGAGAAGGGCCTTAGTCAGGGAGGTGACCAAGAACCCGATGGTCACTCTGACAGAGCTCCAGAGTTCCTCTGTGGAGAGGGGAGAACCTTCCAGAAGGACAACCATCTCTGCAGCACTCTACCAATCAGGCCTTTTATGGTAGAGTAGCCAGACGGAAGCCACTCCACAGTAAGAGGCACATGACAGCCCACTTGGAGTTTGCCAAAAAGCACCTAAAGGACTCTCAGATCATAAGAAACAAGATTTTCTGGTCTGATGAAACCAAGATTGAACTCTTTGGCATGAATGCCAAGTGTCACGTCTGGAGGAAACCTGGCACCATCCCTACAGTGAATCATGGTGGTGGCAGCATCATACTGTGGGGATGTTTTCAGCGGCAGTGACTAGGAGACTAGTCAGGATCGAGGGAAAGATGAGTGGAGCAAAGTACAGAGAGATCCTTGATGAAAACCTGCTCCAGAGAGCTCAGGACCTCAGACTGGGGCGAAGGTTCACCTTCCAACAGGACAACGACTCTAAGCACACAGCCAAGACAAAGCAGGAGTGGCTTCGGGACAAGTTTCTGAATGTCCTTGAGTGGCCCAGACAAAGGCCAGACTTGAACCCGATCGAACATCTCTAGAGAGACTTGAAAATAGCTGTGCAGCAACGCTCCCCATTCAACCTGACAGAGCTTGAGAGGATCAGCAGAGAAGAATGGGAGAAACTCCTCAAATACAGGTGTGCCAAGCTTGTAGAGTCACACCCAAGAAGACTCGAGGCTGTAATCACTGCCAAAGGTGCTTCAACAAAGTACTGAGTAAAGGGTCTGAATACTTATGTAAATGTGATATTTCAGTTGTATAGTTTTATACATTTGCAATAATTTCTCAAATCCCATTTTTGCTTTGTCATTATGGGGTATTGCGTGTAGATTGATGAGGGAAAACAATTTAATCTATTTTAAGATAAGGCTGTAACGTAGCAAAATGTGGAAAAAGTTAAGGGGTCTGATTACTTTCCGAATGCCCTGTATGTTCATCCATGTAAATTGTTAAAACGCTTATGCCTTTTGTGCATGATATGTATACATTATTCACACATCAATCTAGCCTAGTGTTACATCCAAACTAGAGTTCACTATAGTTCACCTGTTGCTTTCAACCACATAAAACATCTGGGTTTTCAGCCATGAACTCACCTCCAACATGAGCACTTAAAAGATACTGTAAAAAATACCTTTGATAAAAGGTTGCTTGCTTTGTCAAGAACAATTTTAATGTTGTGGCTCTTCAAAATAATCTAAAAGTATGTCTTAAAGAGGATCTTGATATGATAATGGACTTACACTGAGTATACAAAATATTTCTTTCTATGACAGACTGGCGAGGTGAATCCAGGTGAAAGCTATTATCCCTTATTGATGTCACTTGTTAAATCCATTTCAATCAGTGTAGATGAATGGGAGGAGACCGGTTAAAGAAAATTTTAGACAATTGAGACATGTATTGTGTATGTGTGCCATTCAGAGGGTGAATGTTCAAGACAAAAGAAAATATGTGCCGATGTATGGTAGTAGGTGCCAGGCTCACCAGTGTGTCAAGAAATGCAACGATGATGGGGTTTTCACGCTCAACAGTTTCCTTGTGTAGCAAGAATGGTCCACCACCCAAAGGACATCCAGTCAACTTGACACAACTGTTTGAAACGTTGGAGTCAACATGGGCCAGCATCCCTGTGGAACACTTTCAACACCTTGTAGAGTCCATGCCCTGACGAAATGAGCTTGTTCTGAGGGCGAAAGTTGGGGGTGCAACTCAATATTAGGAAGGTGTTCCTAGTGTTTGGTACACTCAGTGTATGATGCAGCAGTGACTAGGCTGCCTAATCTTAACTGTTTTTTGGGGGGTTCATTCGTGTCCTTTGACATCAGTTGTTCCAGTTTTACTGTTGTTCAATTAGGTGAAATCTTACTCTAAGAAATTATTGATTACGATTTCTATGAGCAACGTTGAAGAGTTAATGGAATGGCACCACAGAATAGCCATTGTTGCTGTTGTAAACCTGTGTGCCAGCTAGGGGAAACTAGCTGGCACATCTGATTATCTTCTGAGGCCTCTGCATCTGATTGGACTTTGATTCTTTAGGAACACTGGGTGGGTATTTTTCTGACAGCAGTGCTTGTGTCACGTCTGCTCCCGCTCTTCCCTCCCCCTGGCGCTTGAGGGCGCTAGGTTGCCCTGCATCACGCACTCCTACCATCCATCACGCACACCTGCCTTCCCTCGTCACGCACATCAGCGTTATTGGACTCACCTGGACTCACTTATCACCTGTTAATTTCCTCCCCTATATTTGTCAGTTCCCCAGCTCTGTTCCCCGCTGCTGCATTGTATTGTTTTTGTCTTTAACATTGGTTTGCTGACGCTGTTCCTGTCTCGTTCTATGTCCGTCTTTATTAAATGTTTTACTCCCCGCACCTGCTTCATCTCTCCAGCATCAAACCATGTGACAGCTTGGGTGATCAGAGCTGCTTCACTGAACTTTAATCTAGTATAAGGATATCATGGGAGGACTTTTCAAGGAATTATGCTTCATGCTCATTTGACCACAGCCATTTTCTACTGTAAGTGACACTTCTCACATTCAACCACATTTTGACCCCCATCCCTGAGACTGATACATTAGTTGACTTGTTTCTATGAACCATGGTTACAAAAACGGCTCATATTAGTCTTTTGGATAATTCATCTTGCATCATGTTGTTATTTTAAGTCTGTCATATTGTAATACACTGGAAACCCTAGGATTCATTCATTGCAACCGCCAAGGTCCTGTAAAGATGGAGAACTTGCAGGCATTTGTTGCTGCCACTTAAGAACCTGATTAAATTAGCTTCTACCTCGCATTCAGAATTAGGAAAATAGTTTACAAGACTTCAATAAAATAGGTTTTCAGTTTTTTTTCCTGAGTGGTAGTGCTATTTTGCTCTGCAGTGCTAACATTATGCTATTGCTCAGCTGCCTGTCTTTTGCATTCAACATATCCTTGACTCTATTTTTGGCCTTGGAAAGGGGTAGCATGGGGGTATCTCTGTCTGAGGGGAGGGGTGGGGCCAGGTTTGACACAACTCATGTCTCTGTGCCCTCCAAAGCACTGGAAGGTGAGTGACAGATTCTCCATTGCTAGAAGCGTGAAGAGTCAATTTCAATTCCAGAGCCCATTTAGAAACTAAATTGAACATGGACATTTATGGCTTATCGTTATAGCTCTCTGGACAATCTGAACATTACCTCAGAATGGAGCCCTGTCTGGTTGGGACAACAAATCTTTAGTCTTATAACTTGTTTACTCTTTAAAAATCATTGGCACTCTTCTCTTTAGGCATTTTAGTCAATTCTAATTTCAAAGTAGGCCTACATTAAAATGTACTTTTAGATAAATGTCAATAGCACTAGCTACATTATCTTAAGGGATTGTAGGGCTGGTGTGAGTTATAGCAGTATAAATGTCTCTTGATGAAAGAAGTGAGGCAACATGTTCTCCTTCTTATTACAGTGACAGCTTCAACAGCAAAACAATCTGCAGTCCCTCCCCCTTACTGCAGCCAGTCTTACTAGAACCCTGGGGGAAATACAAGAGAGACCCGCAGCAAAAACAGTGAGGAAGAATAGGGGGCCGGGAGTAAAAAAGTGAAACTAGCAGATTAAGATTCCATACACAGTTTGACCTCGCACTGTCTTAGGCCTCTGATTAAGTGTTGGCTAAATGTCAGACTATGGAGATGAGACGGAGTTGAGAGGCCTGAACCGCTTCTCTCTAGTTTATGCCCGGCTACTGATGTTGATGTGGCCAGCATACTAAATGTCAGAAGGCTTCAACAGAAAAAAATGTTGTGTGTGTGAGCGAATGTGTGCCTATATGCGACACACCGAGACAAAAGAGGTGACAAAGAGAAAAAATATTAGAGGTTGATTCATGGGCATTAATCCTGCAGAGAAAATGAAAAACTGTCTGCCAGAACTCAGTTTGTTTTCATTTAATATGATCGATAACGCATGGATCAAGATACGTGACAAAGTTTGTCTTCTATTCAGAGTGTAAAAGTGTTCATCTCAGAAACATTCAGTATTAGAGACATCTGACTTGCAGGATTAATCAGCATATTTTCTCTTCACTAAATCTATTTACAGAACATCTACTATGGCTAAATAAATCATTCTGTGTCATAATCTTATTTCATTTCTACATTTTTTCGCCAATCTTATGAAGAAGGGCCGTCTTTATGTTGATATTGCCATAATTGGCATTTAATTTCATTGGATACAATTACTGAGCAGTAAATGTAATTTCATGTTGACAAAATGCAACCACCCAACCATCCAATGATGGGATTTATAAATCAATTATCTGGGCTCCCTAAAGGACTGATCTCTATAATATACAGTGTAAACAACTTTTGGAAAGCTCATATTCTAAGCTAGCCATTAAAAAAGTATGGTCCACAGACCTAATTGAATCTGAACAACCCTTTAAGTTAACTGGAACAGAGTATGGAAAAATATGAGTTTCAAGTTTTAATGTCACATGCACACGTATAGTGAAATTCCTTTCTTGCTAATTTAAAACCCAACAATGCAATAATCAATAACATTGTATTACTAGAAAAAAAACACAAGTAATATGAAATACACAAAGTAAGTAAGTATGCATACTATATAAAGGAAATATTAAAAAAGTCAGTTCCGATACCATATTTACATGTGCAGGGATACTGGAGTTGTGGAGGTCAATATGTATTGGGGTAAGGTGACTAGGCAACAGGATATAAGATAAACAGAGTAGCAGCAGCTTGTATGTGTGCGGGTGTGTAGAGTCAGTATAAATGTATGCACGAAAATAGTATGACAATGTATGCACACAGTACTGTAAGTCGCTCTGGATAAGAGCATCTGCTAAATGACAAAAAAGACATGTGTGTGCATATTATGTGTGAGTGAGCAGATGATGGAGTGACAGTGTGTGTGTGTAGGCCCTGTCAGTGTGCATAGAGAGAGTCCAAATACTGAAATAAAAGGTCAATAAAGATACAAGGCTAACTCAGTCTGTGTAGCTATTTTGTTAGCCATTTATCAGTTGTATTGCTTGAGGATAGAAGCTGTTCAAGAGCCTGTTTGTGTCACACTTGATGTACTGGTACCTCTTGCCGTGCGGCAGCAGAGAAAATAGTCTATGGCTTGGGTGGTTGGAGCCTATGAAGATTTTCCAGGCCTTCTTTTCACACCGCCTGATATATAGGTCCTGCATGGCAGGAAGCTTGTTCCCAGTGATGTACTGGGCGGTCCGCACAACCCTCTGTAGCTCCATGCGATCGAGGGTGGTGCTATTGCCATACCTAGCAGTGATGTTCGTGACTTCTTCACAACTGTGCGTGTGTGTTTGGACTATTTTAAGTCTAGTGATTTGGACACAGAGGAACTGAAGCTGTCTACGTGCTCCACTGCCCCCCCCCCCCCCACAGTTTTTTTTATTTTTAGTGGCAATCTATGGGTACATGTTTCATAAAAGTATAATTTGAAATGGATAATGTACCTATACATGATAATGTATCCTCAACAAAAAATGGGGTTCACATTTTTTTTTAAGGTAAGCTAAAGGAAATGCAACGTATGTGCACCATCTAGTGTTTAAAGTCAACAACCTCAACCCCACTATAATCAGAGCGTTAGTACGCAAGCGGTACTTCATTAGATGTGATATTTTGATGATGTAGTTGTGGATTATAACTCTGGGATATAATAAAAACAATATACAGTATTAACACTTTAAAAGATATATATAGTATAATAGTAGTATGTAACAAATAGTGATTGTGATAGTTAGACCAGGTTTCTTAACCAAATATTTGAGAGATTGAATAAAAAATAATACTTTGTTTGCAATAGACACCAATTCTTATAATTCTGCTTGTGACAACTTTGGCAGAACCAGTTCTACCAACCATGGAAAACCACCATCTTCAGCCTCATTCAAATTACAATGTAGTTGAAATTTAACAACCGCCTTACAAATCTCTGCAAGGATGTTAGTTTGTTGACATTGTTAGTTGACAATTACCTAAAACGTTACTTGTGTGTTGGTGTAACCTTGAAAGAGGAAGTGTGCAGGCTGATTGTCGTTAATCAATGCCTTTTATAAAAACATATACAGTATTTCTCAGGGGCCATGACTCAACCAGCATCTCCGCTCCAAGGAATAGACTTGGCAAATCAGTTACACAATATGAACCCAGCAAGTTGTTCAATTTTGGGCACAGTTTATCCACTTTCACACACATGGAACTACGTTGCCTTCGGAATATATTCAGACCCCATGACTTTTTCCACATTTTGTTACGTTACAGCCGTATTCTAAAATGGTTTAAATAAATAAAAATCCTCCGCAATCTACACACAATACCCCATAATGACAAAGAAAAAACAGGTTTGTAGACATTTTTGCAAATGTATAAATAAATAAATAGAAATCCCTTATTTACATACAGTTGAAGTCGAAAGTTTACATACACTTAGGTTGGAGTCATTAAAACTTGTTTTTCAACCACTCCACACATTTCTTGTTAACAAACTATAGTTTTGGCAAGTCGGTTAGGACATCTACTTTGTGCATGACACAAGTAATTTTTCCAACAATTGTTTACAGACAGATTATTTCACTTATAATTCACTGTATCACAATTCCAGTGGGTCAGAAGTTTACATACACTAAGTTGACTGTGCCTTTAAACAGCTTGGAAAATTCCAGAAAATGATGTCATGGCTTTAGAAGCTTCTGATAGGCTAATTGACATAATTTGAGTCAATTGGAGGTGTACATTTACATTACATTTAAGTCATTTAGCAGACGCTCTTATCCAGAGCGACTTACAAGTACATACATTCATACTTTTTTTTTTTTTTTTTTTGTACCTGTAGATTTTTTTTGTACCTGTAGATGTATTTGAGGCCTACCTTCAAACTCAGTGCCTCTTTGCTTGACATCATGGGAAAATCAAAAGAAATCAGCCAAGACCTCAGGAAATAAATTGTAGACATCCACAAGTCTGGTTCATCCTTGGGAGCAATTTCCAAACGCCTGAAAGTACCACGTTCATCTGTACAAAAAATAGTACACAAGTATAAACACCATGGGACCACGCAGCGGTCATACCACTCAGGAAGGAGATGCGTTCTGTCTCCTAGAGATGAATGTACTTTGGTGCGAAAAGTGCAAATCAATCCCAGAACAACAGCAAAGGACCCTGTGAAGATGCTGGAGGAAACGGGTACAAAAGTATCTATATCCACAGTTAAACAAGTCCTATATCGACATAACCTGAAAGGCCACTCAGCAAGGAAGAAGCCACTGCTCCAAAACCGCCATAAAAAAGCCAGACTATGGTTTGCAACTGCACATGGGAACAAAGATCGTACTTTTTGGAGAAATGTCCTCTGGTCTGATGAAACAAAAATATAACTGATAATGACCATTGTTATGTTTGGAGGAAAAAGGGGGATGCTTGCAAGCCGAAGAACACCATCCCAACCGTGAAGCACAGGGGTGGCAGCATCATGTTGTGGGGGTGCTTTGCTGCTGGAGGGACTGATGCACTTCACTAACTAGATGGCACCATGAGGAAGGAAAATTATGTGGATATATTGAAGTAACATCTCAAGACATCAGTCAGGAAGGTTAAGCTTGGTCGCAAATGGATATTCCAAATGGACAATGACCCCAAGCATACTTCCAAAGTTGTGGCAAAATGGCTTAAGGACAACAAAGTCAGGGTATTGGAGTGGCCATCACAAAGGCCTGACATCAATTCCATAGAAAATTTGTGGGCAGAACTGAAAAAGTGTGTGCGAGCAAGGAGGCCTACAAACCTAACTAAGTTACAGCAGCTCTGTCAGGAGGATTGGGCCAAAATTCACCCAACTTATTATGGGAAGGTTGTGGAAGGCTACCCAAAATGTTTGACCCAAGTTAAACAATTTAAAGGCAATGCTACCAAATACTAATTGAGTGTATGTAAACTTCTGACCCACTGGGAATGTGATGAAATATATAAAAGCTGAAATAAATCATTCTCTCTACTATTATTCGGACATTTCACATTTTTAAAATAAAGTGGTGATCTTAACTGACCTAAGACAGGGAATATTTATTAGGATTAAATGTCAGGAATTGTGAAAACTGAGTTTAAATGTATTTGGCTAAGGTGTATGTAAACTTCCGACTTCAACTGTAAGTATTCAGACCTTTTGCTATGTGACTCCAAATTGAGCTCAGGTGCATCCCGTTTCCATTTATCTATGGTAAATTCAATTAATTGGACATGATTTGGAAAGGCACACACCTGTCTATATAAGGTCCCAAAGTTGACCGTGCATGTCAGAGCAAAAACCAAGACACGAGGTCGAAGGAATTGACCGTTGAGCTCCGAGACAGGATCGTGTCAAGGCACAGATCTGGGGAAGGGTACGAAAAAATGTCTGCAGCATTGAAGGTCCCCAAGAACACAGTGGCCTCCATCATTTTTAAATGGAAGATGTTTGGAACCACCAAGAATTTTCCTAGAGCTGGCCGCCCGGCCAAACTGAGCAATCGGGGGAGAAGGGCCTTGGTCAGGGAGGTGACCAAGAACCCGATGGTCAATCTGACAGCGCTCTAGAGTTCCTCTGTGGAGATGGGAGAACCTTCCAGAAAGACAACCATTTCTGCCCACTTTTTTTGTATCCATTTTAGAATAAGGTTGTAACATAACAAAATATGGAAAAAGTTTAGGGGTATGGAAACTTTCCAAAGGCACTGTATTTAGCCTTTCACAAGGATATGAAGCATATGTAGCATATTGCAGCATGAATGTGTAGTAAATGTGTAGCATAAATACTCTCTTCCAAATTACATGAAGGTCGATGTGTTAGCATCTATGTGGAGGATACTGGCCTGGGTGCAATATGGTAAGGAATAGGATTAAATAAATGCTTTTGATTATTCGAATTGCTACCATTTGTTGGTCCCCATTCCTACTCTTTGACCTTGTTGTGACCCGAAAATTCATAACTGGCCATCAGCCTCAGTAAATCAATTCAGGGATGAGTTGTATGCCAGCAAACCAAGACGCTCACCAAGACGTTGCTGCTGCTAAACAATTTGATCTTCCTGTCATGGTTGAAGTTTTACAACAAATGTAAGGCAATATAAAACTAGTGGTGTTGTGTGATGCACATCCTCCAACCCCAGTCAACCTCCTAGACTTTAGACCTGCAAACAAGTTCATGTTGGTATACTTTATTTAACCTATATTTAGCTGGGGAGTCATTGCTAAAGTCTGCCATTTTAAATATACAACTGACAGCGAGTATAAGTGACACTTTGTCAATGACTTGCGATAATACTTTTCCCCACCTTGACTCTCATCACTTTCAGTACTTTCCCTTGCCGCCCACACAGAGAGTCTCGGGTCACAAACACTGGTAAAGGAGGAAGAGAGTCTGCCATATAAATGATCAAGAGCATGTTGTAGTCCTTTTGAAGTTATATTCCAATAATATATAAAGTATGATGCTTTTACATCTATGGGAAGTTATTTTGGGCCCTCCACAGGTTAGGTCCCCTAAGCCCTCCTGGTGATACAACTCCATGATGGCACCAAGGGAAGCCAAGGCACTCTTTCATCCTGTGTCATTTCCTGACCTAAATGAATGAATGAATGGAGGGACATGAGTGACTATGACAGATAAGACAATAGTTAGCTTTAAAATATAATTTTGACACAGTTTGACGCTTAACAGCAAATCATTGACACTTGAAAGATGCCCAATGTTCATAGAATCTCCTCTACCCATTAACTACAAAGGACATCCTTTCAGTTAAGTAATTTTGGTGGGAACTTGAAAATATTTAAAAGAGACCAAATCACTCAAATATTATACTGCAAGACCTTCAGCAGGTAGAGACAGAGTAGTTACTAATCATACTGTTGACTGGACACCCAATAACATAAAGGCTAGTTAGGTCTACTACTGGACAATTCTCTTTGCAAAATTGTGGACTGACTTTTGTTCATAATTTCTCAATTTGAATTTCTGAAGCTTGTGGAACAATAATGTTTATAGAAGAGCGGATTATAACACTTTTTAAAAGGAACTTTCACCACACCTGTACCTACTGGAGTGTGTTCTTCAGTTTTGGACTGTGTATAGCCTTCCTGGGACCCACCATATTGGACTTGCGATGTCAAACCCAGTCTACACTGAGCCAGATCACCTGGGTCTTCTTCTCCCAGCAGTTCTGCCTGCTCATCGGCAGCTCGATCGGAGGGGTCTTCAAGAAAACGTGAGTGAATATTCAAACAGTTCTCTGATCCCTGTGTGAAGCATAGGGTCGAAAAAATCTGGGAACTTAAAAAAAAAAAATCTGGTTTTCCCGAAATCCCGGTTGGTGGATTCCCGAAATCCATAATGTGCAACCCTACACTTTTAGAAAAAAAGGTGCTATCTAGAACCAAAAGGGTTCTTTGGCTGTCCCCATAGGAGAAACCTTTGAAGAACCCCTTTTGGTTCCAGGTAGAACCCTTTTGGATTCCATTTAGAACCCTTTCCACAGAGAGTTCTACCTAGAACCAAAAAGGGTTCTCCTACAGTATGGGAACTGTGTTTGGATTCTCACTTTAAACCAATTCATGACAAAAAGATAGCTGTAATTTAAAGGGCTTTCTACGTAGTTCTAGGTACTGCATTTTTTTGAAATGCAATGCAAACAGAGTTCAGTAGCTTCTTTTTGCTTAAACTGTGAAATCACTGTGCAGAACCCTTAAGAGTGTGAGGGTTTGTGTATGCATTAGTTGGCAATTATCTCTGTAGCCTATTCTATCAACAGTGAGCCCCTAGCCAGCAGGCCTTTGCATATTTCAACCATAGTGTTGGCATACATCTTGTTCAATGTTTGAGCCATTCAAACCTCTAGTATATGTGTATGTTATTTCTAGTAGTAATAACTCCTCCCCTCTCTCCCAAAGGTTGTTCAGTGCTCTAGCTGCACTGTTCTTGTCCTCGCTACTCATCTCTATAATATTTGCCATCATCCCCCTCTGCCATAATGTGCTGCTGTTGGCTATTGCCATGGCTGTGTCCGGTCTGGCCATGGGCATCATTGACACCATCGCCAACATCCAGCTGGTCGCCATATATCAGAAGGACTCGGCTGTCTTTCTCCAGGTGAGAGAGTAACTATGCCCAGTTCAGTTCAGCTTTCAGAATATACCCAAAGTGCATTATATTTAGAATGAATGATAGAAACTTTGTTGTTTTTGCAGGCCCTCCACTTCTTCATTGGGTTCGGGGCGCTGGTGAGTCCTCTGATTGCTGATCCCTTCCTGTCTGAGACAGGCTGCAAGGTGGGGAACGTGACAGAAAATGTGACCGAGATCATGCACCACTTCAGGAACACACTGAGGAACAGCCCCATTGTGATGCACAACGTGTCCGTGGACCACCTGCCCCTAGCAGAGGAGCCAGAGGAGTCCATCGTGTCCTACGCCTTCTGGATCATGGCAATGATCAATGTAAGATCTTGGAAAAGCATAGTGAGGTGAAATATAGTGTGTAAGCTCAAGCATAACGCTCCTAATATTGATTCCGCTCACTCCAAACTTTTAATAATGTTGATTGATTATTGCAAAGGCTTTGATCCAAGATTTTACATTTTTTCCCATGATACATAATTTGAATGATATTTTCCTCTCCCAGCTGCCAGTGCCAATGGCAGTGTTATTCCTGATGTACCAGGAGCAGTTGATCCCCTGCTGCCGCAGCACCACACCTCATTTGCTGGACAAAGACGAGCTGGCCATGGAGAACCAGGGGGCCGAGGGGCCTGACACAGAACCTAAAGACCAGGAGGAGGGAGGAGGTAAAGGGCAAAACTTAGTGTTTTGGATCTGATCTGAACTCCTCATTTCCTTTATAAGATGACAGTATAACCAAGATAATTTGAAAATTATAATACTTGGATCACATCAAAGTCTCAGAGTTTGGATCAGTTGAAAATTCACACCTACTGTACTAGCCAAGTGGTTTAGATCTCTCCTAATGTTTCTCTCGGTTTGCAGGTCATGGGGATATCTTCAGCTGCTGTCAGAATAACAACCTGCGTGAGTTGCCTGTGTCCTTCTTTGGGATTCATATCGTTGGTGGAATGGTCCTGTTCATGACCGATGGCATTGTGGTGAGTAGTACAGATTCTGTTATAACTATGCAGTCTGCTCCATATTAGTGTATGTATGCAGCAATGGATTCATCTGTGGACCTTCACTTTCTATTCCTAGGGTGCGTATGCAGGCTTTGTGTACACATATGCAGTATCTCCCCCCATTTCTCTACCTAATAAGACTGCGGGATACCTGGTCAGTATCTTCTGGGCAGCCATTACTGCAGGACGTCTGGTGTCCATCCCTCTCACCTTCCGCTTCCAGCCCGTTCGACTGCTCATGATTAATCTGGTAATGCCAATGATAGAATATTTTATTAATCCCTAAAGAAAATGTTTTAACATTAATGAAGGTGTGTAATAAAATATTTATTGTCTTTCAATTCCAATATGTTTATATTTAAATGGGCATTTCTCTCAATAATTGATTGTCTATATATCCAATTGAAGTCTTTCTTCATCTCTGCAGGCTGGTGTCATTGTCACAGTGTTGTTGCTGCTCGTCCTCGACACCAGCAGTATATTCCTGTTTGTTGGGACCACTCTACTGGGCCTGTTCCTCAGCAGCATCTTCCCCTGTATGCTGGCTTACACTGAGGACATCCTGGACTACCAAGGTACATTCATCAATCGCCAGCACAATAAGTGTCAATGACTCAGTAACAACACAGTAACAACACAGTAACGACTCAGTAACAACACAGTAACGACTCAGTAACAACACAGTAACGACTCAGTAACAACACAGTAATAGAGTGGTTTGATAAATGATGATGAGATACTACAGTATATAATCTCTGTTTTACTCTTCTTCTCTTTTCTCTCTTGGCAGGATGTGCAACCTCAGTTCTGGTAACAAGTGCTGGGATGGGAGAAATGGTCATGCAAGTCCTTGTTGGATCGGTAAGACTGCACAGAGACGTAGTATATGTTAAAGAGAGGGGAAGATAAACAGTCTAATATTGTGCTTTGCATTCTCCAGATCATCCAGAGTGAAGGCAGCTATAGTTTCCTGCTCTGTGGCATGATCATCGGTTGTATGGGCTCCATCCTCTTCTTCGGGCTGCTGTTCTTACATCGCATGCACAGGAAATACCTCACTGGTACTAGGACCTCCTCAGCCATATCACAGTTGAACAAACTGTACATAGAGAAAAAAGTACATAATTTATCTGTAACCCATCTGTTCACATTCTAACCTTTCTCCCCCCACAGGAACCTCAGTGAAGTCAGCCATGGTGGAGGAGCTCCCACCACCAGCAGCAGCAGCAGCAGCAGCAGCAGTAGACAGTAAAACAGAACAGAAGGAGAGTAGCTGAGAGGATATGTAGCTGGGGCCATTTGATGCCCAGTATTGTTATTGACCAACAATGTGAAGAGGAAGAAAACACGCTGTTAGTGAAGACAAATACATACAGTACCAGGACCTGTGTAATGTTTTAGCCATCCTGAAGGCTGCAATAGCCAGAGGAGTGAATAAGTCATGTTTAAGTTATTAATATATTCCAAATGATTTAGTCCCTCCTTTTTTCCTTCCTGAAAATGCCGCTACTGCTTCTTATTCCAATCATCATCATCCCTTTAGATATGCTAATGTTACCTTCTGTTTAAAGCCCCTATAGATAATGACTTTGTAATAAATGTGTGAGCAAGGGGTAGTTAGGTTATAGTATATGAAAATAATGTGCTTTATTTTCAAGGCATTTGGATTGGTAGGCCTCCCGGGTGGCGCAGTGGTCTAGGGCACTGCATCGCAGTGCTAGCTGCGCCACCAGAGTCTCTGGGTTCGCGCCCAGGCTCTGTCGCAGCCGGCCGCAACCGGGAGGTCCGTGGGGCGACGCACAATTGGCATAGCGTCGTCCGGGTTAGGGAGGGTTTGGCCGGTAGGGATATCCTTGTCTCAGTATGTAAAATGTATGCACTCTACTGTAAGTCGCTCTGGATAAGAGCGTCTGCTAAATGACTAAAATGTAATGTAATGTATGCATTGTTGCTCATTGTCACAATGTTGAAATGTAAAAAAAAAAAAAAAAAAATGAACATGAGTTGAATGACAACTTTTTTTATTTCAACATAAGACAGTGAACTCTATTTTGCTTTCATTAATAGTTGTTCACAAGAAGGGGATAATTCAAAACATTTTAGAACAATTTATTGAAATAAGTCATTTTTTTATTGCTATCTGAAATATAATGTAGGATATATACTCAAAAAGGGATGCCTCCAGTTCTAAAATGGAGGATATCTGACCATGAAATATCACCTGTCATTCTGAAATAGGGACTTTAGGACCAGTTGCAGCAAGAGCATGAGGTGTCGAAGACCAGGCCAGTAGCACAGTACTGGAAGTAGGTCTTGCCCTGACTGCAGTTGTAGAACTGGTTCTTGTTCTTGGGGTCGACGTACAGCCCAGCGGCCTTGCCAACACAGAAGTTACTGTCCATGCCACTGGTCCCACTGGTGGTCCCACTGGTGTTCCCACCGCTCGAGCTGCCTCCACTGGAACTGCCTCCGCTCGAGCTGCCTCCAGAGTCCCCACCATCATCACCTCCATTGGTAGTTCCCTTAATAAGGGGCAGGGGAGTTGCAGGGGGATTGCAAGCTGAAATGGATATTTAAAAAATAAAACAAATTTAAAGAACATATTTTAGGTGTTTGATATAATTCTGTAGCACAGCAGTCAGAGATGTCATACATTTCTGCTATCGAACCCAATCTAGTGTGCAGGTCCTTACGTGCTGATTCCAGATTGAGGCCTTTCTTGAGGACGTTGATGAGAGGATATTTTCCCTGGCCACAGTAGGTGCCGGTATAGTCATCCATATCAAGAGTCCAGACCATGGCTCCTCCAAAGTTGTTCTTCTTCAGCCAGTCAACCTATAAACAGTGGTGTAAAGTAACTAAGTACAAATTCTTTGAACTACTACTTAAGTCGTTTTTTGGGGTATCTTTACTATTTATATTTTTATTACTTTTACTCCACTACATTCCTAAAGAAAATATATACTTTTTAGTCCCATACATTTTCCCTGACACCCAAAAGTACTTGTTACATTTCGAATGCTTAGGCAGGACAGCAATATGGTCCAATTCACACACCTATTAATATAACGCATTGTCATTCCTACCCACTGAGCACACACTGGTTGTTTCCACGTCATTTCATTGAAATGACCTTGAACCAACGTGGAATAGACATTGACGTGCCCAGCATGTACTGCCTCTGATCTGGAGGACTCACTAAACACAAATACTGCATTTGTAAATTATGTATGAGTGTTTGAGTGTGCCCCTGCAGTCAGTAAATAAATAAAAACTAGAAAATGTTGCCATCTGGTTTGCTTTATATGAGGAATTTGATGTATAGCTTTTACTTTTACTCAAGTATGACAATTTAGTACTTTTTTCACCACTGTACTTAAGTACCAGATACATTTAGACTTTTACTCAAGTAGTATTTTACTAGCTGACTTTTAATCATTTTCTATTAAGGTATCTTTACCTTTACTCAAGTATGACTATTGAGTACCTGTTCCACAACTGCCTATAGACAGCTAGAGGCACAACGTAAAATGTTAGCTGGCAAAAAGGCGCAACATTTTTTGTGGAGTTCAACACATGCAGAGAAACCCGGTTGAACAACTTGATGCACTACTATAAGGTAATCCCTAGAGAGCAGCCACACTAATCATTTCTATGTTATGAATGCACATTCATGTGCAGTGCAATATTGATGCTGTCGTGTGTGTTGAATTTACTTGTGTATATAAAAGCATGCCATAAATACATATTTTTCATATTACCATCTTAAGGGTGTGTGTGCTGGAAACACATTTAGCAGACTGTTTGATCGAGTCTCGCCACTCACGTTTTATACACTGAGTGTACGAATCATTAAGAACACCTTCCTAATATTGAGTTGCACCCCGTTTTGCCCTCAGAACAGCCTCTATTTGTCAGGGCATGGACTCTACAAGGTGTTGGAAGAGATCTATAGGGATGGTGGCCCAGGTTGACTCCAATGCTTCCCATAGTTGTGTGAAGTTGGCTGGATGTCCTTTGGGTGGTGGACCATTGTTGATACACACGGAAACTGCTGAGCGTGAAAACCAATCACCATTGTAGTTCTTGACACACTCAAACCGGTGTGCCTGGCACCTACTTCCATACCTCGTTCAAAGGTGCTTAAATAATTTTCTTGCCCATTCACCCTCTGAATGGCACACATAGACTATCTATGTCTCAATTGTCTCAAGGCTTAAAAATCCTTCTTTAACCTGTCTCCTCCCCTTCATCTACACTGATTGAAGTGGATTTAACAAGTGACATCAATAAGGGATCATAGCTTTCACCTGGATTCATCTGGTCAGTCTATGTCACGGAAAGAGCATGTTCCTAGTGTTTTGTACACTCAGTGTATGTCACCATAATGCTTAAAAAAAGTAGTTTCACATTGCAACAAATACTATTTTTTTATTGTATTGTTCTTACCTTGATCCCAAAGCTCTTGACATTGTCATAGCCCACCCACTGGGTTCCTTTGTAGGCGTACGGCACGTCCTGTGGTGCGTCCCAAACCTCTGTGGCTCCGTCTTTCAAAAACCCACAGATCTGTGATACAGTTGAAGTCGGAAGTTTACATACACCTTATCCAAATACATTTAAACTCAGTTTTTCACAATTCCTGACATTTAATCCAAGGAAAAATGTCCTGTCTTAGGTCAGTTAGGATCACCACTTTATTTTAAGAATGTGAAATGTCAGAATAATAGTAGAGAGAATTATTTATTTCAGCTTTTATTTTTCATCACATTCCCAGTGGATCAGAAGTTTATATACACTCAATTAGTATTTGGTAGCATTGCCTTTAAATTGCTTAACTTGGGTCAAACGTTTCAGGTAGCCTTCCACAAGCTTCCCACAATAAATTGGGTGAATTTGGGCCCATTCCTGTAACTGAGTCAGGTTTGTAGGCCTCCTTGCCCTTGCACACTCTTTTTCAGTTCTGCCCACAAATTTTCTAGGATTGAGATCAGGGCTTTGTGATGGCCACTCCAATATCTTGACTTTGTTGTCCTTAAGCCATTTTGCCACAACTTTGGAAGTATGCTTGGGGTCATTGTCCATTTGGAAGACCCATTTGCGACCAAGCTTTAACTTCCTGATTGATGTCTTGAGATGTTGCTTCAATATACCCACATCATTGTCCTTCCCTCATGATGACATCTATTTTGTGAAGTGCACCAGTACCTCCTGCAGCAAAGCACCCCCACAACATGATGCTGCCACCCCCGTGCTTCACAGTTGGGATGGTGTTCTTCGGCTTGCAAGCTTCCCCCTTTTTCCTCCAAACATAACGATGGTCATTATGGCCAAACAGTTCTATTTTTGTTTCATCAGACCAGAGGACATTTCTCCATAAAGTACGATCTTTGTCGCCATGTGCAGTTGCAAACCGTAGTCTGTCTTTTTTATGGCAGTTTTGGAGCAGTGGCTTCTTCCTTGCTGAGCGGCCTTTCAGGGTATGTTGATATAGGACTTGTTTTACTGTGGATATAGATACTTTTGTACCTGTTTCCTCCAGCATCTTCACATGGTCCTTTGCTGTTGTTCTGGGATTGATTTGCACTTTTCGCACCAAAGTACATTCATCTGTAGGAGATAGAACGCGTCTCCTTCCTGAGCGGTATGATGGCTGGTGTTTATACTTGTGTACTATTGTTTGTACAGATGAACGTGGTACCTTCAGGCGTTTGGAAATTGCTCCCAAGGATGAACCAGACATGTGGAGGTCTACAATGTTTTTCCTGATGATTTTCCCATGATGTCAAGCAAAGAGGCACTGAGTTTGAAGGTAGGCCTTGAAATACATCCACAGGTACACCTCCAATTGACTCAAAAAATATGTCAATTAGCCTATCAGAAGCTTCTAAAGCCATGACATAATTTTCTGGAATTTTCCAAGCTGTTTAAAGGCACAGTCAACTTAGTGTATGTAAACTTCTGACCCACTGGAATTATGATACAGTGAATTATAAGTTAAATAATCTGTCTGTAAACAACTGTTTGAAAAATTACTTGTGTCATGCACGAAGTAGATGTCCTAACCGACTTGCCAAAACTGTAGTTTGTTAACAAGAAATTTGTGGAGTGGTTGAAAAACGAGTTTTAATGACTCCAACCTAAGTATATGTAAACTTCCGACTTCAACTGTACATGAAAACACAGGGAATCAACAACACCTATCTCCATCAAGTGTCATCACTTTCTTTTGTTGTTCTTGAAAGTACACTGAACAAAAATATAAACGCAAAATGTAAAGTGTTGGTCCTATGTTTCATGAGCTGAAATAAAAGATCCCAGAAATGTTCCAGACGCACAAAAAGCTTATTTCTCTCAAATTGTGTGCACAAATTTGTTTACACCCCTATTAGTGAGCATTTCTCCTTTGCCGAGATAATCCATCCACCGGACAGGTATAACAGATCAAGAAGCTGATAAAACAGCAGGATCATAACACAGGTGCACCTTGTGCTGGGGACAATAAAACGGCACTCTAAAATGTGAAGTTTTGTCACACAACACAATGCCACAGATGTCTTAAGTTTTGAGGGAGCATGCAATTGGCATGCTGACTGCAGTAATGTCCACCAGAGCTGTTGCCAGAGAATTGAATGTTCATTTCTCTACCATAAGCCGACTCCAACGTAGTTTTAGAGAATTTGGCAGTACGTCCAACCGGCTTCACAATCGCAGACTACGTGTATGGTGTTGTGTGGGCGTGTGGTTTGCTGATGTCAACGTTGTGAACAGAGTTCCCCATGATGGCGGTGGGGTTATGGTATGGGCAGGCATAAGCTACGGACAACGAACACAATCTCATTTTACTGATGGCAATTCAAATGCACAAAAATACTATGACGAGGTCCTGAGGCCTTTAGTGAGGCTTTAAAGGTATCTGTGACCAACAGATGCATATCTCTATTCCCAGTCATGTGAAATCCATAGATTAGGGCCTAATGAATTTATTTCATCATATGAACTGTAACTCAGTAAAATCAATGAAATTGTTCCATGTTGCGTTTATATTTTTGTTCAGTATGATTTCCCTTGTTATGATAAAGCCATCAAATAAGAAGCAACCAGTTGAGTCGAAGTTGAGATACAATTGAAACCAGATCATAAGGAGGCCCTCAACAGTTAGAGTTCACTTTTTATGATGTAAGAAATCAATATCACCATTTAAAGTACCTCAAAGTAAGCCAGCTCTCCAGCCTCCTGTGTGTATTTGCCTGGAGTTCCAGCCCCGGCAATAGATGCTCCGATTCCGTTGTCAGCTGCATTCGTCAGGGTGAACGTTGTTAACTCGAAATGACACAACGACAAGGTTCCAGTTTAACAAAGTTTACTCAACTATATGAACACACTACAAGGTAGCCATTACACTCCAGGCTAGGTCCAACAACGAACAGACTTCCAGCGCATGCGCACTCTTGACTCCGTGATAGCCCCGTAATAACAGGAGTATAGGGATACTTAAAACATGAACTTAACAATCTCCCCCTTTTCTTTAAAGACAAATAAAACATCAACAACATAATTAAAGGTCCAAGTATTATTCAAGATCCCCATTACAAATGGGTTGTGTTACAGGCTGCCACTTTCCATTACTGAGAGCCTGTAGGAGCGAGAGCCTGTAGGAGCACAAGACCGGATGCTCCCTTTTTAGTCAGACAGTCAGCAAGCTGTTCCTTTGTGGTCGACCACAGAATCCGCTGGATTCTCTGTGCTTGAATAAGTTCCTTGATGCTGCTAATCTCAAAGTCTTTTCTCTGTGACAGACTTGGTTGACTTCACAGCATCAACTAATGAGTAGTTGTCAGTGACACAAACTACAGGTAGGAAGTGCCGTTTTGTCCCACCAGTGATAACCTAGCGAAGCATCACTGAAGACAACTAGTTTCAAAGAGTCATCTTTTCCAACATGCTGAAACTTTAACGTCACTTGTTGTGATTCCAGTTTACGAACAACTTTGTTTGCCTCATGAATGGTTTGTACAGTGGCGTGTTTTGTGTTAGATGCCAAGTTGCAACCATCAAACCAGGTCTACTCTGTCTCGCAGCCCATAAAATTTGTCCCATCTTTGACCTCAATTGACCAGCTTCAATTCCACAGAGGGGAATTCCTTTGTACGGCTCTTGAAGAATCCATGTGGATAGGTTGAAGATTCTTGATATAGCTCTCCTGTTGCATCAGTATTTTTCCATCAACTGTAATAAACTCTATGCCAACATAACAAAAATGATCATGCTCCTCACGGCCAACCTAGAAAACAGCTTTGAGGTGTGGAATCACAGTTGAAGCAAAGGTCTGTGAGCCACCCCAGATAAAGTCATCAACATGACAGGCAAGTACTCCAGTCACATTACAGTCTTGATCAAGCCAATAGAAGACTGCAGGATCCACTTGTGACATTTTTCCACCTGTATTCAGCATTGTTGCCTTGACTTTGTTGTACCAGTAGAGTGATCCATCTGCCAGTCCATACACACACTTTTTTAGTTTCCACAGTGTTCCTTCACTTTTAGCTTCGGGCGGAGGTCGGATGTGAATGTCCCTTGACAGCTCTGTTCCCTGCAAAAATCCAGATTTGATGTCTATGGAATTAAGTTTCCATTTTTTCTGGCAGATCACTGACATCAGCAATCTGAGTGACTCTGAGGCCCATGTCGGTGAGTCTTTTGGGAGTTCTTTAGCAGCCAGCTCCTCAAAAACTCTAGCCACTAGACGTGCTTTGGGCACTATTCCAGTTAAGGATTCTTTAAGGGTACACACCCACCTTGTTGAGACGCACTTTTGGCCAATGTCTTTGACTTCCTCAAACACTCCATTTTTCCTCCAATTACTGAGCTCATCTAGCTTAGCTGAGTCAAATGACACGTCCTTTGTTTCAAGTACATCATCATTTTGAATGTCATTCTGTTTTTCTCGATTTTCCATTGGTTCAATTCTGATATTATCTACAAGTGGCAGGTCAGCTGACCCTGTTGTACCAGAAAGTGTAGCTGGTTCAGAGTACTGCAAGTTGTACCAGTTCTTGTGTTTTGCTTTTCCTGCTCGTCCAATGACGGTTGCTGTATGTGGAATACCACTTTCTCTGTCCGTGTATTTAACAGGTTGTCCAGTTTTCAGATTGGAACAACCATGTTCTCTTAACACATGTGGCTGTTGAATGTTTTCCTCATTTGAACGCTCAACAGTATTACCTGTGGCATGGTTGAAGGTCTCTGCTCCATTTCCTATGTCAGTTTCGGTGTCCATATCATTGGATGCGACATCTGGTAGGTTTGTGTCTGTTACTGTGTCCTTTTTGTCATTTTCATTAGGAGACTGATTCTCAGCAACAGCCCCTCTATCTTGTTGATCATTTACTTTCCGCAATCTTGAGTGATGCACCCTGACAATCATGCCTCCGTGCCTCACAAATATCACCACACCATCTTGACCAATGACTACTCCCGGTCCTTTCCACTCTTGACAGTCAACTCGTTTGTAGTACACTTTGTCTCCAGACTCGTACTTCTCATCATCATTATTCCCTGAACTGCTGAGTAACTTTTGAAGTCTGTTAACTGTATCATGTCCAAACTGTTTGTAAAGCTTTAACAATACTTTGTGTTTTTCTTTAGTGCTCATGTTCTCTGTGACTGTCAGAATCTTCATGTGCTCTGTGTCAGTCAGAATCTCATTTTTGCATGGACACTGTGTGATGTCTTTGTCTAAAATGTTTACACAATAGTGGCCTGAGGTAGTAAGTTCAAGAGTCACTGGTTGTTTAAACATCACTGCCTTGTCATTTTTTATGTCTAGTACAGCCTCTGCCTTCTTGAGGGAAGCTTTGCTTAATAGTAAGGGGATATCTGTAGGGACCACCTCTGTTTCAATGTGACACTTAGTCTGACCAATTTTTGCTGGTATCTTAACTCTCTTGGTAGAATGGACAATTCTCCCGTCTCCAAATTTGAAAGCTCTGTTGCTTGGTGTGTCAATCATATTTTGTACTTCCTTCATATTTAGTTCACTGACATAGCTATCAAGCCATTTTGCACCACACACTGTCCGTGTACATGCAGTATCAATCACAGCAGATCCTAAGGATTCAACTATAAAAATCTCAGTATCAGAAGCAGATTCATTTGAAAACAGTGTAATGTTACACTGCTCTATCTCTGTGTTTACATTTTCCTCTGTTAGTTTAACTTGTTCATTTTTATGAGGACAGTCTTTAACCCAATGGTAAGTGCTTTGACAAATAGCACATTTCGATCTCCTTCCATATGTGTCCAGTGGATTTGTGCCGGGAAATGGCGCCCTCTTCTGGTTATCTTGAGAACGTGACTTTTTGGCGCCTTTTCTGTGCTGCTCGGTGTAATATGCTGCGTCACTCACTTGCATTCCATCTGTTATTGGCGCGACAGACGTCTTTTCACCAAATATTCTTTTTAGTGCCGACTTCATAGATGCAAAAGTCAGCACAGTACAAGCAGTCAACGCCAACTGTTTCTCCCTACCATCTAGACAAGCAGTGTCTAGCAACTTGAACCCTAACACTGCATCTGGGAGAACCATGTCGTACTTGCGCATTCTATTGTACCTCTGTTCGAAATCAATGATGTAGTCCGCCATTGCAACCGAAATATCTCTCGTAACACTGTCAAAGTTTGAATATGCCTCGTAGGCACGGTCTTTCTCTTCTTTAAGAAATACAGAATCCAGTGCTGTGATCAAAGTTCCCATACCGTCATCCTTGTTCAAATCCTCAACGGATATCTCCAGTGCTGTATCTCTCGCTCTTCCCTCGAGCGATAATACCACCGCAAGTGCTTGCTTTTTCGCGTCCAGATTAGTAACGCGTGTCCAGATTCCCAGTTCATTTTTCCAACTTTCGTACGACCTCTTCTCGTCGAAGCGAGGTGGCACGTTGTAGTTAGAAGCCATCGTCTGCTACCAATGTTAACTCGAAATGACACAACGACAAGGTTCCAGTTTAACAAAGTTTACTCAACTATATGAACACACTACAAGGTAGCCATTACACTCCAGGCTAGGTCCAACAACGAACAGACTTCCAGCGCATGCGCACTCTTGACTCCGTGATAGCCCCGTAATAACAGGAGTATAGGGATACTTAAAACATGAACTTAACAAACGTGTTGCCGTAGGTGGGGAACCCAACGATCAGTTTCTCTGCTGGGGCTCCATGGTTCTTCCAGTAGTTCATAGCATAGTCCTGAAACACAATAGCTTTATATGTTAGTGTTTGCTGCCTGCTGGGTTAACTTCGCTCTTCAGCAGACTCATCACACCCACAAAGAGCCATCCACCCTTGTCCTGACATACTCACCACATTGAAGTAGATGAAGCCACCATTGTCAGCAGGGCTCTTGTACATGGGGCTGCACTCTCCAGTGAAGGGATCCCAGGAGCCGTGGAAGTCATATGACATGACATTGATCATGTCCAAGGCCCTAGAGGTTGCAAAAGTGGCAAACTGTTATTATATGGTCAGTATCATAGCCTGAATAGCAGTAATATCTTTTTGAGAAAGACAATGACTGTATGGCAGTATACAGGCTACAAAGTACAGTAGATAGGCCACTACAGAGTGAGTGTAGAGTGGATAGGTAACTACAGAATGGATGGTGCCTACTGTCCAAGCTTGGGGATTTCGTAAGCAGAGCTGATGGTATCCCTTCCAGCGGAGACAGCAGCAGACAGCAGGAGACGGGCCTTGTTAGTCTGCTTAGCCTCCTTCTCAAATGCTGCCCTCATTTCCTGTTATCAACACTTTTTTTTAATTTAACCTTTATTTAACTACGCAAGTCAGTATTAGGGTTTTACTATTTACTCAATAACTATTGCAACAGAAAAATATTAAACTCTCAGTTGTATTATTGTTGTTCTTGTTTAGTCAACTTTACCTCCACAAGAACAGAGTAGAGCTGCTGATCCTGAGGAGGGCTCCCTCTGTTGGCTGGGTACTCCCAGTCGATGTCCAGACCATCAAACTCATACTTCCTCAGAAACACTATCACAGAGTTGATGAAGGTCTGGCGGTTGGTGGGGCTGGCCACCATGGCAGAGAATCTGATGGGGGAATAGAATGACTCTAATCACGTTTCCATCCACAGTTTTTAGGCGAGTAAAGTCATACCTTATAAAAAAAAATCACGACAGCTGTGATGGAAACATTACCTTTCGCTTAAATGTTATAAAAGCCTACAGATAATTTGTTCGTTTGACATGGTGGAATCGTTTTGTATCTGTAAAATTATGTTTTGCAAGAAATGGCGGTGGAAACGCCTTTATGCTCAAATAATAATATAATGACCATCATATTGAAGTAAATTTGGGAGTCACGCGATGATATGGTGTGTGTGGTCATCCCACTACGACTCGGGAATGCATGCAATTTATTAGGCTACAGATTAAATACAGTATGAACTTCACAGGGTGGTGAAAGTGTACAGTGATGAGTTTGATGCTTCTTTCAATAAATATCGAGGGAATTATTTTATTGACATGATGATCGATGCTCTTAACCATAATAATCTCATAATGTAGACTGGCCTACCAGCACTGTCGGCCTATCTGCGAGCTGTTGGATAGATCGCACATTCCAAGACCATATTTGCTATTTTGCGCAACAGTTTTTGTGACAAAACTATCAGTAGAGTCGAAATGCAATGGAAACAGATTGAACTTCAGATTTGTATTCGGTACATGAAAATGTAAGCGAAAAAGTACATCTTATCTGCAACAAGTCTGTTTGTGGAAACACAACTGGGGGAAAATACATATTTTCATCATGCCAATTTTAGAATATTCGCATGAAAAAAATCTGCGAATATTCTGATGATCTATAGAGAGAAATAGAGGGAAATAGAGAGACACTGATGGCCGTTATCAAGAGGAAAGTATGCGAACAGATATAACGGATCATCTTACCCAGAAGAGCCGAAGTTCCATCCTCCAACAGACAGAAGAGTCTTCAAGTTGCCATTCCTGTTGAAATACAATATGTTATTCCATATTAAGGGAAATTAAAGTAGTAAATTGATGACATTTGTCTCTCGACACAATCTCATGAGGTGTTAGTTTCTCAGTAGGGGCTCACTGGTTCTTCAGGCCATTGAACTGGCTATAGAGCTCTACGTCATTCCACTCGAAGGTGGCCAGTTCGTTGTTCTTCATGGTGGCGAAGGCGTAGAGAAGATGGGTACACAGACATGGGTCAATGTCATTGGGCATGTAAATGGCGGGGGGTGGTCTGTACTGTGCCCAGTTTGTGAAGTAGCATGACAAAATGTAGGAGGACCCTGAGACACAAGTTAAAACAGGATATGAATAGTTTGATATTTGCTCATTCACTTGTTTATAGGATTGAATTACTTCATTTTCAACTATAGTCTCATAATCCACTTAGTTTACATATTCTATTGCCCCATATTTAGTAAATTACAGATGTAGGATCTTAATTTGATCACCCTGTTGCAGGATAACTTTCCATCAATGCAGGAAATGTAAAACATGTGGTGTATTTGAGGTTTTTAAAGGCTTCTGAAGTTTGTAATTTTCACTTAGACATTTCAGACTAGATTTTACCTTGTGAAAAATGCATAAACCACTACAAAAATGAATGTAAATTAATTATAATCCACATAATAATTCACATTTCCTGTTACTGCAGGATTATTTTCCTGCTATAGTAAACTGGCTCAAATTAAGATACTACATACAGTATGCACTGTACTTGGTCTATGGACCACAACTGAGTTCAATTGAGACCCCTATCCCCAGCCTACAAAGAGTTTGTGTTCTGGAGTCCACTTACCGAGCTGTGCATGCAGCAGCAGGGCTAGAACTATGGAAAGAGAAGACACAGATTACATTTTGTTATGCATACGTTGGATGCATACCATACAATAATGTAGTGTTGAGCTTTCACCATAACTACTTACCCGTCACAAACAGAACTTTGCCCATGATTGCTTGAATAAAGACTGTGTCTATGGTCACCACTTTTATACAATCTGCATTTGTTCAAAACGCCTTGACATGCATTTTTGCAATAAAAGGGAATATTTACTAAAGATTATTGTGCATTACCAAAGATTAACATATTTGCTGGCTGTGAGGTGTGATTACCTATCTTTTCATTATGTTCTGCAGGTACACTGCCAAATTGGATTTCTCCTTGTGTGAAGGACTTTTATGATAGATTGTTTCATGAACAAACTGATCATAACAGTAACTAACAAGTACACGTGGCCTACTTTGGGCCTTGTTTTGGTTGATACTTGGCAACTAAGAAAAGATGTATGCAAATACAATGGGGCAAAAAAGTATTTAGTCAGCCACCAATTGTGCAAGTTCTCCCACTTAAAAAGACGAGAGAGGCCTGTAATTTTCATCATAGGTACACTTCAACTATGACAGACAAAATGAGGGGAAAAAATCCAGAAAATCACATTGTAGGATTTTTAATGAATTTATTTGCAAATTATGGTGGAAAATAAGTATTTGGTCACCTACAAACAAGCAAGATTTCTGGCTCTCACAGACCTGTAACTTCTTCTTTAAGAGGCTCCTCTGTCCTCCACTCGTTACCTGTATTAATGGCACCTGTTTGAACTTGTTATCAGTATAAAAGACACCTGTCCACAACCTCAAACAGTCACACTCCAAACCCCACTATGGCCAAGATCAAAGAGCTGTCAAAGGACACCAGAAACACAATTGTAGACCTGCACCAGGCTTGGAAGACTGAATCTGCAATAGGTAAGCAGCTTGGTTTGAAGAAATCAACTGTGGGAGCAATTATTAGGAAATGGAAGACATACAAGACCACTGATAATCTCCCTCGATCTGGGGCTCCATGCAAGATCTCACCACGTGGGGTCAAAATGATCACAAGAACGGTGAGCAAAAATCCCAGAACCACACGGGGGGACCTAGTGAATGACCTGCAGAGAGCTGGGACCAAGTAACAAAGCCTACCATCAGTAACACACTACGCCGCCAGGGACTCAAATCCTGCAGTGCCAGACGTGTCCCCCTGCTTAAGCCAGTACATGTCCAGGCCCGTCTGAAGTTTGCTAGAGAGCATTTGGATGATCCAGAAGAAGATTGGGAGAATGTCATATGGTCAGATGAAACCAAAATATAACCTTTTGGTAAAAACTCACCTCGTCGTGTTTGGAGGACAAAGAATGCTGAGTTGCATCCAAAGAACACCATACCTACTGTGAAGCATGGGGGTGGAAACATCATGCTTTGGGGCTGTTTTTCTGCAAAGGGACCAGGACGACTGATCCGTGTAAAGGAAAGAATGAATGGGGCCATGTATCGTGAGATTTTGAGTGAAAACCTCCTTCCATCAGCAAGGGCATTGAAGATGAAACGTGGCTGGGTCTTTCAGCATGACAATGATCCCAAACGCACCGCCCGGGCAACGAAGGAGTGGCTTCGTAAGAAGCATTTCAAGGTCCTGGAGTGGCCTAGCCAGTCTCCAGATCTCAACCCCATAGAAAATCTTTGGAGGGAGTTGAAAGTCCGTGTTGCCCAGCAACAGCCCCAAAACATCACTGCTCTAGAGGAGATCTGCATGGAGGAATGGGCCAAAATACCAGCAACAGTGTGTGAAAACCTTGTGAAGACTTACAGAAAACGTTTGACCTCTGTCATTGCCAACAAAGGGTATATAACAAAGTATTGAGATAAACTTTTGTTATTGACCAAATACTTATTTTCCACCATAATTTGCAAATCAATTCATAAAAAATCCTACAATGTGATTTTCTGGATTTTTAAAAATCATTTTGTCTGTCATAGTTGAAGTGTACCTATGATGAAAATTACAGGCCTCTCTCATCTTTTTAAGTGGGAGAACTTGCAAAATTGGTGGCTGACTAAATACTTTTTTGCCCCACTGTATTGGCACTGAGAATTTAGGGGAACACAATATCCCAAATAATCAAACTACAGGGGCGGCAGGTAGCCTAGTGGTTAGAGCGTTGGGCCAGTAACCGAAAGGTTGCTGGATCCCCGAATTGACAAGGTAAAAATATTTTGTTCTGCTCCTGAGTATGTTGTTAAAAACTGGCCACAAAAATCCAAGGTCCTCTATTAAAACCTGGTGAATTCATGGTGAACTAATCTCTGTTCCCCGGTAGGCCATCGTTGTAAATAAGAATTTGTTCTTAACTGACTTGCCTAGGTTAAATTAAAAAATGTAAAAAAACACATTGACTGGAAAATGTGTTGAAGATTCTGCTGTGTTTTTTTTATTGCACTATAAGCCAGAATAATGTAACATTGAATATGTATAAATTGTGAAGTTTTTCTGTTTGAACAGCTAAGCGGTAACCTAAAAAACATATACTGTTATCGCACTGCTAACATAAACAAGGCACAAAACAGAGGTGCTTACACTGTAGCTAAAGAATTCAACCTATCTATGTGATATGTTAAAGTCAATAGATAACTTATCTCAATCTTTCCTTCCTTATTTCAGGCTTCCGTTATTTCAGACTGCGTACATCAGATTATGCAACAAAAATGCTGATTCTAATGGAACATGTTGAACAGTGATAGTTATAGTGTGAGTAAACACCTTAAAGCAAAAGTTATTTTAATAAGTGACCATTTGTTTTTTCTATTTCCCATAGAAACCTTGTTTGTTCTGCTGGAGGCGTTTGTAAAGTGAAAAGGGAAGCTAACCAGATATTAGTGGGACAGCAGTAGGGGATCCCTCATAGTATCCTCATTGGATCTGAACTTACTTTGGCCAAGGTCAAATGTAGACCATGTTAGTCAGGAGTAGCTGTGTGCAACTACAGTATGTTGTTAAAAACTGGCCACAAAAATCCAAGGTCCTCTATTAAAACCTGGTGAATTCATGGTGAACTAATCTCTGAGGTCAGATTCACACCAAACCAGGTTTCAACATCTGTTATTGGCCTATTACTACTGAAGTTAGTCCTCGGTGGGTGATTATAATGCCAATGGATAAATGTTACATAATGAATCATTAATAACCACACACTTCTCTGCTCTCTCATTTGCTGCGTTCTTGCTTAAGCAAATAGCAAATGTCCTATTTCTCATTTTGGAATCACTTCCCTTATTACATATACTTTGAGCTGACGAAACAGTCATTTGAAGGAATACTTGTGATTTTGAGACATACATTATCACAATAGTGAGATTATAGGCACATTAAAAACTTCAAACTTGGCTCAGATTGTTAAAAACATTCTAGAAGTGTTACTAAAGGTAAGAACTTTTATTTTTTGGGGAATGTCTGCATATTCTCCTTATAACCCCTTAAGCCATAATAGTATACAAGTTTACTACTGTATAACCAGAGACAAATAAGGTTTTCAGCTTGATTAAGGCATTACGCCATGTAACATTTTCACGGTTAGTTTAGACTAAAATCAAAGATGTGTTGAAATACATTTGAGGCTTCAAAGGATTATTCATCTCATCTCCCTGTGTGTGTGTGTCACTAATTTGTTCCGTTCACTCATAGAAAACAACAACCTTTTCTGATGAAAATGGGAAACAAACCATCAAGTAAGTCATTTCCCAAAATGAGATAGAAAATCCAAAGTATCCCTTCGGATTTTAATCTGATCCAAAGTATTCCCACATATAATAGAGAGAGATATAATATCATATCCAAATGTAAGCAAGATTTGAAATAATTATGTTTTAGTCAAATAATATCTGTTTGGGATTTTGTGGTCAATTTGCAGTCTTCAATTATTTCTAATAATGTTCCGGCCCCCTGATCATCTGCTCAAGAAAAAATTGGCCCGAGGCTGAATCTAGTTGATGTTCCCTGCCTTAGATAATATAATGTACACAACTTAAATCTTTACATTGCAATGTGATCAAAGGTGTGTATTTAGTTGTAATAGTCTACATGTGGGACTCACACATACATGATTGGTTAGTGGTTTTGCATCATTGTTTTGGTCCTTGGCTGTGCATGGATAAGTATGTCACGTTCCTGACCTGTTTTCTGTTGTTTTATATGTGTTTAGTTGGTCAGGGCGTGAGTTGGGGTGGGCATTCTATGTTATGTGTTTCTATGTTTAGGTTCATTGGTAATTAGCCTTATATGGTTCTCAATCAGGGATAGGTGTTTGACGTTTCCTCTGATTGAGAACCATATAAAGGTAGGCTGTTCACACTGTTTGTTTGTGGGTGATTGTCTTCCGTGTCTGTGTCTGTGCACCACACGGGACTGTTTCGTTTGTTCGTTCGTTTGTGTAGTCTAGTCTGTACCTGTTCATGCGTTCTTCGTGTATATGTAAGTTCGTTTGTTCAGGTCTGTTGACTTCGTTTATTATTTTGTAAATTCTCAAGTGTGTTTAGTTTTCGTCTTGTTTAATAAATATCATGTCGTATAACAACGCTGCGCTTTGGTCCAATCCCTACTCCTCCTCTTCTTCCGAAGAGGAGGAGGACAACCGTTACAGAATCACCCACCAAACAAGGATCAAGCAGCGTGAGAGGAACCAGCAACAGCGGCCAAAAAACCAGGACTCGTGGACTTGGGAGGAAATATTGGACGGAAAGGGACCCTGGGCTCAACCAGGAGAATATCGCCGCCCCAAAGCTGAGCTGGAGGCAGCGAAAGCAGAGAGGCGGCGTTTTGAGGAGCTAGCTCGGAAGCAGGATAAGGATCTGGGCTACACTACGTGGGAGGAGATCGACAGGTGGGCGATCGACTCAGGGCGAGTGCCGGAGCCCGCCTGGGATTCTCTGGCGCAGTGCGAGGAGGGATACCGGCGAATGGAGGCAGCACGAAGACGCGGTAGGAAACCCGAAAGTAAACCCCAAAAATTTCTTGGGGGGGGGGGGCTAAAAGGGAGAGTGGCGAAGTCAGGTAGGAGACCTGCGCCTACTCCCTGTACTTACCGTGGAGAGCGAGAGTACGGGCAGACACCGTGTTACGCAGTAGAGCGCATGGTGTCTCCTGTACGTGTGCATAGCCCGGTGCGGTACATACCAGCTCCTCGTATCGGCCGGGCCAGATTGAGCATTGAGCCAAGTGCCATGAAGCCGGCTCTACACATCTGGCCACCAGTGCGTCTCCTCGGGCCGGCTTACATGGCACCAGCCTTACGCATGGTGTCCCCGGTTCGCCTACATAGCCCGGTGCGGGTTATTCCACCTCCCCGCACTGGTCGGGCGACGGGGAGCATACAACCAGGTAAGGTTGGGCAGGCTCAGTGCTCAAGGGAGCCAGTACGCCTGCACGGTCCGGTATTTCCGGCGCCACCTCCCCGCTCCAGGCCAGTACCACCAGTGCCTACACCACGCACCAGGTTTCCAGTGCGTCTCCAGAGCCCTGTTCCTCCTCCACGCACTCTCCCTGTGGTGCGTGTCTCCAGTCCAGTGCCTCCAGTTCCGGCACCACGCATCAAGCCTCCTGTGCGTCTCCAGAGCCCTGTACGCACTGTTCCTTCTCCCCGTACTCGCCCTGATGTGCGTGCCCTCAGCCCGGTACCACCAGTGCCGGTACCACGCACCAGGCCTATAGTACGCCTTGAGAGTCCAGTGTGCCCTGTTGTTGTTCCCCGCACTAGCCTGATGGTGCGTGTCCTTAGCCCGGTACCTCCAGTTCCGGTACCACGCACCAGGCCTACAGTGCGTCTCAGCCGGCCAGAGTCTGCCGTCTGCCCAGCGGCGCCTGAACTGCCCGTCTGCCCAGCGGCGCCTGAACTGCCCGTCTGCCCAGCGGCGCCTGAACTGCCCGTCTGCCCAACGGCGCCTGAACTGCCCGTCTGCCCAACGCCGTCTGAACTGTCCGTCTGCCAAGCGCCGCATGAACTGCCCGTCTGTACTGAGCCTTCAAAGCCGCCCGTCTGTACTGAGCCTGCAAAGCCGCCCGTCAGACAGGAGCCTTCAGAGCCGTCCGCCAGACAGGAGCCGCTAGAGCCTTCCGCCAGACAGGAGCAGCCAGAGCCTTCCGCCAGACAGGAGCAGCCAAAGCCTTCCGCCAGACAGGAGCAGCCAGAGCCTTCCGCTAGACAGGAGCAGCCAGAGCCTTCCGCTAGACAGGATCAGCCAGAGCCTTCCGCCAGACAGGATCAGCCAGAGCCTTCCGCCAGACAGGATCAGCCAGAGCCTTCCGCCAGACAGGATCAGCCAGAGCCTTCCGCCAGACAGGATCAGCCAGAGCCTTCCGCCAGCCATGAGCAGCCAGAGCCTTCCGCCAGCCATGAGCAGCCAGAGCCTTCCGCCAGCCATGAGCAGCCAGAGCCTTCCGCCAGCCATGAGCAGCCAGAGCCTTCCGCCAGCCATGAGCAGCCAGAGCCGCCAGCCAGCCATGAGCAGCCAGAGCCGCCAGCCAGCCATGAGCAGCCAGAGCCGCCAGCCAGCCATGAGCAGCCAGAGCCGCCAGCCAGCCAGGAGCTGCCAGAGCCGCCAGCCAGCCAGGAGCTGCCAGAGCCGCCAGCCAGCCAGGAGCTGCCAGAGCCGCCAGCCAGCCAGGAGCTGCCAGAGCCGCCAGCCAGTCATGAGCCGCCAGCCAGTCATGAGCCGCCCTTCAGTCATGAGCCGCCCTTCAGTCATGAGCCGCCCTTCAGTCATGAGCCGCCCTCCAGTCATGAGCTGCCCTATAGTCCGGAGCTGCCCTACAGTCCGGAGCTGCCCTACAGTCCGGAGCTGCCCTACAGTCCGGAGCTGCCCTATAGTCCGGAGCTGCCCTATAGTCCGGAGCTGCCCTATAGTCCGGAGCTGCCCTATAGTCCGGAGCTGCCCTATAGTCCGGAGCTGCCACTCTGTCCGGAGCTGCCCCTCTGTCCGGAGCTGCCCCTCTGTCCTGAGCTACCTCTCTGTCCTGAGCTACCTCTCTGTCCTGAGCTACCTCTCTGTCCTGAGCTACCTCTCTGTCCTGAGCTACCTCTCTGTCCTGAGCTACCTCTCTGTCCTGAGCTACCTCTCTGTCCTGAGCTACCTCTATGTCCTGAGTTATCTAGGGGGGACCGGTGTTAAGGTTCCTAGACCAGAGTCGGGGGCGAGGATCGCCACTCGGAGGACGCTAAGGAGGGGGACAAAGACAATGGTGGAGTGGTGTCCTCGTCCTGCGCCGGAGCCGCCACCGCAGACAGATGCCCACCCAGACCCTCCCCTTGAGTTTTAGGGGTGCGCCCGGAGTTCGCACCTTGAGGGGGGGGTTCTGTCACGTTCCTGACCTGTTTTCTGTTGTTTTGTATGTGTTTAGTTGGTCAGGGCGTGAGTTGGGGTGGGCATTCTATGTTATGTGTTTCTATGTTTAGGTTCATTGGTAATTAGCCTTATATGGTTCTCAATCAGGGACAGGTGTTTGACGTTTCCTCTGATTGAGAACCATATAAAGGTAGGCTGTTCACACTGTTTGTTTGTGGGTGATTGTCTTCCGTGTCTGTGTCTGTGCACCACACGGGACTGTTTCGTTTGTTCGTTCGTTTGTGTAGTCTAGTCTAGTCTGTACCTGTTCATGCGTTCTTCGTGTATATGTAAGTTCGTTTGTTCAGGTCTGTTGACTTCGTTTATTATTTTGTAAATTCTCAAGTGTGTTTAGTTTTCGTCTTGTTTAATAAATATCATGTCGTATAACAACGCTGCGCTTTGGTCCAATCCCTACTCCTCCTCTTCTTCCGAAGAGGAGGAGGACAACCGTTACAAAGTAAAAGGTGACCTTGTGGTGGTAGTGATGGTGCTAGTGAGTCATGAACACATGTTTCTGTTATTTTGTAGTATTCTTTTGACAATATTTTAAAGCACTAAGTGGCCTAATTCAAATGTACTAATATCCTTTATAGCAACAACAACTACAATAGCGCCAACAACAGCAGCAACAACAACTATTCCTACAACCACATACATGCCAACAACACCATTCATTGACCAAAGGTAAGCATTGAATTCTACGACTAATTCATACAGTCACTCAAATTCATACATTTCCTTCACCAAATCAGATTTAAAAAATTTAAGGCTTATATTATCACTCTTAAATCACTGTTTTCTCATTCCCTTTTACTCTTCAGGCCCGTATCAGCAGAGCAGATCATAATTGGCCTGGTCACCTGTATTTGTCTACTTGTTGTGGCTGCATCAGGTCTGTTTGTTTATACCCTCTGGAGAAAGACAGCTTTGCGTGAGTAACATCATCTTCTTTTAAAACATATTTATCCTTTTTAACCTAACACAGACAAAGATGTATATTGATTTATTCTAAGAAAGATTCTAAATGTTTTCCTTTTATGTTCTTTTCTCCAGCATGTGTCAAAATCAAGAGAGTTGGATGATGAAACAAAAACCACAGACAAACCACAGGTACAGAAATGCATCACTCAACAATATGACCACAAAAGCAGACTCTATTCCTAAGCATTTAGACAAATGTATATTATTTGTACAAGAGATAAAAGCAACATTTGAACTGTCTGTCATGAAAGACACATTTAGTCTGTAACTTGGTTGTATATCATTTTTCAGGTGTTTGTTATTGCAAATGAGCACACATATGCGAACGCTGGTAAATCCAAGGTGCAGAGGATGGAAGACCACATTACTTACAGTGACCTGACCATCCTAAGGGCTAACGCCAAACCATCGCCAGCCACAGAGATGACTGAATATGTCAGTGTTAGAATCTGCACTTCTGAAGTTTAACATGCATAATAATGCACAAATATGAATCTCTTCAAGGACAATGCTTTAAAGTCACAAGGGTGGGAGCAGCTCAGAATTGGAATCTTTTGAAGTTTATTTTGTATGGTTTTGATGGGGTTACTAAAAATATGATTTCGATTGCAATGATTCTAAATATCATAATGTTTTGTATTCTATACATTTAATATATTAGTATTAGTATGTATCCTTTTTGTAAATGTTTTGAATCATGACAGTAAAGTAGCCTATAATATAGTTTAGATAGCATGTACTGTAGCTTAATGAAAAAAACTGCATTACACCTATTTAGTGGTTTTCTCACAATTTTACCAATAAACCATTGTTTATAAGTAAATCAAACCAACTCTTTACAGGAACACCTTGGCTCTGGTGTCATTCATTGGCCTTGTGGCTCAGTTGGTAGAGTCCCTTACGGAAAAAAAGACATGTTTTGCACACGTAACGTTTCATTTCACATGTGAAATCATGTGGTTTTGGAACACTTCACATGTGATGATATTTCACATGAAGTTTCACATCTGGATATTTTTCACAGGTAAACAAAAATGTCCCTTGAATGTCACGTTATTGCAGTGTTTTCAAATGATCTATTTGACACACAGTACATGATTACATTGTGTATGTTTATTTATACAGTATTTTTTCATTCAACATGTCCTCACCTGGGATTTGAACTCACAACCTAACCTCTTGGTTCATGGCATTTTGAGCTTCCTGCTACGCCACCATGTCTGTGTCAATAACTGATTTTACCTGTATTCCTACACTTTGGAATTCAAAATAACTCTCAGCTTTGTTAAAAATACACTCAAGTAAAACTATTATATTTATCATAGTGATTCAGGAGTTACATAAAAACAACATAATATGCACACCAACTATACAAAAAAAACTCCAATTGGTGAAATTATCACATTTTAGGGGAGACCCAGATGCAGACAGTGTTGAAGTAACAAAAGTGTATTACTAGAACAGGGGGCAGGCAAAACAACAGGTCAAGGGCAGGCAGAGGTCAGTAATCCAGATCAGAGTCAAAATGTACAGAACGGCAGGCAGTCTCAGGGTCAGGGCAGGCAGAGGTCAATAATCCAGGAAGACTAGAAAACATGAACTATAGAAAAAGACAGGAGCAATGGGGAAACCGCTGGTAGGCTTGATGGACAAAACGAACTGGCAACAGACAAACAGAGAACACAAGTATAAATACACTGGGGATAATGGGGAAGTTGGGCAACACCTGGAGGGAGGTGGAGACAAGCACAACGACAGGTGAAACAGATCAGGGTGTGACAGAAATAAGTAAATGAAAACAATGATGAGAGAATAGTCAGATGTACTGTAACTGATAACTAAAAGCAGTGCAGATGGCACTTTTTTGCTTAGTGCAGAGATGTATTATAGCTAATGAATCTGTAGGGGACTTATGAGAATACTACAGACTTCGTAACACAGCAGATCAGTTTACCCCAAAAAGGTGGGGTCATAAAAAAAAGTCAGCACTAAGTGATCATGTCAAATGTAATCATATTACACTATTTTAGCTGAACAGCGTACCACTAACCTTAAAACTCCTATACCATTTAATTACTTCCCATCCCCCCAAAAATGTGAAAAACATTAAAATGTGAAAATATAATTAGCAGTTTTACATGTGAAAACGTTCAAATGATGTCACATGAAGTTTCATGATATCACTTTTAAATGTTTAAATGGTGTCTCTCAAAATCAATGATATAAAGAAGCCAAGATAAATTATATAAATATATATATTTTTAAATGTAACTACTTTAAATGTAATTATAGGCAGAAAGACAAATTCAACTGCATCTTTAATCGAATCAGATGGTTTATTCATCACAAAACCATTTGATGTTGCTAATTATTTTTATGATTACTTCATTGGTAAAGTGGGCAAACTCGGGCAGGAAATGCCAACAACGAACAGTGAGCCACTGTATTCATGCATTTTAAAAAATGTATATGAAAGAAAATCATTGTAAGTTTGAATTTTGTAAAGTTAGTGTGGGAGAGGTGGAAAAAATATTGTTATGGATCAATAATGACAATCCTGGCATTAACAACTTAGATGGAAAGCTACTGAGGATGGTACTGTAGCTGACACTATAGCTACTCCAATCTGTCATGTCTTTATTCTGAGCCTAGAGGAAAGTGTTTACACTCAGGCCTGGAGGGAAGCCAAAGTTATTCCGCTACCAAAGTGGTAAAGCAGCCTTTACTGGTTCTAACAGCAGACCTATTAGCTTGCTGCCAGCTCTTAGCAAACTGTTAGAAAAAATTGTGTTTGACCAAATACAATGCTATTTCTCTGTAAACAATCGAACAACAGACTTTCAACATGCTTATAGAGAAGAGCACTTAACATGTACTGCACTGACACAAATGACTGATGATTGGTTGAAAGAAATTGATAATAAGAAGATTGTGGGAGTTGTACTGTTGGATTTCAGTGCAGCCTTTGATATTATTGACCATAACCTGTTGTAGAGAAAACATTTGTTAGGGCTTTTAAACCTCTGCCATATTGTGGATTCAGAGCTATCTATTTTATAGAACTCAGAGTTATTTTTTTAAATGGAAGCTGCTCTAATGTCAAACATGTAAAGTGTGGTGTATCGCAGGGCAGCTCTCCAGGCCCTCTGCTCTTTTTTTTAATTTTTTTACCAATGACCTGCCACTGGCATTTAACAAAGCCTGTGTGTCCATGTATGCTGCTGATTCAGCAACCACAGCTAACGAAGCTACTGAAACCCTTAACAAAAAGTTTCAGGCATTTTTGGAATGGTTACAAACCTTTCCCTAAATTCTAGACCTCAGCTAAATCTGGTAATGAATGGTGTGGCTGTTGAACAACTTGAGGAGACTAACTTGGTGTTACCTTAGATTGTAAACTGTCAGGGTCAAAACATATAGATTCAATGGTTGTAAAGATGGGGAGAGGTCTGGCCGTGACACCACACTCCACAAAGCAAGTCCTTCAGGCTTTAGTTTTATCTTGTGTGCTACAAAGAAGGACCTAGTTAAGTTGCAGCTGGACCAGAACAGAGCGGTACGTTTTGCTCTTCATTGTAATCAGAGGGCTAATATTAATACCATGCATGCCAGTCTCTCTTGCCTAAGAGTTGACGAAAGGCTGACTGCATCACTTCTTGTTTTTATAAGAAACATTAATATATTGGAAATTCCAAATTGTTTGCATAATCAACTTACACACAGCACTGACACAAACACTTACCCCACCAGACATGCCACCAGGGGTCTTTTCAGAGTCCCCAGGTCCAGAACATATTCAAGGAAACATATAGTATTATACAGAGCCATAATTGCATGGAACTATCTTCCATCTCATATTGTGAACAGCAAATCTGGTTCAAAAAACAAATATTGCAACACCTCACAGCACAATGCCGCTCCATCATGTGACCTACTTGTTGTGTCATACATGCACACACTCGCACACTACATGTTCATGTTTTTAAATGTATGTAAATTGTAAAGTTTTCTGTCTGTAATGTCTTTTTCCAGTAAGACAAACCCAAGTAAGACTAGCTGTCGCCATTGGCGTCGGCTAATGCGGATCCTAAAAAAATATACACTACCGTTCAAAAGATTGGGGCCACTTAGAAATGTCCTGGTTTTTGAAAGAAAAGCAAATGTTTTGTCCGTTAAAATAACATCAAATTGATCAGAAATACAGTGTCAACATTGTTAATGTTGTAAATGAAAGTGAAGATCTCATACAACGCTGTGTACTACTCCCTTTAGAGAACAGTGCAAACTGGCTCTAACCAGAATAGAAAGAGGAGTGGGAGGCTCCGGTGCACAACTGAGCACGAGGACAAGTACATTAGAGTGTCTAGTTTGAGAAACAGACGCCTCACAAGTCCTCAACTGGCAGCTTCATTAAATAGTACCCGTGAAGAGACGACTCTGGGATGCTGGCCTTTTAGGCAGAGTTCCTCTGTCCAGTGTCTGTGTTCTTTTGCCCATCTTAATCTTTTATTTTTATTGGCCAGACTGAGATATGGCTTTTTCTTTGCAACTCTGCCTAGAAGGCCAGCATCCCGGAGTCGCCTCTTCACTGTTGTCGTTGAGACTGGTGTTTTGCAGGTACTATTTAATGAAGCTGCCAGTTGAGGACTTGTGAGGCGTCTGTTTCTCAAACTAGACACTCTAATTTTATAAATGTTTACATTTTATTTCACCTTTATTTAACCAGGTAGGCCAGTTTAGAACACGTTCTCATTTACAACTGCGAGCTGGCCAAGATAAAGCAAAGCAGTGTGACACAAACAACACAGAGTTACACATGGGATAAACAAACATGCAGTCCATAACATAATAGAAATGTATATATACAGTGTGTGCAAATGTAGTAAGATTAGGGAGGTAAGGCAATAAATAGGTCATAGCGGCGGAAAAAAATTACAATTTAGCAATTAAACACTGGAGGAGTGATAGATGTGCAGAAGATGAATGTGCAAGTAGAGATACTGGGGTGCAAAGGATGTACTTGTCATCTTGCTCTGTTGTGCACCGGGGCCTCCCACTCCTCTTTCTATTACGGTTAGAGCCAGTGTGCGCTGTTCTGTGAAAGGAGTAGTACACAGCGTTGTACGAGATCTTCAGTTTCTTGGCAATTTCTGAAATGGAATAGCCTTCATTTCTCAGCACAAGAATAGACTGACAAGTTTCAGAAGAAAGCCCTTTGTTTCTGGCCATTTTGAGCCTGTAATCGAACCCACAAATGCTGATGCTCCAGATACTCAACTAGTTTAAAGAAGGCCAGTTTTATTGCTTCTTCAATCAGTACAACAGTTTTCAGCTGTGCTAACATAATTGCAAAAGGGTTTTCTAATGATCAATTAGCCTTTTAAAATGATAAACTTGGTTTAGCTAACACAACATACCATTGGAACAGAGGAGTGATGGTTGCTGATAATGGGCCTCTGTACGCCTATGTAAATATTCCATAAAAAATCTGCCATTTCCAGCTACAATAGTCATTTACAACATTAACAATGTCTACACTGTATATCTGATCAATTTGATGTTATTTTAATGGACAAAAAAATTCGCTTTTCTTTCAAAAACAAGAACATTTCAAAGGGACCCCAAACTTTTGAACGGTAGTGTATATATGTGGGTTTTCTCCTAAGAGGCATGGCAGTTTTGAGCTCGATTCCCACGGGGGACCAGTACAAAAAAGTATGAAAATGTATGCACTCACACCTGTAAATCAGTCTGGAGCATCTTCTTAATGACTAAAATGTAAATGTCAAATGCCTTTAAATCAATGATCTGCCATGAGAAAACATATTTCAGAAGGAGGCCTTTACTGCCACCTACTGCAGATAAATTGTCTAAGTAGTACACTCGGAGTAGTGCCCATCATTTGAATGAGGAACATGATATTACACACACCCACACACAGAGAGAGAACTGGCAAGCAGATGTTGCTCAATGTTTTAAGGGGAAGGACAGACAATGAACCACATACACAAAGTGAAGAACACATAGTTCTACATAGATATTTCACATTGCCCTTTCCTTCTCATCATGAAGACGTCTGTGATATACAGTATATTACATTTGTCAATGGTAAAGTGTATATGTCACTGTAAGGCACGAGGGGCACGAGGGGGTGTGATATATGGCCAATATACCACGGCTAAGGGCTGTTCTTTCGCACGACGCATCGCAGAGTGCCTGGACACAACCCGTAGCCATGGTATATTGGTCATATACCACAAACCCCCGACGTGCCTTATTGCTATTATAAACAGGTTACCAACATAATTAGAGAAGTAAAAATACGTGTTTTGTCATACCCGTGGTATACCGTGTGATATACCATGGCTGTCAGCCAATCAGCATTCAGGGCTCGAACCACCCAGTTTATAATAGATAGTTATATTTAGTAGATGATTATTACGAGCTTCAAGAGAAACATGATTAGGCCATTGTTCTATTGTGATTAAGATACCAGTTGGAAATGGTTAAAAGAAAAGAGTAAAAATTGACTAATTTTTCCAAAGTTTACTTTACATCTCCTGACCATGTTAAACGTTTGTACAGCTCTCTTCATTCTCCTCCCTCTAACATGGATCTAACATTGTCAGATTGTGGTGAAAAACCAGCAAGCCCAGAGTGAGAGGGAGGAGGATCAGGAAGCTGGGGTCTTCATTATCACAATGAGTGCACTGAGGTAAAGTGATGAGGGGATGTACTGGTGTGTCATCTCCAGACCAGGGAGGAATGTCTACACAGGTTTGAAGCTACAAGTCCTCAACGCAGGTAATGCCACTCAGATTGTCCTGCCTCAACTTCAGAATGTTCTACCCACAGTGTTGTAAGACCATGCAATAAGCCAGATGAGTATGATCTGAATGAAGTTTATCATTGAATTTAAATTCAACTACTACTCCTTCCACATAGCTTTCCGGAGAAAATGAGAATATGCAAACACTGTATGTCCTTGTATTTGATCATATTGTAAATTATAACATGGCATTGTTATTTTTTGCATATATTTTTTACAGGCATATCTTCTTCAACTGCATCTATAAATTCAACAACAAAACTGGAAGAGAGGAAAGTGCAACATCGTGAGTCCTAAAAAAAAAATGTTTTTAATGGTTAGAATGTTAGGTCTATAGGGGATAAACAAAACGTATCATTGTATCCTTTCAATATTTATAGGGTAACCAACTCAAACAAGCAGATCCAGATGTTTGGTAGACAGACACCCTAATTCAGGTAATTATACTAGACTACTTTTAGTTTTTCCTGATGTAGTTGGTGGGCTATTCTTCGGTGGATCCTCTTCATTTTGCTGCTGGGTTGTTTTTGGCAACAGGTGTTGAAGACAAAAGCTACATGCACCACCACCACCACCAGCAATTGCGAGATCACCGCAGGGACAGCACAACTCCTACGTTTTTTTATGCACTGTAAAAAATCAGGGTGGACCAGATTGATGAGCTCTCCCTACAATTTGTTTCTGCAGTGAGGAGACACCCTCTTTAGATAATTATTTTGTAACGTATCTGCAGAAAAACATGGTTTTGAGCTCAAAAAGCAGTAGAAGCAGTATGCAAACCAGCAGAATGCAAATATTTCACCGGCGCGATACGGCTCCCAACTTTCACCAAAAAGATCAGTTCAAAAAGAGCCATTTGTTGGTGAACGACCCATCACTCGTGTAAGGTACGTTTTCTGTGGATCCCAGCTCATGCTGGGGTAGGGGGAAATGAGGCAGTGGATAAGGTTGCGAAGAAAGCTCTGAAGAGGTGGGAGATATATGTGGTGTTACCGTTAGGGGGGATGGAATGTAGGAGCATCATAGCAGAGTGGCTGACACAGGAGTGGCAACTTGAGTGGAGGAACGGGGGATGCTATCCAGAAATCTATGAGGAAGGTCAGTAGGTATGTGTGGAGTGAAAGGAGGGATGAGGTTCTGTTGACAAGGCTGAGGTTGAATCATTGTGGATTGGGAAGTGGGTTATTGTTAGTGGGGAAACACCCAGATGAAAAGTGTAAGGTATGTGAAGAGGTAGAGACTGTGAAGCATGCCCTGTTATATTGATGAGTGGCGCAGTAGTCTAAGGCATTGCATCTTAGTGTAAAAGGCGTCACTACAGTCCCTGTTTCGAATCCAGGCTGAGTCACAGCTGGCTGTGATTGGGAGTTCCATAGGGAGGTGCACAATTGGCCCAGTGTCGTCCGAGTTTGGCTGGTGTAGGCCGTCATTGTAAATACGAATTTGTTCTTAACTGACTTGCCTAGTTAAATAAACTATATTGCTGAGGAGGACACTTTTCTGCGAGTTGGGTGTAACTGAATTTTTGCTTGAAACAATTTTGGCCTCTAATGACAGGCAGAGACAAAATAGAAAGGAAACTGTTGTCGTTCTTTATTGCACCAGCATGCACCTACAGTTGAGAGGCTATTAGATATTTAAATGTGTAATTCTCCCTCCGATCTGAGACCGGCAGCAATACAGCGTCTAGTCTGCCGGAAACGCACAAGAAGAAGAGAGGTAAGGGAAATCTTTCGAATTACATGTTATCATCATCAATAGGGTAACAATTGAAATGATACCAACGCTTTTCATGAAGGTGTTTTAGCTATAGGTTTGTCATTCATCGTTAGTAACAAATACAATTAATAGGAAATTGAGAATAAGAACTGTGAACACCAACCCAGATAGCTAGCAAACATTAGCTACGTCAGTTTAAATTAGTTAGAGTAAAGTATCTACTGTAGCTAGTTATCTTTTGTCATAGATTTCTATTGAGTCTGTAGTTGGTTGTTGCTAACGTTACAACTTCTTCATTTAGACCTGGCTTGCTAGCCACATAGGAAACCAGTTTCAGACGTTAGCTAGCTAACGTTAGTAGCATACAACCAACTACTACTGGATACGTCTTCCCTGCCACTCGTCTGAAGTCTTGTAGCTAACTTATGCTGAACTTTTTTCTTTGTCTTTTCTCTTTCAGACATACAGTAAACAGAGAACACAAATATGCAGACGATTAAATGTGTTGTGGTTGGAGATGGAGCAGTGGGAAAAACCTGCCTTTTGATTTCATACACAACCAACAAGTTCCCCTCTGAATATGTACCAACAGTATGTATATCTTCTATACCTTGGGTTTATCTGTCACAGTGATTATTGATCACCAAACCAGAGTTCGGTGGCTCATTCTCATGTTTCACACGCTTTAAAGAGACTTAGCTGGTTCTTCTCAATAACTACCATTCAGAATAATCATGGAACAGGACAGATATCTCTTTTTTTTTCTCTCATCACAGGTGTTTGATAACTATGCAGTAACTGTCATGATTGGAGGTGAACCTTACACCCTAGGATTATTTGATACTGCGGGTAAGAGTGGATCCTTTTCAAGGACATGTTCACAATTTGAATAAATCATATTTTTGGTTGAAGGCTATTCACATTTAATCAACACGTTATCTGTTTCCTTAGGTCAGGAAGATTACGACAGGTTACGGCCTTTGAGCTATCCCCAGACTGATGTTTTCCTAGTTTGTTTCTCTAGTGTTTCACCCTCTTCATTTGAGAATGTTAAAGAAAAGGTGAGTACAACGCCAAGCCCTTGAAGCATACAATGCACACGTTTTTAATAAAGGAATATTGACTAAATTATACATTATTTCTAGTTGGTTAAATGGAATGTTAAATTGGTAACATGTGAAGTGATGGGGAAGATACTAGTTATGACACTATCTGACGGACTGACTTTTCTGATTGTTTGAAAATAATGTTTCATCTCTCTTGCAGTGGGTACCTGAAATCACTCATCACTGTCCCAAGACACCATTCCTGCTGGTTGGAACTCAGATTGACCTGAGAGATGATCCTTCCACAGTAGAGAAGCTGGCCAAGAACAAACAGAAGCCCATCAGCCCTGAGACAGCTGAGAAGCTTGCCCGTGACCTGAAGGCAGTCAAATATGTTGAGTGCTCTGCCCTGACACAGGTGAGACTTCTATCTAAAACATATAGAAAATAGAGATATGACTTGCATAATAGCAACTTATGTTAGATGTGCATCTAGTCTGTGTTGTCTTTGTGCTTGTCTTGCCTTCATTCTTTCTGTGTTAGTGGTGGCCTAGTATTGGAAACCCATCCGAATGCACTTTACTCTTGTATGTCTGCTAACTAACACTGGTCATATTCCCCTCTTTCTCCTCCCTCTCTATAGCGAGGTCTGAAGAATGTATTTGATGAAGCTATCCTAGCAGCTCTAGAACCCCCTGAAACCCAGAGAAAGTGCTGTCTGTTTTGACGGCGGTCTTTTAAAATATTTGCTTTGCCTTTGATCGTCTGCTGCGTCTTTTAATGTAAAGGAATGACTATTTGTCAAGTAAATAACCAAGATGCTCTATTTAAATGCGTGCCCATTAACTTCTTTCATTTCTATGTCGATTTTGTTTACACCTAGCCTAGTCATAATAGCCCATACTACCATGGCCTTCATGGCAAGGATGCTAACCTGTATTGTTCTATGGGAGAGAACATGTCCAGTTTGGCACTTAATTGGCAAGTTTACGTAAGGCTGCAGCTGAGTTTGTTTTCCTTTTAAAAGATGGTATTACCAGTTGTGGTTACACACTGCAAGGTAAAAAATGTATTTGGTACATTCATGTTTTGTGTTTGCAGAAAGGACTAAAGAATGTGTTTGATGAGGCAATACTGGCTGCCCTGGAGCCTCCGGAACCCAAGAAGAGGCGCAAATGTGTGCTGCTCTGAGCATTTCCTCTCTTCTATTGGTTAGAGCATTTCATCAACACTACTTGGTGTTGAAACCATTATTGCACAACGTTACTTCACTCCTATTGGTAACTGACAGAAATATTTTAAAAATGTTTGCAAAGTAGTGTGTGAACTTAATTGATCTCTACTAGAACCTTTGAAATATAACCCTCTTATGTAATAGTACACATCATTCCTAGAGCCATCTCAGTATTTTTCAGTTAGGACTGCAGCCACCAATCTGTATCAGAAGAGTGTGAAAGGGTCACAGACACACAGCTGATGATTGGGACCAGTGACAAGAGGACAAAACAATTTTACCTTCAATACTAATGATTCACTTTTTTCAGGTGTACGTGTTTTCATGAACACCTGAGGTGAACATAAATCCCCTTTCAATTGGGAAAGTGATAATAGATTCTGTAACAGTCGGTAGTAACAATGATATGTTGGTGCCAACCCAGTTACAACATATATGCTATGTTTGTCAGGGCAGTATAGTAGTTTTTTTTTGTCTTTTAAATCAAATGACTTGTTTGATGTCACATACTCTATTGCATTCTAGGCACGTAAGTCTTTACTGCTCTGAATGAAACAGCTCATTGTTGCAGTGTAAAACCACCATGAGACTTTTGCTTTAGAATTTCATTCAGTCGACAGATTGTTCCTCCTTTGACAGGCACAGAATCTTACATGTTGTTTATTTGTTTTATACAAAAATGTACATCTCCCGTTGTCACAATTTGAGTATAAGTGAATTTCTTGAAAATGTATCAACCAAATAAAGTTAAGAATTCTCAAGTGTGCAATCTTTTCTGATTCATTCTGAGTAGGAGTGCTGATATGCCCCTGATTTTAAGTATGGGCTCTCAGTATATTGTATTTTCAGGGGTTCTGGCATAGAGGATGAAACTCACTCCACACTAGTTGAAGAAACAAGGACAGTACACTTACATTTATTTAATATTCAAGAGGCAATCTCAACAGGATAGCAATACAACCAAATTAGCCTATATTATTGAATTCAAATGTATTAGTTTTACAAACAGTTATACCAACACTTGAAATAATTAATGATCTTCATACATATAGTAAGGTAGTGCACCATGTTCTGTGTATCCTCAATATATACTGTACATGTTAACAATTACATTCTTTTGTTAAGAAATAAAATGTTTACAAAAGTGTTCAACTACGTTTCTTAAGGTGTCATTTGTCAAAGTGGGTCAGATGTTTATGTACATACAAATGTATATTCAAGTTCACTTTGCTTTCTCTCCTTTGGTCTGTCTTGTTTAAAGCCTCCAAGCAGTCTTTTTAATAAAAATGAAATCATTGTCTAATTCAGCTACAGTTGAAGTCAGAAGTTTACCTACACCTTAGCCAAATACATTTAACTCAGTTTTTCACAATCCCTGAAATTTAATCCTAGTGAAAATTCCCTGTCGTAGGTCAGTTAGGATCACCACTTTCTTTTAAGAATTTGAAATGTCAGAACGATTTCAGCTTTTATTTATTTCATCACATTCCCAGTGGGTCAGAAGTTTACATACACTCAGTATTTGGTAGCACTGCCTTAATTGTTTAACTTGGGGTGGCCTCCCACAATAAGTTGGGTGAATTTTGGCCCATTCCTCCTGACAGAGCTGGTGTAACTGAGTCAGGTTTGTAGGCCTCCTAGCGCGCACACGCTTTTTCAGTTCTGCCCACAAATGTTCTATAGGATTGAGGTCAGGGCTTTGTGATGTCCACTCCAAAACCTTGACTTTGTTGTCCTTAAGCCATTTTGCCACAACTTTGGAAATATGCTTGGGGTCATTGTCCATTTGGAAGACCCATTTGCGACCAAGCTTTAACTTCTTGACTGATGTCTTGAGATGTTGCTTCAATATATCCACATAATTTTCCTTCCTCATGGTACCATCCATTTTGTGAAGTGCACCAGTCCCTCCAGCAGCAAAGCACCCCCACAACATGATGCTGCCACCTCTGTGCTTCACGGTTGGGATGGTGTTCTTCGGCTTGCAAGCCTCCCCCTTTTTTATCCAAACATAACGATGGTCATTATGGCCAAACAGTTCTATTTTTGTTTCATCAGACCAGAGAACATTTCACCAAAAAGTATGATCTTTGTCCCCATGTGCAGTTGCAAACCATAGTCTGGCTTTTTTATGGCGGTTTTGGAGCAGTGGCTTCTTCCTTGCTGAGCGGCCTTTCGGGTTATGTCGATATAGGACTCGTTTTACAATGGATAAAGATACTTTTGTACCTGTTTCCTACAGCATCTTCACAAGGTCCTTTGCTGTTGTTCTGGGATTGATTTGCACTTTTCGCACCAAAGTACTTTCAGCTCTAGGAGACAGAACACATCACCTTCATGAGCGGTATGATGGCTGCGTGGTCCCATGATTTTTATACTTACAGATGAACATGGTACCTTCAGGCATTTGGAAATTGCTCCCAAGGATGAACCAGAGGTCTACAATTGTTTTTCTGAGGTCTTGGCTGATTTCTTTTGATTTTCCCATGATGTCAAGCAAAGAGGCACTGAGTTTGAAGGTAGGCCTTGAAATACATCCACAGGTACACCTCCAATTGACTCAAATGATGTCAATTAGCCTATCAGAAGCTTCTAAAGCCATGACATTTTCTGTAACTTTCCAAGCTGTTTAAAGGCAGTCAACTTAGTGCATGTAAACTTCTGACCCACTGGAATTGTGATACAGTGAATTATAAGTTAAATAATCTGTCTGTAAATAATTGTTGGGGAAATTATCTGCGTCATGCACAAAGTAGATGTCCTAACCGACTTGCCAAAACTATAGTTTGTTATCAAGAAATGTGTGGAGTGGTTGAAAAACGAGTTTTAAGGCCTCCCGGGTGGCGCAGTGGTCTAAGGCACTGCATCGCAGTGCTAGCTGTGCCACCAGAGATTCTGGGTTCGAGCCCAGGCTCTGTCGCAGCCGGCCGCGACCGGGAGGCCATGGGGCGGCGCACAATTGGCCCAACGTCGTCCGGGTTAGGCCGGCAGGGATATCCTTGTCTCATCGCGCACTAACGACTCCTGTGGCGAGCCGGGCGCAGTGCACGCTGACCAGGTCGCTAGGTGTACTGTGTTTCCTCCGACACATTGGTGCGGATGGCTTCCGGGTTGGATGTGCGCTGTGTCAAGAAGCAGTGCGGCTTGGTTGTGTTTCGGAGGAAGCATGGCTCTCGACCTTCGCCTCTCCCGAGTCCGTACGGGAGTTGCAGCGATGAGACAGGACAGTAACTACTACAAATTGGGGAGAAAAAGGGGGGTAAAATATATATATATATTTTTTAACGAGTTTTAATGACTCCAACATAAGTGTATGTAAACTTCCGTCTTCAACTGTACATTACCAGTCAAAAGGTGACACCTCATTCCAGGGTTTCTTTATTTTCTGCATTGTAGAATAATAGTAAAGACATCAAAACTATGAAATAACATATGGAATCATGTAATTACCAAAAAAAAGTATTAAATCAAAATATATTTTGAGATTCTTCAAAGTAGCCACCCTTTGCCTTGACGACAGCAGCTAGATGTGGTTGTAATAAACAGTGGTTTCTGTTTTCTTACTACAAATGTGGCTATATCCTTCTTACGGTTTAAGCTACAAAATATTCTAACCCCATCACTGAAAGATAAGACTGAGGAACACGTTCTTGTCTTCTGTTTCTCTCTACAGTGTCCACAAGGACTCACTAGAACACAGTGGACAAAAACAGGCACTAAATCAGACTAGGGGAAAATGAATATTAATATATAAAAAAGTATATATTCTATAGCTAGAATCATCTATATCCACATGGAAACAGGGTGCCAAAGGCAGAAAAGACAGAACAAGGTGTACACTATGCTAAGGTACGTTTCAGATGCTAAAGTTAAGCTTGCAGGTGGGCACAATATTCACATGTCACCTCTTGGGAGAGTAAATGGGAACACCGAAAGCTATCTGTCCACCGATGGGCAGATCTCGATGCTACTGTTGGTGACCCGAATTCCATACCAGCCGGCCCAGTACAGAGTATCCTTTCCTCCATGAATGAATCGGATGTACCGCACACCTGGTCCATAATTCTTGAACACATGAGTCATCTGAAACATGGAAGAGGATCATTGAAGAGACCATATTTTCATGTTCAATTGTAATTAGTATGCTTTGTTTAATTGGGAACAATCTGTTTTGTATATACAGTTGAAGTCAGAAGTTTACATACACCTTAGCCAAATATATTTAAACTCAGTTTTTCACAATTCCTGACATTTAATCCTAGAAAAAATGCCCTGTCTTAGGTCAGTTAGGATCACCACTTTATTTTAAGAATGTGAAATGTCAGAATAATAGTAGAGAATTATTTCTTTCAGCTTTTTTTCTTTCATCACATTCCCAGTGGGTCAGAAGTTTACATACACTCAATTAGTATTTGGTAGCATTGCCTTTAAATTGTTTAACTTGGGTCAAACATTTCTGGTAGCCTTCCACAAGCTTCCTACAATAAGTTGGGTTAATTTTGGCCCATTCCTCCTGACAGAGATGGTGTAACAGTCAGGTTTGTAGGCCTCCTTGCTCGCACCTGCTTTTTCAGTTCTGCCCACAAATTTTCTATAGGATTGAGGTCAGGGCTTTGTGATGGCCACTCCAATACCCTGACTTTGTTGTCCTTAAGCCATTTTGCCACAACTTTGGAAGTATGCTTGGGGTCATTGTCCATTTGGAAGACCCATTTGCGACCAAGCTTTACCTTCCTGACTGATGTCTTGAGATGTTGCTTCAATATATCCACATAATTTTCCTCCCTCATGATGCCATCTATTTTGTGAAGTGCACCAGTCACTCCAGCCGCAAAGCACTCCCACAGCATGATGCTGCCATCTCCGTGCTTCACGGTTGGGATGGTGTTCTTCAGCTTGCAAGCGTCCCCCTTTTTCCTCCAGACATAACGATGGTCATTATGGCCAAACAGTTCTATTTTTGTTTCATCAGACCAGAGAACATTTCACCAAAATGTGCAATCTTTGTCCCCATGTGCAGTTGCAAACTGGCTTTTTTTAATGGCAGTTTTGGAGCAGTGGCTCCTTCCTTGCTGAGCGGCCTTTCAGTATATGTCGATATAGGACTCATTTTACTGTGGATATAGATACTTTTGTACCTGTTTTCTACAGCATCTTCACAAGGTCCTTTGCTGCTGTTCTGGGATTGATTTGCACTTTTCGCACCAAAGTATGTTTATCTCTAGGAGACAGAACGCGTCTCCTTCCTGAGCGGTAATGACGGCTGCGTGGTCCCATGGTGTTTATACTTGCTTACTATTGTTTGTACAGATGAACGTGGTACCTTCAGGCATTTGGAAATTGCTCCCAAGGATGAACCAGAGGTCTACAATTGTTTTTCTGAGGTCTTGGCTGATTTCTTTTGATTTTCCCATGATGTCAACAAAAAAGGCACTGAGTTTGAAGGTAGGCCTTGAAACACATCCACAGGTACACCTCCAATTGACTCAAATTATGTCAATTAGCCTATCAGAAGCTTCTAAAGCCATGACATTTTCTGGAATTTTCCAAGCTGTTTAAAGGCACAGTCAACTTAATGATGTACACTTTTGACCCACTGGAATTGTGATACAGTGAATTATAAGTGAAATAATCTGTCTGTAAATAATTGTTGGAAAAATGACTTGTGTCATGCAAAGTAGATGTCCTAACCGACTTGCCAAAACTATAGTTTGTTAACAAGACATTTATGGAGTGCTTGAAAAACAAGTATTAATGACTCCAACCTAAGTGTATGTAAACCTCCGACTTCAACTGTACATTACCAGTCAGTGTACAGTGCTTTTTGGAAAGTATTCAGACCCCTTGACTTTTTCCACATTTTGTTATGTTACAGCCTTATTCTAAAATGGATTAAATACTATTTTTCCCCTCATAAATCTACACACAATACAAAAAAAGACAAAGCAAAAAATGTTTTTTAGAAATGTTTGCAAATTTATATATATATATATATATATATAAAAAAACTGAATTATCACAGAAGTATTCTGACTCTTTACTCAGTACTTTGTTAAAGCACCTTTGGCAGCAATTACAGCCTTGAGTCTTCTTGGGTATGAAGCTACAAGCTTGGCACACCTGTATTTGGGGAGTTTCTCCAATTCTTCTCTGCAGATCCTCTCAAGCTCTGTCAGGTTGGATGGGGAGAGTTGCAGCACAACTATTTTCAAGTCTCTCCAGAGATGTTAGATCGGGTTAAGTCCGAGCTCTGGCTGGGCCACTCAAGGACATTCAGTCTTGTCCCGAAACCACTCCTGCGTTGTCTTGGCTGTGTGCTTAGCGTCGTTGTCCTGTTGGAAGGTAAACCTTCGCCCCAGTCTGAGGTCCTGAGCGCTCTGGAGCAGTTTTTCATCAAGGATCTCTCTGTACTTTGCGTCGTTCATCTTTCCCTTGATCCTGACTAGTCTCCCAGTCCCTGCTGCTGAAAAATATGCCCACAGCATGATGCTGCCACCACCTTGCTTGACCGTAGGGATGGTGCCAGGTCTCCTCTTGGCATTCAGGCCAATTATTGGTTTCATCAGACAGGTGCCTTTTGGAAAACTCCAAGCAGGCTATCATGTGCCTTTTACTGAGGACTCGCTTCCGTCTGGCCACTCTACTATAAATGGCCTTATTGGTGGAGTGCTGCGGAGATGTTTGTCCTTCTGGAAGGCTCTCCCATCTCCACAGAGGATCTCTGTTAGAGTTACCATTGGGTTCTTGGCCTCCTCCCTGACCAAGGCCCTTCTCCCCCGATTGCTCAGTTTGGCCGGGCGGCCAGCTCTAGGAAAAGTCTTGGTGGTTCCAAACTTCTTTCATTTAAGTATGATTGAGGCAACTGTGTTCTTGGGGACCTTCAATGCTGTAGACATTTTTTAGTACCTTTCCCCAGATCTGTGCCGACACAAACCTGTCGTCTCGGAGCTCTACGGACAATTCCTTCAACCTCATGGCTTGGTTTTTGCTCTGACATGCACAGTCAACTGTGGGACCTTATATAGACAGGTGCTTGCATATCCAAATCATGTCCAATCAATTGAATTTACCACAGGTGGACTCCAAGTTGAAAAACATCAAGGATGATCAATGGAAACATGATGCATCTGAGCTCAATTTCAAATCTCATAGCAAAGGGTCTGAATACTAATGTAAACAAGGTATTTGCTTATTTTTTATAAAATGTGCCAAAAAATTCAAAAACACTGTTTTCGCTTTATCATTATGGGGTATTGTTTGTAGATTGCTAAGGAAATTTTTTTGTTTAATCCATTTTATATCAAGGCTGTAACGTAACAGGAAGTACCCGTCCTAAGGACTATTCAAGACTGGTCTGACCAATTGGAATCCACGCTTCAAGTTTGTTTTAATCACGCGGACTGGGATATGTTCCGGGCAGCCTCCGAGAATAATATTGACGAATACACAGACGGTGACTGAGTTTATCAGGAAGTGTATAGGAGATGTTGTACCCACTGACTTAAAACCTACCCTAACCAGAAACCATGGATAGATGGCAGCATTTGCGCAAAACTGAAAGCACGAACCACCGCATTTAACCACGACAAGGTGACTGGGAATATGGCAGAATACAAACAGAGTAGTCATTCTCTCCGCAAGGCAATCAAACAGGCAAAACGTCAGTATAGAGACAAAGTGGAGTCGCAATTCAATGTCTCAGACAAGAGACATATGTGGCAGGGACTACAGACAATCACAGACTACAAAAGGAAAGCCAATCACGTTGCGGACACCAACGTCTTGCTTCCTGAGAAGCTAAACCTGTTCCTTGCCTGCTTTGAGGATAACACAGTGCCACTGACCTGGTCCGCTACCAAGGACTGTGGGCTCTCCTTCTCCGTGGCAGACGTGAGTAAGACATTTAAACGTCTTAACCCTCGCAAGGCTGCCAGCTCAGATGGCATCCCTAGCCGCGTCCTCAGAGCTTGCGCAGACCAGCTGGCTGGTGTGTTTATGGCCATATTCAATCTCTCCGTATCCCAGTCTGCTGTCCCCATATGCTTCAAGATGGCCACCATTGTTCCTGTACCCAAGAATGCAAAGGTAACTGAACTAAATAACTATCGCCCCATAGCACTCACTTCTGTCATCATGAAATGCTTTGAGAGACTAGTCAAGGACCATATCACCTCCACCTTACCAGTCACCCTAGACCCACTTCAATTTTCTTACCGCCCTAATAGGTCCACAGACGATGCAATCGCCATCACACTGCACAATCCCATCTGGACAAGAGGAATACGTATGTTAGAATGCTGTTCATTGACTAAAGCTCTGCATTCAACACCATAGTACCCTCCACGCTCATCATTAAGCTCGAGGCACTGGGTGTGAACCCCGCCCTGTGCAATTGGGTCCTGGAAATCCTGACGGCCGCTCCCAGGCGGTGAAGGTAGGAAACAACACCTCCACTTCGCTGATCCTCAACATTGGGGCCCCACAAGGGTGCGCCCTCAGCCCCCTTCTGTACTCTGTTCACCCATGACTGCGTAGCCAAGCACGCCTCCAACAAATTTGCAGACAACAACAGTAATAGGTTTGATTACCAACAATGACGAGACAGCCTACAGGGAGGAGGTGAGGGCTTTGGGAGTGTGGTGTCAGGAAAATAACCTCTCACTCAACGTCAACAAAACAAAAGGAGATGATCGTGGACTTCAGGAAACAGCAGAGGGAGCACCCCCCTATCCACAGACGGGACCGCAGTGGAGAAGATGGAAAGCTTCAAGTTCCTCGGCGTACACATCACTGACAAACTGAAATGGTCCACCCACACAGACAGTGTGGTGAAGAAGGCGCAACAGCGCCTCTTCAACTTCAGGAGGCTGAAGAAATTTGGCTTGTCACCTAAAACCCTCAAACTTTTACAGATGCACAATTGAGAGCATCCTGTTGGGCTGTATCACCGCCTGGTATGGCACAATGTATCACCGGGGGCAAACTACCTGCCCTCCAGCACACGTACAGCACCCGATGTCACAGGAAGGCCAAAAAGATCATCAAGGACAACAACCACCCAAGCCACTGCCTATTCACCCCGCTATCATCCAGTAGGCGAGGTCAGTACAGGTGCATCAAAGCTGGGGCCGAGAGACTGAAAAACAGCTTCTATCTCAAGGCAATCAGACTGTTAAATAGCCATCACTAGCACAGAGAGGCTGCTGCCTATATTCACAGACTTGAAATCATTGGCCACTTTAATAAATGGAATACTAGTCACTTTAGTAATGTTTACATATCTTGCACTCGTCTCATATGTATATACTGTATTCTATACTATTCTACTGTATCTTATTCTATGTGGCTCTGACATTGCTCGTCCATATATTTATATATTCTTAATTCCCTTCCTTAGATTTGTGTGTATTAGGTATATGTTGTGAAATTGTCAGATATTACTTAGATATTGCTGCAATGTCGGAACTTGAAGCACAAGATTTCGCTACACCCGCAATAACATCTGCTAAAACACCTGTATGTGACCAATAACATTTCATTTGATAACAAAATGTGGAAAAAGTCATTCAAGGGTTTTTCTTTATTTTTACTATTTTCTACATTGTAGAATAATAGTAAAGACATCAAAACTATGAAATAACACATATGGAATCATGTAGTAACCTCCAAAAATCTATATTTTATATTTGAGATTCTTCAAAGTAGCCACCCTTTGCCTTGATGACAGCTTTGCAGACTCTTGGCATTCTCTCAACCAGCATCACCTGGAATGCTTTTCCAACAGTCTTGAAGGAGTTCCCACACATGCTGGGCACTTGTTGGCTGCTTTTTCAGTCCAACTCATCATCCCAAACCATCTCAATGGGTTGAGGTCGGGTTATTGTGGCGGCCAGGTCATCTGATGCAGCACTCCATCCCCCTCTCTCTTGGTCAAATAGCCCTTACACAGCTTGGAGGTGTGTTGGGTTAGTGTCCTGTTGAAAAACAAATGATAGTCCCACAAACCAGATTAAATGGCAAAACGCTGCATAATGCTGTGGTAGCCATGCTGGTGAAGTGTGCCTTGAATTCTAAATAAATCACAGACCGTGGCACCAGCAAAGCACCCCCACACCTCCTCCTCCTTGCTTCACGGTGGGAACTACACATGCAGAGATCATCCGTTCAACTACTCTGCATCTCACAAAGACAAAGCGGTTGGAACCAAAAATCTCAAATTTGGACTCATCACACCAAAGGACAGATTTCCACCGGTCTAATGTCCATTGCTCGTGTTTCCTGGCCCAAGCAAGTCTCTTCTTCTTATTGGTGTCCTTTAGTAGTGGTTTCTTTGCAGCAACTTGACCATGAAGGACTGATGCACGCAGTCTCCTCTGAACAGTTGATTCTGATATGTGTCTGTTACTTGAACTCTGTAAAGCATATATTTGGGCTGCAATCTGAGGTGCAGTTACCTCTACCGAACTTATCTTCTGCAGCAGAGGTAACTCTGGGTCTTCCCTTCCTGTCCGGGTCCTCATGACAGCCAGTTTCATCATAGCGCTTAATGGTTTTTGCGACTGCACTTGAAGAAACGTTCAGTTCTTGAAATGTTCCCCATGTCTTAAAGTAATGACGGACTGTCGTGTCTCTTTGCTTATTTGAGCTGTTCTTGCCATAATATGGACGTGGTCTTTTACCAAATAGGGATATCTTCTGTATACTACCCCCTACCTTGTCACAACACAACTGATTGGCTCAAACGCATTAAGGAAAGAAATTCCACATTAACTTTTAACAAAGCACACCTGTTAATTGAAACGCATTCCAGGTGACTACCTCATGAAGCTGGTTGAGAGAATGCCAAGAGTGTGCAAAGCTGTCATCAAGGCAAAGGGTCGCTACTGTGAAGAATCTCAAATATAAAAAGTTTTTTCTTCTTCAATTGGTTACTACATGATTCCATATGTGTTATTTCAGTTTTGATGTCTTTGATGTAGAAAATAGTAAAAATAATGAAAAACCCTGGAATGGGTAAGTGTCCAAACCTTGACTGATACTAATATATAGTTCTTTCTTGGGTTTACAACCTCAGATGCACACCTTTTTACCTTGTTTTTATCTGCACTGTTTGTCTTTTAATAGTTTTTTGTGTGCAAATAAATAAAACAAACATCTTGCAATGCAATCACTGAAAATGTCTAATGCACACAAAATCTTAGTAAAACACAAGACAAGGAGAAACCACATTGTTGATTGTGTACTCAGCCATTTACAGACCCATGTATATGGAGAATTATCTTAAAGTCTGACCGTTTACCTGATTCCATTTATGATCATCCCAGTTTTGAAAGATGACAGTTCCTGGACTAAACTTCTTAATTGGCTGCTTCTTATGATTTAGCAACTCAACACAGATCTCATATTTAGCGCCACATTCCCTCCGTGGAGCATACCTGATATGGACACACAAACATACAAGTTGTACAGTAGTCTATTCCTCTGACAAGTAGAGTAGCAGACACTGAATGACAAAATTCTAATATTCCTCTCACCAGTCGGATATAATGATGTCGGGTTGAAAGTCATCCATGAAAGAAGGCCTGTAACCCTCTTTCTCCAAGTCAATCAGCTGAGACTTCCTGCAGGTCCTGAGATGAACCAAAGACAAGAGGACACACACAGCCAACACATTTACCATGGTTGATAGTAGGCAGCCATCTAAGTGTCCATATCGGCTAGACCAGGGATGGGCAACTCATTGTAAATAAGAATTTGTTCTTAACTGACTTGCCTAGTTAAATAAAGGTTAAATAAAATGTAAATAGCAGAATACACAAGGTGCAATCTCAAAATTAGGTTGTGCATCAGCAGTTTCTCTCTTATGTCAGTCACTCAATTAGCCTACGTCAGCAAAAACCTTTAAAGTTGGTAAATTAATCCATAAACTTGTCTTAATCATCGTCGTATTACCGTATTATTTCGTCACCATCATTCATATTAAATACCGCAAACATTTCTCTCCACCCTTTGGCACAAGTTGGAGAATTGCTGGAAATACGCTGTAGAACTGCATTTTTCTTTCCTCCCCATTGCAAAATGCCTTCTTGATTTAAAACCACTACAATTTCTCTATGCCCCATGGCAAAATGTGTAGAATTGCAGGAAATTAAATCTAAAACTTTTTCTCTCCACTGTCAAGAGGGCCGCTAATATGTTTTGCTCGCAAGCTGGGGGTATGGATGTGGGTATGCAGGCCCGCGAGCCACTGAGGACTCCCATGATGAGTTCAGATTTTTTTGTGGCTCCCACCCCTGGGCTAGACAGCAAGGTCATTGTCAATTGCACTGTATCCATCTTGCATCATAGGTATTATTACAATTCAAATGTATTATAAGAGCTGGAAAAGAAATACAACACCAATGTGGATGTGAAACAAAGTGGGACCAAGTGATATTCTCTCACTGAAAAACTAATATGGTATAGTAGTATACTCACGAGTAAGAAGTCGCAAAGTATTTTTGGACCGTGTTGTCAGGAAGCGGCACTTCTTCCACTGACTCTATTTTCCATTTATCCCCTCCATTCTCAATAATTTGCCAGCCCTTGAATTTATCTGGAGAAAAAAAATCAAGGAGGGATTTGAAATGTGGGTTCTGGGGTTAATAACAGGACCCCCCATACACAGAGAATTTAGACATTTCTGTGGTCTCGACTCTTACCATCTGCTCTGGGGTTCTTGAGAAGATTACGTCTCTTCTTACACAAGAAGTAAAACAAACGCCAGTCTTTAGGTAGTTTAGTCACATATGTCTGGTATCCTTCTCTTCGGCACCTCTCTCTCCAAAGAGAATCACTGTCCACCACTTCTTTCCACTCACGACACACAAGTCGACAGACACACACCACCTGCTGTGGAGGGACATTTAGGAGCATCTCCTCCAGGACTTCTAGAGGGAGCACAGGTAGCATGCCTGTGAACTGAACAAGAGATTGGATGTTTTCGTTGACATGGGAGACAAATGTACTATGGACTAATTAAACAAAATTATAGCTCTTTGGCAATACAGATCAGTGTTGTGTTTACTTGTGACCAAATTAAGTGTTCAATGAAAATAACTCTCCCTAGAATAAAAGATGGGGGAGGTTTGATAATGCTGTGAGGTTGCTTTGCTGCCTCTGGTACTGGAGGCCTTGAATGTGCACAAGGCATCATGAAATCAGAAGATTACCAGCTGTTTGAGTCCAATGTTCAACACATTGTCCAAAACTGGGTCTTCATTAAAGGTTGTAGATCTTCCAGCAGGAGAACGACACCAAACACACATCAAAAAGCAACCAGGAATCGTTAACAAGAGATGCTGGACTGTTCTGGAGTGGCCAGCGACGAGTCCAGATCTGAATCACATCCAAAACCTATAGCGAGAACTGAAAAAAGCAGTTGGTGGAGGGCACCCCTCAAACATTGAAGAATTAGAGCAGTTAGCTGCTGGAAAATTGGCAACATTGTCAGTAGCGGGTGCAGCAAGCTCATTGATGGCTACAACAAATGTTTGTTTTACTCTTTCAATGAGCTTATAATATAAACTCCAAAGCGAAAGGTACTGTTTATTAATAATAATCAGAGAATCTCTTGTTCGTATCCTGTTAAGAGCTTGGCAGCACTAAATTGTTATAGGTTAGGATGTCTCTGGGCCTCCTCTGCCAGGCTGAACCCCTGTCCTCTTCGGGGTCACCCTGAGGACAGGTTGGCACTCCTTCACAGTGAAGTTTCTATCAGTCTGACCCTGTTCCTCACTATTATCGGATACTAGCTGTGTGCTACTCTGTCTGCTCTCGTCATCCATAAGTGGCCTGTTGATGAATACTGGATAAGAATCCTCATCTGACCTCTCAGACTCAGCGCTCTCAGCATTTCCCTTCTCCACAGACCTCTACGCTGGGGCGGTTCCCTTCTCCACAGACTACCCGGTGCTTGAACTGGTTCCTCAAATGGTAGAGAATTATCTGACAAGAGTATATTGCAACGCAAAACCCAGGCCCTGTCTGTACCCCTCTCGGGTTTGACCTCCTAGACAGGGCGGTCGCCTTTCCTAGTTACTACCATGTGTATTTGGTCCTCCCAGTGTGATCATAGCTTTCCTGGTGTCCTACGTTCTGACATGTTCCTCACCAGTACATGATCCCCTGAGAACAGAACCAAACAAATTTTATTCCGATCGTAGTAGGCTTTTAACTTTGCTGTTGATTTCTCCATGTTTCTTATGGCGATATCATACTCTTCCGCCATCTGTTGCTGCAACTTCTTAGCATGATTTCTCCTGTTCCTTTATCTGTAACCCAAAGAAAAGGTCAATAGGTAGCAGTGGAGCCCTTCCAAATAGCAGCAAATGTGGTGAGAATCCAGTAGGTTCACTTGTGGTACAATTATATGCATGAATGACCTTGTTTAGATAATCACCCGTTTACCTTTTTATCATCATCTAGTGTGTGCAACATTGACAATAGTGTACGGTTAAATCTCTCCACCGGATTCCCCTGTGGATAATATTGAGAGGTTCTGGAAGGCTCTGAAGAACTGATTCTCAAACTCTCTTCCCTGATCGTGATGGTTTATGACAAAGCCAAAAACTTTAGGAAAAAGTCCTCGAAAAGCTTTTCTGCTGCCGTTTTCCCTGACTTATTTCTGGTGGGGTAGGCTTGTGCATATTTTGTAAAGTTATCTAAAATAACTAAAATGTACTCGTAGCACCCTCTGCTTTTCTCCAAAAGCACAGTCAATTGAAATCATGTGGAAAGGAGCTGTAGCTCGTACATGTTACATTGGGGCCCTAGTTATTACACTGGGTTTCTTTTGTTTGATACACACTTTAGTGATAAATTGTTCAATGCCATGTTGCATGCGCGGCCAATAAAAGCATTCTCGTGTTAGTAAGTTCAAAACTCTTTCTGTTCCTAGATGGGCCATTTCAGTGCCTAAGTACTTGTCATTTAGTGTTCTGTACTGACTTGGTACCACAACTTGTCCTTTTTGCGGTTTCTCTTTGTAATAATCCCTCTGGTGAGACATGGAGCCTGTTACACTCTTGCAGTAACTGACTTAGCATGACTTTTGTTGACATTGTTGGTTTTGGCTTTGTCCTTTGCCTTTTCAGTTCCAAGATTCTCCATAGAGCAGCATCCTTTAACTGAGCCTGCATGAGATCGTGTGGAGACAGTCGGTCTGTAACTGTTCCCACCCACCTTAACAGCTCCTCTTGCACTGATGGCCTTAGTGTGACTGCGGATATCCAAGTTACACAGTCATGCTGTTGTGCATGAACATTATTGAGTGTTGCTTTTACCATCTCAAGTGAGTGTTTCTCTGTGCATTCTTCCACGTAATGTTCAGCATGCAAAGAAGAACGTGACAGAAAGTCTGCGTCGGTGTTTACATTTTCAGAACGATACTTCAGTGTGAGATTAAAGTCAGATAGCTATTTGCAAATACTGTGCCAAATCATGTGTGAAGAATTCAACAAAGATGCAGAATCATCTGGCCAAGTGCATAAAGTTCCCTCAGCGCTAACAAGCAACCTCTGACAAAAGTCTCTCTACTTCTATTCGAGTTGAAAAGTATGAATCAGACACCTTATCGATAGCAACAGCTCAGGGTCCTCCTGGAATCAGAAGTTTTTTTTGACTCAATGGAGGAACGTAGTCAGAGAAACGCTGATGAATGTCTTGCTTGAGCTGTGTATGCAACTGGTTCACCTCTGATGCTCACAGGCAATGTGTATTGGAAGAGATTTCTTAATGTTCTTCGCCCAGCATACACCCCTCCAACAAGACATGCTTTATCTACTAATTTGCTGGATGCAGAGTTCAACAGAGATCAAGTGAAGGTCAAGCAAATCAAAGAGAAAGCAAACTATTGCAATCATCTCTGATGGGTGGTTGAATGTTCGTGGGCAAGGAATAATTAAGTACATCATCTCCACCCCTCAACCAGTATTCTACAAGAGCACAGACACAAGGGACAACAGACACACCGGTCTCTACATTGCAGATGAGCTGAAGGCAGTCATCAATGACCTTGGACCACAGAAGGCATTTGCACTGGTGAGAGACAATGCTGTGAACATGAAGGTTGCTTGGTCTAAAGTGGAGGAGTCCTACACTCACACCACACCCATTGGCTGTGCTGCTCATGAATTGAATCTGCTCCTCAAGGACATCATGGCACTGAAAACAATGGATACACTCTACATGAGCGCCAAGGAAATGGTTAGGTATGTGAAGGGTTATCAAGTTATAGCAGCAATCTACCTCACCTAGCAAAGTGAGAAGAATAAGAGCACCACATTGAAGCTGTTGGCAAAACACGTTTGGGTGGTGTCATCATGTTTGACAGTCTCCTGGAGGGGAAGGAGTCTCTCCAAGAAATGGCCATATCACAGTCTGCCGATACAGACAGTCCCATCAAGAGGATCCTCCTGGATGATGTATTTTGGGAGAGAGTGGTAAGCAGCCTGAAACTCCTGAAACCTATAGCAGTAGCCATTGCACGGATTGAGGGAGACAAAGCCATCCTGTCTGATGTTCAGACTGCTTGCAGATGTAAGAGAAGAAATCTGCCCTGCCCACTTCACTGTTGCTCAAGCAGAGGAAACTGCAGTTCTGAAATACATCAAAAAGCGTAACGACTTCTGCCTGAAGCCCATACACGCCGCAGCATACATGTTGGACCCCAAGTATGCTGGCAAGAGCATCCTGTCTGGTGCAGAGATCAACAAGGCCTATGGTGTCATCACTACCGTGTCTCGCCACCTTGGCCTGGATGAGTGCAAGGTTCTTGGCAGTCTGGCAAAGTACACTTCCAAGCAAGGGCTTTGGGATGGAGATGCAATATGGCAGCCGTAACAACATATCTCATCAGCCACCTGGTGGAGCCACCTCAGAGTCTGATGTTCAAGAGGTGGACATTGAAGAGGTCCAGGGAGAAGACATTGAAGCCTGAGAGGAAGACAACCAAAGCTTTAGTTTCTAGACTATCATTTAACAGATGCATGTTGAAAACGTTTTTGGGAGATGCGATGGATCATTCAATATTCCCTTTCCTTTGTTGTTCAGTGAAATCATCCCATGAGTCAACTCATTTAATTAAAGTTCAATTCGTAACTAAATGGGGGGGGGGGGGGGGTTCTATTGGAAGGATTTAATCATTTTTAATTAAGTCTACTTATGATAAGATAAAATGTGTATGTTTCTGTCTCCATATGATATGGTAAATATATCCAATGCAAAAAACATCTACATTTAAATGGTATTAATATTAATGTGCATATATTTCCTTTAATTCCCATATATTCCCACTGAAAGTTTCCACCTCTGAATATTCCACAAAATGTGCAACCCTAGTAATTGCTCATGATTTCTGCCAGAGGTCTAATTTGTGTGTGTGGCAAATTCAATTTTCTCCATTCCTCACTTATGATGGATACCTGATTCCCTGTGTCTCATAGTGCTGGTCTTCTCCATTCCTCACTTATGATGGATACCTGATTCCCTGTGTCCCATAGTGCTTGTCTTCTCCATTCCTCACTTATGATGGATACCTGATTCCCTGTGTCCCATAGTGCTGGTCTTCTCCATTCCTCACTTATGATGGATACCTGAGCCCGTGTCTCATAGTGCTTGCCTTCTCCATTCCTCACTTATGATGGATACCTGAGCCCGTGTCTCATAGTGCTTGTTTTCTCCATTCCTCACTTATGATGGATACCTGAGCCCGTGTCTCATAGTGCTTGCCTTCTCCATTCCTCACTTATGATGGATACCTGAGCTCGTGTCTCATAGTGCTTGTTTTCTCCATTCCTCACTTATGATGGATACCTGAGCTCGTGTCTCATAGTGCTTGTTTTCTCCATTCCTCACTTATGATGGATACCTGAGCCCGTGTCTCATAGTGCTTGTTTTCTCCATTCCTCACTTATGATGGATACCTGAGCCCGTGTCTCATAGTGCTTGTTTTCTCCATTCCTCACTTATGATGGATACCTGAGCCCGTGTCTCATAGTGCTTGCGTATTTACACCCTGCAAATAACACCACTTAACATTTTTTTCCAATGAGCTGTGCTACATTACAATGTTCTGGGGTAGCTGGAGTAGTTGGTCCCCACTCTCTCTGTGTCATGGGACAAGGTGAGTTGTGGTCTTTCATTTTGCGAGCAGTCTTAAATGTAGGTTGGTGCTGATTCTAATGATCCTGTTGGAAAAATAGGCAGCTTTATGAACACATCTTAAACTCTGAGGTTCTCTCTCCCTTTACACTGCAGCCGCTGCAACACTGGATGGAACTAGACTAAGGTCACACACCGTTCCATGGTTGTGACCCTCAGGCGTTTCCCCGATGGCTGTGCGTTGCCCCTGATCCTACATCCTACTGCCCAATGGCTATCACCGCCACATTTGTAGCAATGCTGACCAGTCTGCTGACCAGTCTCATAACTTTTGAATTCTCTTCTCTCTGTTGGTTGTACTTGGTTTTCTGTTGGAGCAATTCCTAACTGTCACCCTGGCCTTGCACTAACTGTACTAATGATGCTACATGTCAGTTCTTTGATCGCGTGCATCAATTTTACTCATGAGGGGGATTGTATTTATTTTGTTTTCGGACTGTGGTCTGTGGGGGCTCTGCCTGTGCACATTCCTCTCCGTTATCCCCATTATCCTCACTCTGTACTGCGTTCACTCATGTGGGTGTGAACTCACGTCAAATCCTGGCCTTTTGCATGTGTTCGCTTTCATTGCCCTGAGCAATTTGCATTTTCTCAAGCAACAGTTCATCACTGGTGTTAACATTCTGGAGATGCACTCTCATCTCTGTCCTGACGTTATAGTTTGTTAATCCAGTAACAATGGTCTGCAGGCACTGGCTCTTGACTAACTCACCCATATTTAATTCCTGATTGGGCACGAGCTGAGGCTGATAACACTGTCTCAGGTCGAAGACTAGGAAGTCCAAGGCAGACTCTCCCGGCTCTTTTTGTTGCCTTGTGACACAATTCAGTGGCGCCCTTCTCTGCATAATGTGTCCTCAAGATTTGCCTTAGTGTGTAGAATGTCTGTTTTTCCCTACAGATAACACCTCATCTTAAAGCCCTGGGCTCACAGCTCTGAGTACTGCTTCTATGATTTCTAATTCAGTGTATCCTTTTCTCAGTACATTTTCAATCTGATGTTCTAGGCTGCTGAAGCTGAGCTTAGCTTTCTGATCTATCTGTCCATGGATTTTAAAAGTCTTTATGACTGGGCATACTAACCTCACTCTCTCTGTGGTGTGTGCCTTTCAGTAGCTGGGCTCACCTTTCTGCTGGACTGAGGAGCCCCTACCTCCTCTTTTCGTCCTGCCGCAGCTCCTGTCTCTCCGCTGGGTTCGCTGTCCAATTGCGTCGTTGGTGCCGACTGGCTAGGACTTGTAGGCAGACGTTTTGCAGCATCCTCCGAGTCCGATATTACTTTTATTTCGTCTTTCAGTTGTAACAGACAAAACATTCCCTCGTCCTCTGATTCCATTAAATCCTCCTTCTCACAGTAATCTTGAATCAGTTTGCGCCGCAATGCGCGACGGCTCTTTCCTTTCACTTCAGAGTCATCTACACCTCCTATTCCACAACGTACACACAGGTGCCGTAAATTGTCCTCAGTTAAAGTCCATAAACTCTGTTCGATTTCATCCAACAACGTTTCCCTTTCTCGATTCATATTTTCCTACTCACGTGGAAACAACGACAATGGAGGAAATGGCAAGATAGCTAGAAATCCGTTGCGTGGTTAGCCCGCTAACGTTAGCTAGCTAGTTACTCTCAAACGTCTCTCACTCGTTGTCCGTTCAATGAATATGGGCCGGTGCTCACATGTAAATAACTCCCAGCTGTGCCTCCAAATGTGTTACCCTTTCTATGAGCTTGTACTATTAACTCCAACGCGAAAGGTACTGTTTACTTGCATTTTAATCAAGTCAGCACGACTTAACATAAGTTTACAGCATTTTTGTTCGTTTTCCTTCCTCGCCCCTGTCCTTCTTCGATGAGGTTTAAAGGCGGTTGGCATCCAATACATTTTGCATTACCGCCACCTACTAGACTGGAGTATAACTCCCTTATACTTTGATTAAATAAATAAAAATACCCTACCATTTACACTACACTCACAAAAAACTACATAAAAACACACATCACTCTACTACACTATTTAAATCTATTTAGTCCTACTTCAGGCCAACAGCATGAAAGGATGGGACACCACCCCTTAACACACCCTGTACATCTTCTGATGTCAACCCAGCTAGCACAGTGGATCTGTGGAATTCCGTCTGAGTCAGGGCACCTGAGAGTCAGACTCGGCCGACGTCATGTGGCCCGAGTCTGGGCCGCCTAAGGCAGTATTACTTATGGCTAGGATGCAGGGATTGAGCTTGGGCCGATTCCGGTGTGAGTTATCTGGCCCAAATGTATTACTTGGGGCTCGGGACAATTCCGGTGAGAGTTATCTGGCCCAAATGTATTACTTGGGTCTCAGGCCGATTGGGGCTACTCTCTGGCAGATGATTACACAGGCTGCTTTATGTAACATTTCATTATTTATTTATTGTTCAATATTTTCTCATTGTTTCTGTGATCAAAAAATACAATTAACATTTAAATTAAATTCTTTCAGAGTCCAGCTTAAGTAGTATCTTAGTATTTTTATACTTTGTGCAAGGCAATTGATAAGCATTAAAAACTTTGTGGATGGAGCCTCCTGAGTGGTGCATGGTCTAAGACACTGCATCGCAGTGAAAACTGCTTTGCCACAGATGCTAGTTCGATACCCGTGCCGGCCGCGACCGGGAGACCCATGAGGCGACGCACAATTGGCCCAGCATCGTCCGAGTTAGAGGAGGGTTCGGCCGGCCGGGATGTCCTTATCTCATCGCGCTGTAGCGACTCCTGTGGCGGGCCAGGCGCATGCACGCTGACAGAGTCCCCAGGTGTACGGTCCGACATATTTTTTTAGGGGGTGGATAGGTATAATTGTTATGCAAAAAATTTATAATAGTAATATTTAAAATGAGTAAATCAGGTAATTTTGTATACATTCATTTAAATTAGCATCGGGCCGCTTCTGGGGGGATTCTGGTAAGATGCCGGCAAAGTCGGCTGAATTCCGGTAGATGGAAACGGCCCAATGTACTTGGGCCGATTCTGGGCAGTCATTCATTTTGATTCAAGGCCGAGTCCGACACTGGGCCGATTTATTCAGTTCCGGCCCACCGGAAGAGGGCCGGCTTCTCGGACGATTCTTCATTGCTAGCTGGGAATTCTTGCACACCCAAATACCTCTCTGCAGATGCCACCACAACTTACATTTTCTGTGACTTACATTCCATCCCTGCAGTACATTTAATGACCATTGCTATAAATGCTAAAAATCCAATCTTACTGAAACATATATCACTTGTTTTATCCCTCTGTACTGGTACAGATCTACTCCTCACACCACTCCTCTCAGGATCCCTCCCCCTTGACCCATCTTCCTCTACTTTCTTCACTGCCTCCGCATATGACAACTTCTGCACGACTCTAACTCTCGAAACCTCAACCTGCCTCTCTCGCACCGGACATTTCTGATCCCCAGCCCATGGCCACCCCTACAATTAACACATACCAATATTTTCCCCAATGCTACAGATTTCTTTGCTTCATCCCCTTCTGCACATTTCTCACACATAGGAACCTCCCTCCTTCACACTTCTGCCACATTCCCATAAGCTTGACACCTGTAACAACGTAATGTATTCGGCACAAAAGCTCATACAGGATAACTTATATATCCTAACATCTCTTTATCAGGCAAAGACATCAAAACTCAAAAGAACAGACAACGACTCTTCTGTTTCACCACTCACGCTACCCTTCCTACGCGCACCAAACGACGAGCATCACAAACACCAGGAATCTTCCCCTTCAGTTGGTCAACTTTTACATTTACCGCTACCCCAGTAATCACTCCTTTCAATGGCGTCCTTTTATTGGGAGCAAAACAATTCACATGTCTTACCCCATTCGTTTAACGCGGAGTGCCTGCTCCCTCTGTCCAGCAGAAACACAAACAATTATCACAAGACCACTTCTGGTTACCCTCACCGATTCCACATCACCCAACTCTGTTTTCACCCACTCTGAAATTACAAATAGATCAGCCAAAAGGCAATGGTCCACTTTTTCCAAAAACTTCACTCCTACCGTCACAGACTCATCTTTATCCTGACCCTCGGTGCAAGCCTCGGGCTCTGAGAACTTCACCACACCTACCACCTCCGAACATTCACTTCCATTTATCCTCCTGTCTTCAGCTCATTCTGCTTAAACTTTCTACCATTCTTCTTTAACAAACCATCTCACCCTCTGCAGCGCCCCAACCCAACACATCCGACTCAGCTTTAGAATCTTAGTGAAACATTCATTATTGGTTTTGGGTGTGTTAGGCCAAGGCCAGAGTGACAACCCACAGGACGGCAGACCCCCAGGGCCGGGACTGAGTAGCCCAGCAGCTAGGGATTGCCTAAACAGGTATCTCTCCTGACGTGGGCATTTTCTCAATACAGACTCCTTTAGTCGTACTGTATTCCATTTAAGGCATCCAGGCCTTATGGAAGTTGCCCAGTATACCCTTAATCTTGTAATAAATAAAATCTAGTGATACATAACTTGATATTGTGGGAGGATAACCAACCTTTGGTTACACAGTTTCTTCAGATAACAGTCTCCAGTATCAAGATTTCCAAGCAAACAAAAACAGGAAGAAGGGAGAATCTGTAGACATACTAAGATAAAATAAGATACTCTTTGCCAGAATTCAGCCAGCCTTCACAAGACCATAACGTGAAAATATGCCCCCTTTTGTGTTTTACAGCTCCGTCATGAGGCTGTGCATTATCATGCTGAAACATGAGGTGATGGCGGCGGATGAATGGCACGACAATGGGCCTCAGGATCTCGTCATGTTCTCTCTAGGCATTCAAATTGCCATCGATAAAATGCAATTGTGTTTGTTTTCTGTAGCTTAATAACCCCACCACCTCCATGGGGCACTCTGTTCACAATGTTGACATCAGCAAATCGCTCACCAACACAACGCAGTACACATCTGCCCGGTACTGTTGAAACCAGGATACATCCGTGAAGAGCACACTTCTCCAGTGTGCCAATGGCCATCGAAGGTGAGCATTTGCCCACTGAAGTCGGTTACGACGCCAAACTGCAGTCAGGTCAAGACCCTGGTGAGGACGACGAACATACAGATGAGCTTCCCTGAGACGGTTTCTGACAGTTTGTGCAGAAATTATTCAGTTGTGCAAACCCAATTTTATCAGCTGTCCGGGTGGCTGGTCTCAGATGATCCCACAGGTGAAGAAGCCGGATGTGGAGGTCCTGGGCTGGCGTGGCTACATGTGGTCTGCAGTTGTGAAGCCGGTGGGACGTACTGCCAAATTCTCAAAATTCCCTTTGGAGGCAGCTTATGGTAGAGAATTAACATGAAATTCTCTGGCAACAGCTGGGGTGGACATTCCTGCAGTCAGGATGGCAACTGCACACTCCCTCAAAAGTTCAGACATCTGTTGCATTGTGTTGTGTGACAAAACTGCACATTTTAGATTGGCCTGTTATTGTTCCCAGCACAAGATGCACCTGTGTAATGATCATGCTGTTAATCAGCTTCTTGATATGCAACACCTGTTAGGTGGATGGATTATCTTGGCAAAGCAGAAATGCTCACTAACAGGGATGTAAACAAATTTGTGCACAAAATATGGAACATTTCTGGTTTATTTTATTAAAGCTCACGAAACATTGGACCAACAATTTACATGTTGTTTTTATACTGTAGGTGATTAAAACAACTTGTATTGTATTTGAAAGTACAACTGCAAACTGTAAACTGTTATCCATTACTGCATTCAGTTAACAGATAATAATAATAATACAAATCTATGTAGTAATACTGTTGTAACAAGGCAACGTGCTGACTATGAACTGATACTTGGATAATGAAATACATTTTTTGTCTCCTCTCACAATAACTAATCAATTTCTTTGATCTAGAGTCAAGCTAATAAATCAACTTGCTTTTAGGGCCCATAGGGTCAAGAGTTACATTAAAAGTCTGGGGTGTTCAGAGTTTAGAAATACAGCCATCCCTAAAATGTCATTTTAATGATGCAGTGCAAGACTATCAAGACAATTCCACACAGGTCTTCAATTCATTTTTATTCTCCATCATTTTGTTACATCCAAAAATGGAAGAAATTAGATTACAAATGGACACTTTGTTCCAGGCCTAAATTACCCTGTGGGCAAAACTGGTTGAAATGACATCATCACAACCATCACATCCTTATAACCAGATTTGCCTGGAGGTATCCTGCCTTTTTGAAGAGGGTTTAGGGAAGGGACATCCCAAGGATCACGGATATTGTGGTGGAAGAATCAGAATTAGCTCGGTAACATAGATAATGTCTTATCTGCATAATGTCACACCTTGATCTGTTTCCCCTGTCTTTGTGATTGTCTCCACCCCCCTCCAGGTGTCGCCGATCTTCCCCATTATCCACTGTGTATTTGTACCTGTGTTCTCTGTTTTTCTGTTGCCAGTTCGTTTTGTTTCGTCGAGCCTACCAGCGTTTTTCCCTCTGTTCCTGTCTTTCGATTGTTCCTGTTTTCTAGGTGTAGACCTTTTCTGCCTTCCCTGAGCCTGCCTGCCTGCCGTCCTGTACCTTTGCCCCACCTATCTAGATTATGACCCCTGCCTGCCCTTGACCTGTCTTTTGCCTGCCCCTGTTGGACTAATAAGCTGTTGTTACTTCGACGTTGTCTGCATCTGGGTCTTACCTGAAACCCGATACATAATATGCTTATATGATTGAACTGTTGAACTCTTGTTATTAGAATGTATCCCTTCGGACTCTGGTGTTGGCAGTTGCACTTCCTCCTTCATATGGGCCTCAGTCACCTGGGGCCCAGAGAGGGGAGAAGTCAGGCTTGTCTATCACATGTCCCTGTTGCTATGCAAAATATCAGAAATAACATGTAGATATGTATCTTTACCTATTACAAACCATGTGAAGGTATGGCGTGATTAATGGGGAACCAATTACTTGTCTCCACAATGTCTGTGCCCAGTCACTCCCTCCTTCGGCTTTGGGGGAGATAAGGTCTGAGACAGGATGTGTGAGGTAGTGTCTGGAAACATTGTATGTCATCTCTGATGTTGCACCTATTCTGGGATAGTGTAGGACCTAGAGGCTCACTCCCCTCCGTGAGCTCGTCTAGGCGTGTGGTCAAGGACATGAGTTTTTCTTGAGATAGGGGTATCTGGAGTTGACAATTGATTTCAGAGTCTTGTCTTAGGAGCCAAACTCTGTACAATAAGAACAGTCTTCATGGCAAATGCTATCTGGCTGGGGGATACCTCTTTCTCATATATCAAGTCTAACCTTGTGACCCATTCCACACATCTGCTGTTTGTCATGTAGACTAAGGGGGTGTATCATTTGTGTCGGGGCTCTCAACAAATCATCTAAGAGTGGTTTGTCGACTAGCCATCGTTATCGCACAGCACTCAATCATGCCCTCACCCGTCTGAGCGGTCGGCTGTGAATGCCCTCACCCGCTATATAAACTCAGCAAAAAAAGAAACGTCCCTTTTTCAAGACCCTGTCTTTCAAAGATAATTCGTAAAAATCCGAATAACTTCACAAATCTTCATTGTAAAGGGTTTAAAGACTTTCCCATGCTTGTTCAATGAACAATAAACAATTAATGAACATGCACCTGTGTAACGGTCATTAATACACTAACAGCTTACAGACGGTAGGCAATTAAGGTCACAGTTATGAAAACTTAGGAAACTAAAGAGGCCTTTCTACTGACTCTGGAAAACACCAAAAGAAGGCATGCTGCAAGGTGGCATGAGGACTGCAGATGTGGCCAGGGCAATAAATTGCAATGTCCGTACTGTGAGATGCCTAAGACAGCGCTACAGGGAGACAGGACAGACAGCTGATTGTCCTCGCAGTGGCAGACCACATGTAACAACACCTGCACAGGATCGGTACATCCAAACATCACACCTGTGGGACAGGTACAGAATGGCAACAACAACTGCCCGAGTTACACCAGGAACTCTCAATCCCTCCATCAGTGCTCAGACTGTCCGCAATACGCTGAGAGAGGTTGGACTGAGGGCTTGTAGGCCTGTTGTAAGGCAGGTCCTCACCAGACATCACCGGCACCAACGTTGCCTATGGGCACAAATCCACCGTCGCTGGACCAGACAGGACTGGCAAAAAGTGCTCTTCACTGACGAGTCGCGGTTTTGTCTCACCAGGGGAGATGGTTAGATTAGCGTTTATCGTCGAAGGAATGAGCGTTACACCGAGGTCTGTACTCTGGAGTGGGATCAATTTGGAGGTGGAGGGTCTGTCATGGTCTGGGGCGGTGTGTCACAGCATCATCGGACTGAGCTTGTTGTCATTGCAGGCAATCTCAACGCTGTGCGTTACAGGGAAGACATCCTCCCCCGTCATGTGGTACCCTTCCTGCAGGCTCATCCTGACATGACCCTCCAGCATGACAATGCCACCAGCCATACTGCTCGTTCTGTGCGTGATTTCCTGCAAGACAGGAATGTCAGTGTTCTGCCATAGCCAGCGAAGAGCCCGGATCTCAATCCCATTGAGCACGTCTGGGACCTGTTGGATCGGAGGGTGAGGGCTTGGGCCATTCCCCCCAGAAATGTCCGGGAACTTGCAAGTGCCTTGGTGGAAGAGTGTGGTAACATCTCACAGCAAGAACTGGCAAATCTGGTACAGTCCACGAGGAGGAGATGCACTGCAGTACTTAATGCAGCTGGTGGCCACACCAGATACTGACTGTTACTTTTGATTTTGACCCCCCCTTTGTTCAGGGACACATTATTCCATTTCTGTTAGTCACATGTCTGTGGAACTTGTTCAGTTTATGTCTGTTGTTGAATCTTGTGTAAATATTTGTATGAACATAACTTGTTAAGTTGGCTGAAAATAAACGCAGTTGACAGTGAGAGGACGTTTATTTTTTTTGCTGAGTTTACTTATTGGTTTGGTTCTGTCCTCTGTAGTGCTGTCCGGTTAGAAGATGATGTTGAGGCACATCACTGTACTCTTGATATTCACCACAAACACGCACGCACGCACACTCTGAAATTGCATTTTTGTCTCCCGGAGTTTTATCATTGGAATGTGATCAGTCGGGTAGGCTGTTTGGGGTGTTTATCTGACTGGATAAAAAAATATATATATATATACATACAGTTATGTCCCCCCCACTTCTAAAACCAAAGTTGCAACTCTGTGTACATGAATAACTGGCATTACAATAACAACATGTCTATAAAGGGCTATAAACACAGCATCAATATAAACAAACATTCATCTTTTGGACAGAGAAAGAAACCAATTACTTGGATTGACAAAGGGTCAAGATTAATGGCACCCTCTCTCTTCAGCCTTCCGTGAGAATCTGCCAGGCTGAGACCTTGTGCAACCAATGCAATAACACTTATGGCAGTATGGAATAATACTACATACGACACACAATAGGCAAAGCAGTATTGGAAACGCTAACATTAAAGAAGAGTAACAGCCAACATTCAGACATTTGTGTTACTGTCAAAAATAGAAAGTCCTCAGAAACATGTGTCTTCTCCCTTCGGACAAGATAACACTCTGATCTGAGTAGGTGAGTGCAGTGTTCAGATGCACATTTCCAAGCGCTCTGATGGTTGGGAATGGCAGGGCTATGTAATTCAGTTTGATGCTCCATAAGTTTGTGCTATTAGTAAATAAAAATGAGAGACTGGGTTGCTTAGGTAGGCTGAGTAGTCAAATTAACGAGACTTAAGGGAAATTGAAGGGACTGTGAGGGGAAGTTAGGTAGAGGAGAGGAGCAGGACGGCCTTTTTTACAATTCGTTTAAAATGGCCCACGTCATGGTTTGTGAAATTATCTAAAATGCGGACAAATACCATTAGAAAAAAAAAAGGTATCTCTGGTAATACGGGTCATATTTTTTTATCGTTTAGGCTAGACACAAGCTGCTCTCTTTGCTGTGAAGCTGCTCCATTTCCCCTCTCTGGCACTCTGAGGCTGCATGACAGCAAACTTGCAAAGTCTACTCAAGCTGGCCTGTGCGATTGGTTATAACAGGTGATACAATTATACGATGTATCAACTTTGCTCGCTCTGTGCGCTGTTCCAATGTAACACATTTACAAATCTAACAGAACCCATATCAGGGTCTGCATCCCCGCTCGTCATTACAGCTAAATTATATTTCTAAAAAACTGATGGAGGAATAGATGCTGTCGTGGAAAATTACATAATTAGTCATGCTATCCTGTGTTGTACTGCTTAAACTTCTTGTCAATATGGGGGCGCTGTTTCCACTTTGTAAAAAATCGTGCCCAAATTAAACTGCCTCGTACTCTATTCTAGATCGTACAATATGCATATTATTATTACTATTGGATAGAAAACACTCAAGTTTCTAAAACCGTTTGAATTATATCTGTGAGTAAAATAGAACTCATTTTGCAGCAAACTTCCTGACAGGAAGTGAAAAATCTGAAATCGAGGCTCTGTTCCAGGGCCTTCCTATTCAATTGCTTGAAATCTATAGATATACATGCACTTCATACGCCTTCCACTAGATGTCAACAGGCAGTGGGAGGTGGAATGGGGTGTCTAGCTTGATCTGAGGTCGAACAAGAGCTCTTGGACTGACGTGACCACAATTTCCTTTGTCTACCAAGGCGCGGGAAGGACATCAGCATTGGCTTCTGAAAAGCGTTCGGTATAGACGGCTAATATCTCCGGCTTTGATTTTATTTGATACATGTGATAATATCATCGTAAAGCATGTTTTTTCAATATAGTTTTATCAGATTATTCAACGTTTATCGGGAGTTTTGGAGTTTTCCGTTCTCTGCGTTAGGTGAAGATGGACATCTTCGCGCCACTTGGCTAGCTAGGGTTGCTAATTCGACAGGAGAAGAGGACATTCTAAAACCAAACAACGATTTATTCTGGACAAAGGACTCCTTGTACAAGATTCTGATGGAAGCTCAGCAAAAGTAAGAACCATTTATGATGTTATTTCGTATTTCTGTGGAAAATGTTTAGTCCCATTTTCCTTCCTTTTTGCGGGCGCTGTCTCGCTATAACGTAAGCTGTTTGTTATGGTAAAGTTATTTAAAAAAATCTAACACGGCGATTGCATTAAGAACTAGTGTATCTTTCATTTGCTGTCCAACATGTATTTTTTAGTAAAGTTTATGATGAGTTCTTTGATTAGATTAGGTGACTGTCCAAAATATCTCCGGACATTCTGGTGAATCGATGCTACATATTCACAATGTATAACCACGGTTTGCAGCTCAAAATATGCACATTTTCGAACAAAACATAAGTGTATTGTATAACCTGATGTTATAGGACTGTCATCTGATGAAGTTGGTCAAGGTTAGTGATTAATTTTATATCTTTTGCTGTTTTTTTGCGATCGCTACCTTTGCGGTGAATGAATGCGGTTGTGTGTTTGGCTATTGTGGTAAGCTAATATAATGCTATATTGTGTTTTCGCTGTAAAACACTTAAAAAAATCGGAATTATTGGCTGGATTCACAAGATGTTTATCTTTCATTTGCTGTACACCATGTATTTTTCATAAATGTTTTATGATGAGTATTTAGGTATTTCACGTTGCTCTCTGTAATTATTGGCTGGCTGCTTTGGTGGTATTTTTGATGGTAGCTGCAATGTAAAACTATGATTTATACCTCAAATATGCACATTTTCGAACAAAACATAGATTTATTGTATAACATGTTATAAGACTGTCATCTGATGAAGTTGTTTCTTGGTTAGTGACTAATTATATCTCTATTTGGTCGGTTTTGTGATAGCTACTTATGCGGTAAAAAAATGGTGAAAATATGCGGTTGAGTCTTTTGCTATTGTGGTTAGCTAATAGAAATAAATAGTGTTTTCGCTGTAAAACATTTAAAAAAAATCGGAAATGATGGCTGGATTCACAAGATGTTTATCTTTCATTTGCTGTATTGGACTTGTGATTTCATGAAAATTATATGATATCCCTGTCGCGTTAGGCTAGGCTATGCTAGTCAGCTTTTTTGATGAGGATGCTCCCGGATCCGGGATGGGTAGCAATGAAAGGTTAAAGAATAATCTCTCGTTATTCTAGTGTTTTTCTAACTTGATACAAACTTGTCTTTGTGTGACTTAGTCATAAGATTGGGCATACAGCTAAGAGACGTTTGGGTGCGACCGTAGCATGTGACATCCCGTGGGTTTCCTATCTACAACAAGTCACATGTATGGAAACCTGCAGAAAGGAGCACATTATAGTGTTTGCTGTTGTGAATGCAGTTACACGGTTGAGCCCTCGGGCTATCAACCTCGTGCTATCTTAAATCTGCACAGACAACTAATTGCCTTTTACACACACCATCTGCTGAATGCCACGTATACAAAAAGTATGTATTTTTCTATAAAAGCAGAGACCTGACTATGCTTGTTAAGCTTTTGAAGGGTTAAAGTTGATTTGCTTACGTGCCATTGTACTTATGCTTACTTTATAGCAGAATATTGAGACCTCTGTCTGTGTCTAGCTCTCTGTCAAAACCCGCAGCCCCGCGTCTGTGAGAAAAGGGACTGTGGGTGATAGTGAGACAGAGAGACAGCGTCTGTTTTTCTCTGAAACAAGGGCAAATTTGCATACCGCTGAGACAGGTTCTCAGAAACCTTGTGTTAAGAATAAGTTTTGACATAGATCACACCATTAGGTGTGATCTCGGGTATATAAGATCCTGTCTTTCTTTTGTTCGGAGCAAAACTCAGCAGAGACATCAGTTGTATGTCTGATGTTTGATCTTTGACTTCTGTCTACAGCTGTATTTTGATTAAAATTGCTATGATTTATAAGTGCACATTTTGAGTATTCCTTATTTGTTAAGTAAATAACAGATCCCAGAAAAGTGGAACCAACACTTTCAACTCTGAACCATTCTTGGTGATGATTGATTGCTTCATTTTTGCAAATCTTATAAAAGTGTTGTTTCCTTTGATTATAATTTCTACGACAATGCACAGGAAGAGCGGACAGAGAGAAGTAGGTGAGTGAGGGCAGGTAGGGGATGCGGCTGGCTGAATACAGTTGAAAATGACGTGGATATTATTGGACTGGCGCATACAAGAGACTAGTGACTGTTGCTGAAATTCAATTGAATTTATTAACAAAACAGACTTCATAAACATTGGTAGGGCTGAAAAATTAGGTAGTATCATATGAAACGGTACTACGGTATTCTAAAACGTTGGTATCATAAGCATCATGAGGTTTTGGTACCTTAATTTAACCGTGGTAATGGTTTCCATGCAAAAAAGGTGGACAAAAAAAACAAGCCACTTTTCAGTTATTATATATATTTTTTTTTTTTAAAAACCAGGCCATTTTCACGTAACCTAATTTTCCGCTTTCACTCAGAAAACCATTGGTCACAAGGTACACGGACCTTCTGTAAATTGGTCAAAGTATCCAGTAGTGGACTTGTGTTGATTTTGTGAGTGTCTTCTGCTAGAGGCGATCCTCAGGATGAGATCTGTGTCTGGCCTTGCTCTCCAAAGCAGAGCGACGCTGAATGGAGTGATAAATGGGGCATATTCAAACCGCTGATTCTGTTGCAAAATGTTTCTTAAATGAAGCAAACAGACCAAAACAGGGGGGGACGGACCTACCCACTCAGACTGGTCTCAAAGACGAGATGTAACAAGGAAAACGTAAATCCGGGACACTCAAATTAGTATGATATGTTACATTTGGTATGGTTACATAAGATAGGTTACGTAAGGCATATTGTACAAATTACAACTAGTTAACATATACAACGAAATTGTAATGGGGTGCGTGCTGGTGGAAGGGAAGTCAGGCGCAGGAGAACGAAATTGGTATAAACGGAGTATTTAATAAATGCTTACAAACTCCGAAAACCAACATACAAAATAAAGAAAGTGGGTAAAAACCCATCGCACACCATAACATACTTGGCACCAATACATACAATGAACAATTCCCGACAAGGACATGGGGGAAAACAGAGGGAAATATATACTACATGCAATTTAGGGAATTGAAACCAGGTGAGTGTGAAAACAAGACAAAACAAATGGAACATGAAAAATGGATCGGCGATGGCTAGAAGACCGGTGACGTCAACCACCGAACACTGCCCGAACAAGGAGAGGAACCGACTTCAGTAGAAGTCGTGACAGTACAAACCAAATGTCGGTTTTTGGTTATAAAACAAATCTTTATCGAACAAAAATAACATTTACTGTGTAACTGGGAGTCTCGTGAGTGCAAACATCCGAAGATCATCAAAGGTAAGCGATTAATTTTATTGCTTTTCTGGCTTTCGTGACCAAGCTAATTTGCAGCTAGCTGTTCTTACTGTTTTGTCTAGTGATTGATAAACTCAAACGCTTGGATGGCTTTCGCTGTAAAGCATATTTTCAAAATCTGACACAATAGGTGCATTAACAAGCTAAGCTGTGTTTTGGTATATTTCACTTGTGATTTCATGATTATAAATATTTTTAGTATTTATTTTGAATTTTGCGCTCTGCAATTCAGCGTTGTTTATGAAAGTGATCCCGCTAAAGGGATCCTTGCGTCAATAAGTTAATGCAGTAATCGGGGGGAAGCTTTAATCTATAACATACCTCGTTCACTCTCTTCAGGACTTTAAATGGCCCCACAAACCGCCGACCCAGCTTCCGACAGGGCAGGCGGAGGGTCGAGAGCCAGTCCCGGTCCCCCGGTGTGAACACCGGGGCCTCACTGCGGTGACGGTCTGCACCAACTTTCTGGCTCACCATGTCTCCTCCGCGCGCAGGAACCAGTCATCCACCGCAGGAGCTTCGGTCGGACTCTGATGCCAAGGAACAAGAACCGGCTGATACCCCAACACACACTGGAAGGGAGAGATGTTAGTGAAGGAGTGGCGGAGCGAGTTCTGGGCCATCTCTGCCCAGGGCACAAACGCTGCCCACTCCCCCGGCCGGTCCTGGCAATAAGACCTCAGAAATCTACCCACATCCTGGTTAACTCTCTCCACCTGCCCGTTACTCTCGGGGCGAAAACCTGAGGTAAGGCTGACCGAGACCCCCAGACGTTCCATGAACACCCTCCAGACCCTCGAAGTGAACTGGGGACCCCGATCAGACACTATATCCTCAGGCACCCCAAAGTGCCGGAAGACGTGAGTAAACAGGGCCTCCACAGTCTGTAGGGCCGTAGGGAGACCGGGCAAAGGGAGGAGACAGGACTTAGAAAAACGATCCACAACGACCAGGATCGTGGTTTTTCCCTGTGAAGGTGGAAGATCGGTTATGAAATCCACTGACAGGTGCGACGATGGCCGTTGTGGAACGGGTAAGGGTTGTAACTTACCTCTGGGCAGGTGCCTAGGAGCCTTACACTGGGCACACACCGAGCAGGAGGAAACATAAACCCTCACATCCTTAGCCAAAGTGGGCCACCAGTACTTCCCACTAAGACAGCGCACTGTCCGACCGATCCCAGGATGACCAGAGGAGGGTGACGTGTGGGGCCCAATAGATCAGCCGGTCGTGGACAGGAGACGGAACGTACAGACACCCAGCCGGACACTGAGGGGGAGGGGGCTCTGCACTTAACGCTCGCTCAATGTCCACGTCCAGCTCCCACACTACCAGCGCCACCAAGCAAGAGGCGGGGAGTATTGGAGTGGGATCCATGGACCGCTCCTCTGTGTCATACTGCCAGGAGAGTGCGTCTGCCCTAACGTTCTGGGAACCTGGTCTGTACGAAAGAGTGAAAACAAAAACGGGTGAAAAACATGGCCCACCTTGCCTGGCGAGGGTTCAGTCTCCTCGCTGCCCGGATCTACTCCAGATTGCGGTGGTCAGTCCAGATGAGAAAAGGGTGTTTAGCCCCCTCAAGCTCTCCCCGCCTTCAAGGCCTTGACTACAGCCAACAGCTCCCGGTCCCCCACGTCATACTTTTGCTCCGCCGGGCTGAGCTTCTTCGAGAAGAAGGCACAGGGGCGGAGCTTTGGTGGCGTACCCGAGCGCTGAGAGAGCACCGCTCCTATCCCAGCCTCGGACGCGTCCACCTCCACTATGAACGCCAAAGAGGGATCCGGAGGGGCCAGCACGGGCGCCGAGGGAAACAGAGCCCTTAGTTGCCCAAAGCCCTGTCCGCCTCAACTGACCACTGCAGACGTACAGGACCCTCCTTCAGCAGTGAGGTAATGGGAGCAGCCACCTGACCAAAACCCAGAAAAAATCTCCGGTAGTAATTGGCAAACCCTAAAAATCGCTGCACCTCTTTTACCGTGGTGGGAGTCGGCCAATTATGCACGGCTGAAATGCGGTCACTCTCCATCTCCACCCCTGATGTGGAAATGCGATACCCTGGGAAGGAGACAGCTTGATGAAAGAACAGGCATTTCTCAGCCTTGACGTACAGGTCACGCTACAACAGTCGTCCAAGTACCTTGCACCCCAAGGACATGCTCGGCGCGTGTAGCGGAGTATACCAGAATGTCATCGATATACACCACTACACCCTGCCCGTGCAGGTCCATGAAAATCTCATCAACAAAGGATTGGAAGACTGATGGAGCATTCATCAACCTGTACGGCATGACAAAGTACTCATAATGCCCTGAGGTGGTACTAAACGCCGTCTTCCACTCGTCTCCCTCCCGGATACGCACCAGGTGGTATGCGCTCCTGAGATCCAGTTTTGTGAAGAAGCGCGCCCCGTGTATTGACTCAGTCGCCGTGGCGATAACTGTACTTCACCGTGATTTTAAGACCTCGATAATCAATGCACGGGCGCAAACCTCCATCCTTCTTCACAAAAAAGAAACTCGAGACGGGTGAAGTGGATGACCAAATGTACCCCTGACGCAGGGATTCGGAGACATATGTCTCCATAGCCACCGTCTCCGCTTGCGACAGGGGATACACGTGACTCCTGGGAAGTGCAGCGTCTACCAGGAGATTGATCGCACAATCCCCCCGTCGATGGGGGGGTAATTGAGTCGCCTTCTTTTTTACAGAACGCGAGAGCCAAATCGGCATATTCGGGGGGGGATGCGCACAGTGCAGACCTGGTCTGGGCTTTCCACCGTAGTTGCACCAACGGGAACCCCTACACACCTCCCCGAGCACTCTCGCAACCACCCCATGAGAGCCCTCTGTTGCCATGAAATAGTGGGGTTATGATGAGCTAACCAGGGAAGGCCCAGTACCACGGGAAACGCAGGAGAGTCAATGAGAAAGAGACTGATTCTCTCCTCGTGACTCCCCTGCGTCACCATGGCCAGGGAGATAGTAGCTTCCCTGATTAGCCCGGACCCCAATGGTTGACTATCCAGAGCGTGAACTGGGAAAGGTCTAGCCACAGGGGTAATGGGGATCATTAGACTAAGAGCGAGCGCTCTGTCAATAAAATTCCCAGCTGCGCCTGAAACGACGAGCGCATTATGCTGGGAATGCGGGGGGGAAAAATCAGGAAAACAAACAGGTACAAACAGTTGGACAACAGAGGACTCTGTATGAGAGTGGTGCAGACTCACCTGGGATGACGCCAGAGTGCCCTGCCTGCTGCCTCGACTCCCAGAGGGACCAACCCGGCACCGACCGGCAGTGTGTCCTCTGCGGCCACAGATGGTGCACGAACTGGAACCCCCTCCGGTCTTCCAACGCACCGCCCCTCCCAGCTCCATAGGTTCAGGAGAGGGGGTGCGAGGGGATGGAACTACCAGACCCCGATCTGAACGTCCGCGGGTAGCCAGCAGGTTGTCCAGCCGGATGGACAGATCCACCAGCTGATCCAACGTGAGGGTGGTGTCTCTGCAGGCCAACTCCCGACGGACGTCCTCGCGCAGACTTCAACGGTAGTTGTCGATCAGTGCCCTGTCATTCCATCCCGCGCCGGCAGCCAGGGTCCTAAACTCTAGGGCAAACTCCTGGGCGCTCCTCGTCTCCTGCCTCAGCTGGAAGAGGCGCTAACCCGCCGCTCTACCCTCAGGCAGCTGGTCGAAGACCACTGAACTCTGCAAAGTCCTCCAACGCCGCATCTCCTTCTCCCCACACGACGTTGGCCCACTCCAGAGCTCTCCCTGAGAGGTACGAGATGAGGGTGGACACCCTCTCCCTTCCCGAGGGAGCTGGGTAAACAGTGCCCAGGTATAGGTCCAGCTGTAACAGGAATCCCTGGCACCGTGCCGCCGTCCCATCATAGTCCCTGGGAAGGGCGAGGCGCATCCCACTGGGACCGGTTGCAGAAGGATTGAGTAGTGGACGTTCGGGTTGCGTGGTTGAAAGCGCTGGTGGACCTCCCCGTCTCTCCCAACGGTCCAAGGTCTGAATAACTTGATCCATGATGGCGCCGAGATAGTGGATTACTTTCGCTTGCTCCTGGATGCGCTCCTCGACCCCTTTCCCAGGGGCACCTGTTCCTGCTGACTCCATGAGTGGTCAGGAATTCTGTAATGGGGTGCGTGCTGGTGGCAGGATAGTCAGGCGCAGGAGAACGAAATTGGTATAAACTGAGTTATTTAATAAATGCTTACAAACTCCGAAAACCAACATACAAAATAAAGAAAGTGGGTAAAAACCCGTCGCACACCATAACATACTTGGCACCAATACATACAATGAACAATTCCCGACAAGGACATGGGGGAAAACAGAGGGAAATATATACTACATGCAATTTAGGGAATTGAAACCAGGTGAGTGTGAAAACAAGACAAAACAAATGGAACGGCGATGGCTAGAAGACCGGTGACGTTGACCGCCGAACACCGCCCGACCAAGGAGAGGAACCGACTTCGGAAGAAGTCGTGACAGAAATGGATGATGGACAACCACAAATGAACATATACAGTACCAAAGGAAATGTAACAATATGTACAGAACAATATATAATGCTCATGTTGACCCACTGGCCCACTACTAAAACATTTCTGCAACATTGAAGCTCCCCAAGAACACAGTGGCCTCCATCATTATTAAATGGAAGAAGTTTGGAATCACCAAGACTCTTCCAAGAGCTAGCAATTGGGGGAGAAGGGCCTTGGTCAGGGAGGTGACCAAGAACCCGATGGTAACCCTGACAGATTTCCAGAGTTCCTCTGTGGAGATAGGAGAACCATCCAGAAGGACAACCATCTCTGCAGCACTCCACCAATCAGGCCTTCGTGGTAGAATGGCCAGACTGAAGCCACTCCTTAGTAAAAGGCACATGACAGCTCGCTTGGAGTTTGCCAAAAGGGACCTAAAGACTCAGACCATGAGAAACAAGATTCTCTGGTCTGATGAAACCAACATTGAACTCTTTGGCCTGAATGCCAAGCATCACACCTGGAGGAAACCTGGCACCATCCCTACAGCGAAGCATGATGGTGGCAGCATCATGCTTTGGGGTCGTTTTTCAGCGGCATGGACTGAGAGACTAGTCAGGATCGAGGCAAAGATGAACAGAGCAAAGTACAGAGAGATCCTTGATTACAACCTACTCAAGAACGCTCAGGACCTCAGACTGGGGTGAAGGTTCACCTTCCAACAGGACAACGACCCTAAGCAGACAAAACAACGCAGGAGTGGCTTCAGGACAAGTATCAATGTCCATGAGTGGCCCAGCCAGAGCACGGACTAGAACCTGATCGAACATCTCTGGAGAGACCTGAAAATAGCGTCGCAACCAATCCCAATCCAAACTGACAGAGCTTGAGAGGATCTGCAGAAAATAATGGGAGAAACTCCCCAAATACAGGTGTGCAAAACTTGTAGCATCATATCCAAGAAGACTCAAGGCTGTAATCGCTGTTAGGTGCTTCAACAAAGTACTGAGTAAAGGGTCTGAATACTGTGGCCACTGTTCTTGGGGACTTTCAATACTGCAGAATTTCTTTGGTACCTTTCACCAATCCTGTCTCCAGCTCTACGGACAATTCCTTCGACCTCATGGCTTGGTTTTTGCTCTGACATGCACTGTCAACTGTGGGACCTTATATAGACAGTTGTGTCTTTCCAAATCATGTCCAATCAATTGAATCTACCACAGGTGGACAATCAAGTTGTAGAAACATCTCAAGGATGATCAATGGAAACAGGATGCACCTGAGCTCAATTTCAAGTATCATAGCAAAGGGTCTGAACACTTATGTAAATAAGGTATTGTTTTTTTTTTTATACATTTGCAAAAATGTCTAAATATATGTTTTAAATTTGTCACTATGGGGTATTGTGTGTAGATTTAACTGGTTTCCTCATCATGTAAACAATTTTGTAATAAGGCTGTAACGTAACAAATGTGGAAAAAGTTAAGGGGTCTGAATACTTTCCGAATGCACTTCAAGTATGGGGGCCTCAGTATATTGATGTAGTGCCTGTATTGTTCTTATATAGAGGATACAAATCACTCCACAGTAGTTGAATAAACAATAAGGACAGTACACTTTTCAAATGTATGTATTTAGTTATACAAGTGTAACTTATTATTCAAAAGAGAAACATAAGAAGTAATCTCCACAGGATAACAGTACATAATCAAATTAGACTACATTATAATGTATTCATAAATGTATTACAGGTTAAACTGCTTATATTCCTTATCTTAATACATGTATTATCCTATTAATATAAACAGTGCCTTCAGAAAGTATTCACACCCATTGACTATTTCCCCAAACATTGTTACTGCCTGAATTTGAAATGTATTAAGTCACTGCCATACACACAATACCCCATAATGTCAAAGTGGAACTGTGTAGGACATTTTCAAATTAAATTTTTTTAAATCTGAAATGTCTTTAATCAATACGTAATTAAACCATTTGTTATGGCAAGCATAAATACGTTGTCATGGAAATTTCAGTACTGAGAGACTTGGTCATTTCTTCAAACAATCATCGATTAATTATTGCAATAATGATACCGTCGACCCAACAGTCTTGACTGTTAGGCTGTGAGCCTAACTGATAATGAAAAAATATGATATATAGGCCCTAAAAAATGCTTAGTCATTTCTAACCTTCCCTAACCTTGGTTCATCTACAGGATGGTGTTTTACCCTCAACCCAGCTTAGTTTCCCAGATGCCAGAAAGATGAGACATTGTTCTAAACTCTTCCAGGCTCTCTCTCGGGTAACATACCACATCTTGTCTATGGAATGCCAGCTTTTAGGTTAATCACCACCAAGTCATTGTCAGCTCAAACTATCTCTAGCAGACTAACTGCAGGAAGCTAGAGTGGAAACCATCTCTTTAAAGAAACAGAATTAAACAGAACATTAATGTCCTATTTGTTTAATATTAATAGTTAGCAATTAATACTTAAATCAGGTAAATGTTGTTTTTTAAAAATATGTTTAGGAGTAAAAATTTGTTTAAGTCATAATCTTGCATGGACTCACTGTGTGCAAGTGTTTAACCTGATTTTGAAAGACCTCATCTCTGTACCGCACACATACAGATAATTGTAAGGTCACGCAGTCGAGCAGTGAATTTCAAAACACAGATTTAACCACAGACCAGGGAGGTTATCCAATGCATTGCAAAGAAGGGCAACTATTAGTAGATTGAATATCCCTTCGAGAATTAAGTCATTAATTACACTTGAGTATCAATACACCCAGTCACTACAAAGATACAGTCGTCCATCCTAACTCAGTTGCCGGAGAGAAAGGAAACCTATCAGGGATTTTCCCATGAGGCCAATGATGATTTTAAAACAGTTACAGTTTAATGGCTGTGATAGGAGAAAACTGAGGATGGATCAACACTATTTATTCCACAATACTAACCTAAATGAGTGTGAAAAGGAAACCGGCACAGAATAAAAATATTTCAAAACTTGCATCATGTTCACAGTAAGGCACTAAACTAAAACTTGAAAAAAACAAAAAAACAGGGCAAAGAAATTAACTTATGTCCCGAATACAAAGCGTTATGTTTTGGGCAAATCCAACAACACATCACGGAGTACCACTCTTCTAATTTTCAAGCATGATGGTGGCAGCATCATATTATGGGTATGCTGGTCAACAGCAAAGAGTAGTTTTTTTTATTTGTATTTAAAGAAACAGAAGAGATTTAAACACAGGCAAAATCCTAAAGGAACACTTGGTTCAGTCTGCTTTGCAACAGACACTGGGAGACAAATTCACCTTTCCAACAGGACAATAACCTAAAACACAAGGACAAATATACACTGGAATTGCTTACCAAGACATCATTGAACATTCCTGAGTGGCCTAGATACAGTTTTGACGTAAATCCTTTTGAAAATCTATGGCAAGACTTGAAAATGGCTGTTTAGCAATGATCAACAACCAACTTCAATGAGCTTGAATTTGAAAACGAACGTGCAAATATTATACAATCCATGTGTGCAAAGCTCTTTTAGACTTACCCAGAAAGACTCACTGCTGTAATCTCTGCCAAAGATGATTCTAACATTTATTGCCTCAGGGGTGTGAATACTTATGTAAATTAGATATCTGTATTTAATTGACAATAAATTAGCAACAATTATGGGGTATTGTGTGTACATGTTTTAGAAAAATGTATTTAATACATTTTGAATTCAGGCTGTAACAAGAAAATGTGGAGTAAGTGGTTTGAATACTTTCAAGGGGTTTGAATACTTTGAAGGCACTGTACATGACAACAATTACATTATAGATGTTAAGATATAGGCGAGTACAAGCAAACGTGTTCAACTACATTTCTTAATGGTGTTGTTTGTCAAAATGTGTCAGACGTTTATGTACATAATACATTACATTCAAGTTCACGCTTTCCTTTGGTCTGTCTTCCTCTGAATTGTAGAGCAAAACAGAAATGCACATTATATGCCTGGAATACATTGAAGTACTCCAGGCATATAATGTGAATTTTTGCTTTGCTCTGTACAATCCAGAGATGGACACAAATGATAAAGGTAACTGACAAAATAAAGAAAACAAAGTGTCTTAATAAGGCGCTGGCCACCACTAGCTAGAACAGCTTCAATGTGCCTTAGCATACATAGATTCTGTGTGATGAACTCCATTTGAGGGAGGCGACACCATTCTTCCATGAGAAATTCCATAACTTGGTGTTTTGTTGGATGGTGGTGGAAAACGCTGTCTCAGTCACCGCTCCAGAATCTCCCATAAGTGTTCAATTGGGTTGAGATCTGGTGACTGAGACAGACCGACCACTATGCTCCTTTGAGACCCCTCTTTCAAAGTCACAGATCTCCTCTAGCCATAGTAACAAAAATAATGGCCAACTGGGCATTTTTATACATGACCCTAAGTACAATGGGATGTTAATTGCTTAATTAACTCAGGAACAACACCTGTGTGGAAGTAACTGTTTTCAATATACTTTGTATCCCTCATTTACTCAAGCGTTTCCATTACTTTGGAAGTTACCTGTATTGTACAGCCAGAATCATTTATATCCACAGAGAAACAATGTGCCAATTGCCTAAGGCTGAAAAGACAGAATGATGTACACTACGCTAAGAGAAGTTTCAAAGCTTGCAGGTCGGCAAAATATTCAAATGTAACCTCTTAGGAGAGTAAATGGGAACACCGAAATCTATCTGTCCACCGATGGGAAGATCTCGATGCTACTGTTGGTGACCCGAATACCATACCAGCCGGCCCAGAACTGAGTGTCATTTCCTCCATGAATGAATCGGATGTAACGCACACCTGGTCCATAATTCTTGAACACATGAGTCATCTGAAACATTGAAACGGTCATATGTTCAATTGTAATTAGTATGCTTTGTTTAATTGAGAAATATGTTGTATAAAAAATAAAATAAAAAAATATATATATACACACACAAAAGTTTGGACACCTACTCATTCCAGGGTTTTTCTACATTGTAGAATAGTGACGACATCAAACTATGAATTAACACATATGTCATCGTATAATAACCAAAAGTGTTAAACAAATCAAAATATATTTTGTGAGATTATTCAAAGTAGCTACATGTTGCACACTCTTGGCATACTCTCAACCAGCTTCATGAGGTAGTCAACTGGAATGCATTTCAATTAACAGTTGTGCCTTGTTACAAGTTAATTCGTGGAATTTATTTCCTTAATGCGTTTGAGCCAATCAGTTGTGTTGTGACAAGGTAGGGGGTAGTATACAGAAGATATCCCTATTTGGTAAAAGACCACGTCCATATTATGGCAAGAACAGCTCAAATAAGCAAAGAGAAACGACAGTCCATCATTACTAAGACATGAAGGTCTGACCGTCTGATCTCAACCCCATAGAGAATCTTTGGAGGGAGTTGAAAGTCCGTGTTGCCCAGCAACAGCCCCAAAACATCACTGCTCTAGAGGAGATCTGCATGGAGGAATGGGCCAAAATACCAGCAACAGTGTGTGAAAACCTTGTGAAGACTTACAGAAAACGTTTGACCTCTGTCATTGCCAACAAAGGGTATATAACAAAGTATTGAGAAACTTTTGTTATTGACCAAATACTTATTTTCCACCATAATTTGCAAAAATACATTAAAAATCCTACAATGTGATTTTCTGGATTTTTTTTCTCATTTTGTCTGTCATAGTTGAAGTGTACCTATGATGAAAATTACAGGCCTCCCTCGTCTTTTTAAGTGGGAGAACTTGCACAATTGGTGGCTGACTAAATACTTTTTTGCCCCACTATTTACATATTTTTTTTTACCTTGTTTTTATCTGCACTATTTAACTTTCAAATGTTTAGTGTGCACATTTTTTTCTGCAATGCAATCACTGAAAATGTCTAATGCACAAGACAAGGAGAAATCACATTGTTGATTGTGTACTCAGCTATTTACAGACCCATGTATATGGAGAATTATCTTAAAGTCTGACCGTTTTACCTGATTCCATTTCTGATCATTCCACTGTTGAAAGACAACAGTTCCTGGACTAAACTTCTTAATTGGCTTCTTCTTATGATTTAGCAACTCAACACAGATCTCATATTCAGAGCCACAGTCCCAGCGTGGAGCATACCTGATATGGACACACAAACATACAAGTTGTACAGTAGACTATTCCTCTGACAAGTAGAGTAGCAGACACTGAATGACAAAATTCTAATATTCCTCTCACCAGTCGGATATAATGATGTCGGGTTGAAAGTCATCCATGAAAGAAGGCCTGTAGCCCTCTTTCTCCAAGTCAATCAGCTGAGACTTCCTGCAGGTCCTGAGATGAACCAAAGACAAGAGGACACACACAGCCAACACATTTACCATGGTTGATAGTAAGCAGCCTGAAAGACATTTCAATTAATCATATCTAGGAGGCCATTTTTATATATATATTTTTTAATTTCACCTATATTTAACCAGGTAGGCCAGTTGAGAACAAGTTCTCATTTACAACTGCAACCTGGCCAAGATAAAGCAAAGCAGTGCGACAGAGTTACATGGGATAAACAAACGTACAGTCAATAACACAATAGAAAAATCTATGTACAGTTTGTGCAACTGTAGTAAGATTAGGGAGGTAAGGCAATAAATAGGCCATAGAGGTGGAATAATTACAATTTAACATTAACACTGGAGTGATAGATGTGCATGTAGAGATACTGGGGTGCAAAAGAGCAAAAACCCAAATAAATAACAATATGGGAAGGAGGTAGTTGGGTGTGCCATTTACAGGTACAGTGATCGGTAAGCTGCTCTGACAGATGATGCTTAAAGTTAGAGGGGGAGATAAGTCTCCAGCTTCAGTGATTTTTGCAATTCGTTCCCGTCATTGGCAGCAGAGAACTGGAAGTAAAGGCGGCCAAAGGTGTGGATTTTGGGGATGACCAGTGAAATATACCTACTGGAGCACGTGCTACGGGTGGGTGTTATGGTGACCAGTGAGCTGAGATAAGGCAGGGCTTTACCTAGGAAAGACTTAGATGACCTGGAGCCAGTGGGTTTGGCGATGAATATGTAGCGAGGGCCAGCCAACAAGAGCATACAGGTCGCAGTGGTGGGTAGTATATGGGGCTTTGGTGACAAAACGGATGGCACTGTGATAGCAAACTGGATGTGGTCTGAGTAGTGTTGGAGGTGAGGTGTCGTGTCTTTGGCATCATTAAAGTGAATATTGTTATTTTATCTAATCAATTCTCTAATTATTATTACGTAATTAACTAGGAAGTCGGGGCACCAAGGAAAATCAATCTTCAGATTACAAAGTTATAATTTTCCTAATATAACTCTTCAGATATTAATGTCTGATCAATTAGTCTTCTAATTAATGAATTATTCTTTACCTCACGTTAGTCTCATTCCAAACATCATAAATTGTTGGTTATCTGCACGAACCCAGCCTTTACTATGAATCATCCATACACCAATTGTCTTAATCATTGATTTACTAACCAACTAAATAATCACAGAAATGCATAAACAAACAAACAGTAGATATGGTTGCAGAGTAAATGATATGGGAGGTTCCCTAGTGGGCTAAGCCGATATGACGGCTTGGTGGACAAAGGGAAGTGGGTGTGGACTGAGAAGTGCGCGAAAGAGTGCTTACACAGTTGCTAATTATATTAATTGAAATGCTAATCCTTTGCACATGAAGACTCACTCATTCGGGAATAATTGCAATCAATATATATTTACGCTCAGTGTGTCGTCGTGATTTCTGTTGGAATCATCCATCTTTCTGTTGGAAAGTTCATCCAAGCGTCTCTCTGCTTCCCTGGAGTCTTTTGTGGTTAGAATGGATACTTCAGAGTACCATTCAGAAATGTTCTTATAGAATAGTTGTTTCGGCAGTTGTCGGTCTTCGCATCCAATGGTACATAACTTCTAGCTGCAGACTAGTAATTAGTATGTAAGATTTGCTCTTATTCTGTCGGGATCGAAAGTCAACAACCATTACAACCTTAGCTTAAACTGAGGTTTTTGTGGCCTCTACTCAAACCTTCAGACCAAGCGTACCTCGATCACCGAGGGGGCGAAGAGGATTTCCTCAAGTGGGGATTTTATTCGTAACAGTAGAAAAGGGCTGTCCCATGAGCCAGATCATGTCGGTGTTCATGGAGGCGGGCCAATAACTTAAACTTTAAAGGGAACATTACATAATTTCACAAATAGTTTCATCTTTACTCATTCATTTTATACAATAATTAGCCGCAAACGTCATAACGGAGGCTCCTGTATAAACAGAGTTATGGTAATGTGGCTGTATTGTCTTTCATGAGGTCACAAACATGAAACAAAACAGACCGGGTCGTAGCTGGCTTCTCCACCGACCGTTTACACATTCTCTAACACATGGATATTGTTCAGTTCTCAAGTTCTGTGGTGTAGAAGAAGTTCCTTTGTTCTCTCTATGTGTCTCTTTCTGCATGGCCAGGAGGAGTCTTCTCCAGGAATTTACGACCTGAGATAACAGAACCTGGATGTTGGATGGAGAGAGGGGGAAGCCACACGCTATACCCAAAGAGGGCCACGTCATGACAGAGGCTATTTTGTAAATGACATCGCCGAAGTCAAGGATCGATAGGAAAGTCAGTTTTACGAGGGTATGTTTGGCAGCATGAGTGAAGGAGGCTATGTTGCAAAATAGGAAGCCGATTCTAGATTTAATTTTGGATTGGAGATGCTTAATGTGAGTCGAAGGAGAGTTTACAGTCTAACCAGACACCTAGGTATTTGTAGTTGTCCACATATTCACAAGTCAGAACCGTCCAGAGTAGTGATGCTAGTCGGGAGGGCAGCAAGGTTGAAGGGGGCAACAGAGGGCAGCATGATGAAGAGCATGCATTTAGTTTTACTAGCATTTAAAAGCAGTTGGAGGCCACGGAAGGAGTGTTGTATGGCATTGAAGCTCGTTTGGAGGTTTGTTAACCTCTTGACGCTAGGGGTCAGATTATTAATATTATTATTATTATTTATTTTTAATAACGTTCCCAAGGTAAACGGACTATTTCTCAGGTCCAGATCGTAGAATATGCATATAATTTACAGATTAGGATAGAAACACTCCAAAGTTTCCAAAACTCTCAAAATATTGTCTGTGAGAATAACAAAACTGATTCTGCAGGCGAAAACCTGAGAAAATCTATCCCGGAAGTGATTTTTAATCTGTTTCCTGGCCCGTCTTTCTTCCATTTAAAGGGGTATGAACCAGATTCCTTTTCCAATGGCTTCCTCAGGCTGTGACCAGGCTTTAGACATCGTTTCAGGCTTTTATTTTGAAAAATGAGCGAGATTTTTCAAAACTAGTCAGGTGTCCTCTGATTAGTTCCTACGCACGAGAGGGTAGCTCTCCATTTTCTTTTTCTCTCTTATTGAATAGGTTACGGTCCGGTTGAAATATTATCGATTATGTTTGTTAAAAACAACCTGAGGATTGATTATAAAAATCATTTGACATGTTTCTACGACCATTACGGATACTTTTTGGAATCTTCGAACGGAACGAGGCTGTAGTTTTCTGAACATAACGCACAACCCAAATGGCGTTTTTTTGTTATAAAAGTAATATTTATATAACAAAAATGCATTTGTGTAACTGGGAGTCTCGTGAGTGCAAACATCCGAATATTATCAAAGGTAAGCGATTAATTTTATTGCTTTTCTGACTTTCGTGACCATGCTAATTTGGGGCTAGCTGTTCTAGCATTGATTGATACACTCACAAAAGCTTGGATTTCTTTCTCTGTAAAGCATATTCTCAAAATCTGACCCGATAGGTGGATTAACAACAAGCTAAGCTGTGTTTTGGTATATTTCACTTGTGATTGCATGATTATAAATATTTTTTGTAATATTTTGCGCCCTGCAAGTCAGCGGTTGTTTAGGAAAATGATCCCGTAAAAGGGATCCGTAGCGCAGAGAAGTTAAGTGTCCAAAGGGCCAGATGTATACAGAATGGTGTTGTCTGCGTAGAGGTGGATCAGAGAGTCACCAGCAGCAAGTACGACATTGAGATACATAAAGACAGACATACAGAGAGAAAAGAGTCGGCCCGAGAATTGAACCCTGTGGCACCCCCATATACTGCCAGAGGTCCAGACAATAGGCCCTCTGATTTGACACACTGAACTCTGAGAAGTAGTTGGTGAACCAGGCGAGGCAGTCATTTGAGAAACCAAGGCTATTGAGTCTGCCAATAAGAATGCGGTGATTGACAAAGTCGAAAGCCTTGGCCAGGTCGATGAAGACCGCTGCACAGTACTGTCTTTTATCGATGGCGGTTATGATATTGTTTAGGACCTTGAGCGTGACTGAGGTACACCCATGACCAGCTCAGAAACCAGAATGCATAGTGGAGAAGGTACGGTGGGATTCGAAATGGTCGGTGATCTGTTAACTTGGCTTTTGAATAATTTAGAAAGGAAGAGCAGGATGGATATAAGTCTATAACAGTTTAGGTCTAGAGTGTCTCCCCCTTTGGAAAGCTGTTGCGGTCAACCCCCTCTTCAGTTTTTGGGGATCTCAGACGATACGAAAGATATGTTGAACAGGCTAGTAACAGGGGTTGCAACAATTTCTGCGGATAAATTTAGAAATAGAGGGTCCAGATTGTCTAGCCCAGCTGATTTGTAAGGATCAAGATTTTGAATCTTTCAGAACATCAGCTGTCTGGATTTGGGTGAAGAAGAAGCAGGGGGGACTGCAGGAGGTGCAAGTTTCTGCAGGAGGTGCAGAGCTGTTGGCCGGGTTAGGGGTAGCCTGGTGGTAAGCATGGCTCACCGTAGAAAAATGTTTGAAATGATCGATTATCGTAGCTTTATCAGTTGTAACAGTGTTTTCTAGCCTCAGTGCAGTGGGCAGCTGGTAGGAGGTGCTTTTATTCTCCATGGACTTTACAGTGTCCCAGAACTTTGAGTTTGTGCTACAGGATGCAAATTTGTTTGAAAAAGCTAGCCTTAGCTTTCCTAACTGACTGTGTATATTGGTTCCTGACTTCCCTGAAAAGTTGCATATCGCGGGGGCTATTCGATGATGCAGTACGCCACAGGATGTTTTTGTGCTGGTCAAGGGCAGTCAGGTCTGGAGTGGACCAAGGGCTATATCTGTTCTTAGTTCTACATTTTTTGAACGGGGCATGCTTATTTAAAATGGTGAGGAAAGCACTTTTAAAGAGCAACCAGGCATCCTCTACTGACGGGATGAGGTCAATATCCTTCCAGGATACCCAGGCCAGGCCGATTAGAAAGGCCTGCTTGCTGAAGGGTTTTAGGGAGTGTTTGACAGTGATGAGGGGTGGCTGTGTGACCGCGGACCCATTACGGACACAGGCAATGATCACTGAGATCCTGGTTGAAGACAGCAGAGGGTTATTTAGATGGCAAGTTGGTCAGGATGATATCTATGAGGGTGCCAATGCTTACGGATTTAGGGTTGTACCTGGTAGTTTCTTTGATAATTTGTGTGAGATTGAGGCCATCTAGCTTAGATTGTAGGATGGCCGGGGTGTTAAGCATATCCCAGTTGTCACCTAACAGTACGAACTCTGTGAATACATCCACAGGTACACCTCCAATTGACTCGAATTATGTCACTTAGCCTATCAGAAGCTTCTAAAGCCATGACATCATTTTCTGGAATTTTCCAAGCTGTTTAAAAAGGCACTGTCAACTTACTGTATGTAAACTTCTGACACACTGGAATTGTGATACAGTGAATTATAAGTGAAATAATCTGTCTGTAAACAATTGTTGGAAAAAGGACTTCTGTCATGCACAAATTAGACATCCTAACCGACTTGCAAAAACTATAGCTTGTTAACCTCTCTAGGGTATGTGGGACGTTAGCGTCCCACTTCATCAACAGCCAGTGATACTGCAGGGCGCCAAATTCAAAACAACAGAAATCCCATAATTTAAATTCCTCAAACATACAAGTATTTTACACCATTTTAAAGCTACACTTTTTGTAAATCTAGTCAAAGTGTCCGATTTCAAAAAGGTTTTACGACGAAAGCACACCAAACGATTATGTAAGGTATGAGCCAAGTCACAGAAAAAGACAGCCATTTTTTCAGCTAAAGAGAGCATTAACAAAAAGCAGAAATAGAGATAAAATTAATCACTAACCTTTGATAATCTTCATCAGATGACACTCATAGGACTTCATGTTACACGATATGTATTTTATGTTCGGTAAAGTTCATATTTATATCCAAAAATCTGAGTTTAGGCAAGACGCTACTGTATCACTTGGCAAAAAGCCTGAGAAAATGCATAGCGCCACATTAAAATGAATGACTATGAAAATTACTATAAAATCAAACTTTCATTAAATCACACATGAAAGATATCAAATTAAAGCTACACTGGTTGTGAATCCAGCCAACATGTCAGAATTCAAATAGGCTTTTCAGCGAAAGCATACGATGCTATTATCTGAGCATAGCACCATTGTAAACAAAAGAGAGAAAACATTTCAACCCTGCAGGAGCGACACAAAACGCAGAATAAAAATATAATTCATGCCTTACCTTTGACGAGCTTCTGTTGTTGGCACTCCCATATGTCCCATAAACATCACAAATGGTCCTTTTGTTCGATTAATTCCGTCGATATATGCCCAAATTGTCCATTTATTTGGCGCGTTTGATCCAGAAAAACACCGGTTCCAACTTGCTCAAACATGACGACAAAATATATCAAAGGTTACCTGTAAACTTTGCCAAAAAATGTCAAACTACTTATGTAATACAACTTTAGGTATTTTTTAACGTTAATAATCGATAAAATTGAAGACGGGGTGATATGTGTTCAATACAGGATTAAAACGATATGTAGCATGCCTTCTGTTTGATTGAAACGCATGTCTAGGACACCAGGAGTGCCTCGACTTCAAGATGGCTGTATTTCTTCATTACACAAAGGAATAACCTCAACCTATTTCTCACGACTGTTGACATCCAGTGGAAGCCGTAGGAACTGCAAGCAAGTTGCTTAGAAATCTGGTTTCCCAATGAAACCTCATTGAAAAGACAGTGACCTCAAAAATAAAAGAAATCGGAATGGTTTGACATGATTCAAACAGTTTTAGAAACTTCAGAGTGTTTTCTATCCAAATCTACTAATAATATGCATATCTTATCTCCTGGGGATGAGTAACTGGCAGTTGAATTTGGGAATGTTTTTCATCCAAACGTGAAAATGCTGCCCCATACCCTAGAGAAGTTAACAAGAAATTTGTGGAGTGGTTGAAAAACTAGTTTTAATGACTCCAACCTAAGTGTGTGTGTGTGTGTGTGTATGCGCTCGGCAACACCAAGCAGGATTCGACCGGGCAGGCCACCATTGTGACGCCACAAGGGAGTTGCCAGATGGTGGTGGGTGCTGTACAAGATTTGCCGTACCCCTCTTCGTAGGACAAGACTTTCCGCTGTTCACAGCTTTGTGGAGGAATGAGCTGGGAAGAACAGTACAAGCCGGCAACTGACGAGAGCGGGGACTGACCTTTGCCTGTGCGGCCTGGAAGCAAGCAGTTGCCAACCACATGACTACAGACCCAGAGTTGGGGTCCGAGGGGGTGCCGGAACCAACCTCACTTCAAGGTCTACAATAGGGGTACCCAGCCCCGAGAATTCCATGTGGGTGACAAGTTGCTAGTTTTAATCCCCACCTAAGAAAGTAGGTTCCTGGCAACATGGCACAGGTTCTAAGAGGTGACGGAGAAACTGTGACCTGTAAATCACCATGTACGGCAGCCAGGGAGACTGAAACCAACAGATTTACCACACTCACTTATTGAAGAGGTGGCATGTGAGGACAGCCTTGGCCATTTTGTGGTTAAAACCAGTGTCCCGAGCAATGACCTCGGAACAGCCCAGAAGCAAGCACTCCAGAAGTGCATCGATCGGAACACCGCAGTGTTTTCCAAGAAGCCGGGCCGAACAACCCTCAAACACCACGTCCGCACCCGGAGAAACAGTATGAAAGAGGAAATGTTGGATCCCCGAGGCCCGAAGGAAGGCCTAGGAGCAGAAGGTGGAATCTATGTTGAGGATGGGAGTCAGAGGAGTCCCACAGCATAGGGTGCAGCCCCATCGTATTGGTGCCCAAACCAGACGGTAGTCTGCGTTTCTGCAATGACTTCCAGGGGGTGAACGACATCAGTTTGTTCGACGCTGACCCCATGCCGAGGGTGGACGAGCTCATCGGCCGGTTGGGAATGGCCCAGTACATCAGCACCCTGCACCTCACCAAGGGATATTGGCAGGTACCCTTGGAAGCCTCCTCCCGGGAGAAGACTGCATTCAACACTGGACGGCTTATTACCAATACCAGGTCCTCCCATTTAGTCTCCATGGATCCCCGCCCACGTTCCAGTGCCTGATGGACCGAGTCCTCCGACCCCACCAACAGTACGCAGCAGCCTATTTGGATGACATCATCCACAGCCAAAGTTGGGAAGATCACCTGACACAAGCTGGGTTGACAGCAAATCAAGAAATGCAAACTGGGGTTTGAAGAGGTGGAGTATCTGGGGTATTTGATGGGACGGAGGAACATCAAGCCTCAGAAGAGGAAGGTATAGCCTCCACCCTTACCGATATGACCAGGGCCTGCCTCCCGAAAACAGTGAAGTGATCAGATTAGGCCAAAGGGGCGTTCAGGCACCTAAACGAAGCCCTGTGCTCCCATCCGATTCTCGTTACGGACGATTTTCTGGTACCGATGCATGCCTGCGACACGGGACTAGGGGCCGTCCTGTCCCAGGTAGACGATGGGGAGGAACACCCCATCATGTACATAAGCCGGAAGTTGATAGCCTGAGAAAATACATACTTGATTGTCGCAAAATAGCTGTGAAGTAGGCGCTAGACACTCCTAAGTATTACCTGTTGGGCACCTACTTCACCCTGGCCCTAGACCATCCTCCCCTGGTCTGGATGGCCAGGGGAAAGGCCACAAACGATCGAGTCACCAGGTGGTTCTTGCAACTTACCACATTTCTCTTTTTCTGTTGTGCACCGTCAGGGGAGAAGCATGGGAACGCGGATGCCCTATCGAGAAGGGAGTCTCCCCGGCAGGGCTAAGGGGGCGTACCGTGGACAAGCCACCAAGGGGAGAGACGTCAAGGCCTGGTGACAGACAGCCTGCATCACGCAGCGGTGGTTCCCTCTGCTGGACGTGCCAGGTCTCGACAGGTCCTCCAGCGAGGACTAAATTTGGGCTGATTGTTCACCAGCTGTACAGTACCCATAACGCTGACAGGAGGGCAGCACACGGGAGGGTTGAGGTAGTGAGAGGTTATTACCGGATAGACGTAGAACCAAGGGGCTAGGTGTTCTACCCCAGAGGAGACGGCATTCCCTGGATTCCAGAAGGAGGTAACCCAGAAAAGGTCTGTGTCTTTTCTTCTTTATTGTTTAAATAAAATAAAACACACCCTTGAAACTGAAGTACCACACTAGTGTCCGTGTCTGATCTGTGTAAACGTCTAGATATAACCCCCTGGTTTGCCACTATAAGTACCAGTCAAAAGTTTGGACACGTACTCATTCCAAGGTTTTTCTTCATTTTTACTATTTTCCATGTAAGACATCAAACTATGAAATAACACATATGGAAACACGTGTTAAACAAATCTAAATATATTTGAGATTCTTCAAAGTAGCCACCCTTTGCCAAGTGTGCAAAGCTGTCATCAAGACATTATCTCAACCAGATTCATGAGGTAGTCACCTGAAAATGCATTTAATTTAATGGATGTGCCTTGATAAGTTAATTTGTGTAATTTATTTCCTTCTTAATGTGTTTTTAAGCCAATCAGTTGTGTTGTGACAAGGTAGGAGTGGTATACAGAAGACAGCCCTATTTGATAAAAGACCAAGTCCATATTATGGCAAGAACAGCTCAAATAAGCAAACAGAAACAACAGTCCATCATTACTTTAAGAAATGACTGTCAGTCAATCCGGAATTTTTTTTAAACGTTCAAAGTTTCTTCTAGTGCAGTCGCAAAAAAACAAAGCGCTATGATGAAACGGCTCTCATGAGGACCGTCACAGGAAAGGAAGGCTGCAGAGGATAAGTTAATGAGAGTTACCAGCCTCAGAAATTGCAGTCCAAATAAATGCATCACAGAGTTCAAGTAACAGATATCAACTGTTCAGAGGAGACTGCGTGAATCAGAACTTCATGGTTGAATTGCTGCAAAGAAACCACTACTAAAAGAACACCAATAAGAAGACTTGCTTGGGCCAAGAAACACGAGCAATGGACTTTAGACCGGTGGAAATTTGTCCTTTGGTCTGACAAGTCCAAATATGAGATTTTTGGTTCCGCTGTGCCTGAGACGCAGAGTAGGTCAACTGATGAACTCCGCATGTGTGGTTCCCACCATGAATCAGGTGTTGTGGTGGTACTTTTATTGGTGACACTCCATGATTTATTTAGAATTCAAGGCACACTTAACCAGCATGGCTACCACAGCATTCTGCAGTGACACGCCATCCCATCTGGTTTCGCTTAGTGGGACTATCATTTGTTTTTCAACAGGACAATGTCCCAAAACACACCTCCAGCCAGTGTAAGGACTATTTGACTAAGGAGCGTGATGAGTGCTGCATCAGATGACCTGGCCTCCACAATCACCCGACCTCAACCCAATTGAGATGGTTTGGGATGAGTTGGATCGCAGAGTAAAGGAAAAGCAGCCAGCAAGTGCTCAGCATATGTGGGAACTCCTTTAAGACTGTTGGAAAAGCATTCCCCATGAAGCTGGTTGAGATAATGCCAAAGGGTGGCTACTTTGAAGAATCTAAAATATATTTTGATTTGTTTAACACTTTTTTGGTTACTACATTATTCCATGTGTTATTTCATAGTTCTGATGTCCTTTATTATTCTACAATGTAGAAAATAGTAAAAATAAAGAAAAACCCTTATAGGTGTGTCCAAACTTTTGACTGGGACTGGATGTATGTATGTTCTTTATTTATGTAGATTGTTGACAAAAATGGACAATTAAAGTAATTTTAAATCCAACCTTGTAACAACAAAATGTAGAAAAATGTAAGGGGTGTGAATACTTTCTGAAGGCACTGTAAACTAGACAGCAAGGTCATTGTCAATGATAGGCATTATTAGGTATTATCATCCAAATGTATTTGAAGAGCTGGAAAATAAATCAACACCAATGTGGATGTGAAACAAAGTGGGACCAAGTGATATTCTCTAACTGAAAAACTAATATGGTATAGTAGTATACTCACAAGTAAGAAGTCGCAAAGTATTTTTGGACCGTGTTGTCAGGAAGCGGCACTTCTTCCACTGGTCCTATTTTCCATTTATCCCCTCCATTCTCAATAATTTGCCAGCCCTTGAATTTATCTGGAGAAAAAAAATCAAGGAGGGATTTGAAATGTGGGTTCTGGGGTTAATAACAGGACCCCCCATACACAGAGAATTTAGACATTTCTGTGGTCTCGACTCTTACCATCTGCTCTGGGGTTCTTGAGAAGATTACGTCTCTTCTTACACAAGAAGTAAAACAAACGCCAGTCTTTAGGTAGTTTAGTCACATATGTCTGGTATCCTTCTCTTCTGCACCTCTCTCTCCAAAGAGAATCACTGTCCACCACTTCTTTCCACTCACGACACACAAGTCGACAGACACACACCACCTGCTGTGGAGGGACATTTAGGAGCATCTCCTCCAGGACTTCTAGAGGGAGCACAGGTAGCATGCCTGTGAACTGAACAAGAGATTGGATGTTTTTATTGACATGGGAGACTTTAGACAAATGATGTACAGTTTAGAATAGGATGTTAGCTCCATGTTAAGATGTTAGCGCCATGTTAGGATGTTAGCTCCATGTTAGGATGTTGATAGCTCTAGCAACAAGTTTGTTTTTTTTATCTTAAGGGGTGGATCAGCTTTAATATTGCAGAAAGATTGTTGCTTCCATCAATGTAATTGTCTATCACTTCCAATCCCCCATAAATTTTGGGGGAAATATATATCCACACACACTTTTAGAATATACCTTTATTATTCACCGCAAATCCTACCACCCCTCCCCCAATTGGAGTAAACTAATAAATAACACTTTGGCTTCTACCTTCAGTTAATAAATATTATACACATTTTAGAATCGTTATATTTTGTTTGTTTTTAGTCCTTCCTCTATTTCTAATGTCCATCCAGTTTGATTTCGATTTGCAACTGTGCTATTTTACAAAATGTCTGAACCTATATACATTTTACAGACCCCGTATGTTGTACATTGGTTATCTTGTTATTAGTCCCACCCTTCAGCTCCATCCAACCCCTCCCATCTCTTAACACCATCCATTTTGGATTTCTATTTGGCATATATTTTTCAACTGTGCTGTGATGCTTCACAAAAGTACTAAACCTTTCTATTCTCATAACTTCTACTGATTGTAAATGTAATATTTTTTTTTGCTAAAATAATGATATTATTGATTGACTGACTTTTCAAATCACCCAGTATTGCTATCTGCAGCGTTAGTTCTAGTCAAACGTTGCAATTCCTCAGCCATTCCTGGACCTGTGACCAAAAACGAGCTGCATATGGACAGTACCAAAATAAATGATCTAATGACTGCCTCACAGCAAAATCTGCAGAGCTGGGAAGAATGTATGTATATATGGGGGATACATACATACAATTTGTTACAAGAATTTCGTATAATAACACAAAAAAAAAAATGAAGTTTTGAATCCTGCGTTGTTTTACGTGTACTTCCGGCGCCGACCGAGATGGCCGCCTCGCTTCGCGTTCCTAGGAAACTATGCAGTATTTTGTTTTTTTGTGTGTTATTCCTTACATTGGTACCCCAGGTAATCTTAGGTTTCATTACATACAGTCGGGAGGAACTACTGAATATAAGAGCAACGTCAACTCACCATCGTTACAACCAGGAATATGACTCTCCTGAAGCGGATCCTGTGTTTTGCCTTCCACCCAATACAATGGATCTGATCCCAGCCGGTGACCCTAAACAACGACGCCGTAAAAGGGGCAAACGAAGCGGTCTCCTGGTCAGGCTTCGGAGACGGGCACATCGCGCTCCACTCCCTAGCATACTACTCGCCAATGTCCAGTCTCTTGACAATAAGGTTGATGAAATCCGAGCTAGGGTAACATTCCAGAGAGACATCAGGGATTGTAACGTTCTTTGCTTCACGGAAACATGGCTCACTCGAGAGACGCTAACGGAGTCGGTGCAGCCAGCTGGTTTCTTCACGCATCGCGCCGACAGAAACAAACATCTTTCTGGTAAGAAGAGGGGCGGGGGTGTATGCCTTATCAACGAGACGTGGTGTGATCATAACAACATACAGGAACTCAAGTCATTCTGTTCACCAGATTTAGAATTCCTCACAATCAAATGTCGACCGCATTATCTACCAAGGGAATTCTCTTCGATTATAATCACAGCCGTATATATCCCCCCCCAAGCAGACACATCCATGGCCCTGAACGAACTTTATCTGACTCTTTGTAAACTGGAAACCACACACCCTGAGGCTGCATTCATCGTAGCTGGGGATTTTAACAAGGCTAATCTGAAAACAAAACTCCCTAAATTCTATCAGCATATCGATTGTGCTACCAGGGCTGGTAAAACCTTGGATCATTGTTATACTAACTTCCGCGACGCATATAAGGCCCTCCCCCGCCCTCCTTTCGGAAAAGCTGACCACGACTCCATTTTGTTGCTTCCAGCCTACAAACAGAAACTAAAACAGCAAGCTCCCGCGCTCAGGTCTGTTCAACGCTGGTCCAACCAATCTGATTCCACGCTTCAAGACTGCTTCGATCACGTGGATTGGGATATGTTCCGCATTGCGTCCAACAACAACATTGACGAATACGCTGATTCGGTGAGCGAGTTCATTAGAAAGTGCATTGACGATGTCGTACCCACAGCAACGATTAAAACATTCCCAAACCAGAAACCGTGGATTGATGGCAGCATTCACGTGAAACTGAAAGCGCGAACCACTGCTTTTAACCAGGGCAAGGTGACCGGAAACATGACCGAATACAAACAGTGTAGCTATTCCCTCTGCAAGGCAATCAAACAAGCTAAGTCCCAGTATAGAGACAAAGTAGAGTCGCAATTCAACAGCTCAGACACAAGAGGTATGTGGCAGGGTCTACAGTCAATCACGGATTAAATAACTTTTTTGCTCGCTTTGAGGACAATACAGTGCCACTGACACGGCCCGCTACCAAAACCTGCGGGCTCTCCTTCACTGCAGCCGAGGTGAGTAAAACATTTAAACGTGTTGGCCTGCAGCCTTGCGAGGGTTCAGACGGCATTCCCAGCCGCGTCCTCAGAGCATGCGCAGACCAGCTGGCTGGTGTGTTTAAGGACATATTCAATCAATCCTTATCCCAGTCTGCTGTTCCCACATGCTTCAAGAGGGCCACCATTGTTCCTGTTCCCAAGAAAGCTAAGGTAACTGAGCTAAACGACTACCGCCCCGTAGCACTCACTTCCGTCATCATGAAGTGCTTTGAGAGACTAGTCAAGGACCATATCACCTCCACCCTACCTGACACCCTAGACCCACTCCAATTTGCTTACCGACCCAATAGGTCCACAGACGACGCAATCGCAACCACACTGCACACTGCCCTAACCCATCTGGACAAGAGGAATACCTATGTGAGAATGCTGTTCATCGACTACAGCTCAGCATTTAACACCATAGTACCCTCCAAACTCGTCATCAAGCTCGAGACCCTAGGTCTCGACCCCGCCCTGTGCAACTGGGTCCTGGACTTCCTGACGGGCCACCCCCAGGTGGTGAGGGTAGGTAACGACATCTCCACCCCGCTGATCCTCAACACTGGGGCCCCACAAGGGTGCGTTCTGAGCCCTCTCCTGTACTCCCTGTTCACCCACGACTACGCGGCCATGCACGCCTCCAACTCAATCATCAAGTTTGCGGACGACACTACAGTGGTAGGCTTGATTACCAACAACGACGAGACGGCCTACAGGGAGGAGGTGAGGGCCCTCGGAGTGTGGTGTCAGGAAAATAACCTCACACTCAACGTCAACAAAACAAAGGAGATGATTGTGGACTTCAGGAAACAGCAGAGGGAGCACCCCCCTATCCACATCGACGGGACAGTAGTGGAGAAGGTGGAAAGTTTTAAGTTCCTCGGTGTACACATCACGGACAAACTGAATTGGTCCACCCACACAGACAGCGTTGTGAAGAAGGCGCAGCAGCGCCTCTTCAACCTCAGGAGGCTGAAGAAATTCGGCTTGTCACCAAAAGCACTCACAAACTTCTACAGATGCACAATCGAGAGCATCCTGTCGGGCTGTATCACCGCCTGGTACGGCAACTGCTCCGCCCACAACCGTAAGGCTCTCCAGAGGGTAGTGAGGTCTGCACAACGCATCACCGGGGGCAAACTACCTGCCCTCCAGGACACCTACACCACCCGATGTCACAGGAAGGCCATAAAGATCATCAAGGACAACAACCACCCAAGCCACTGCCTGTTCACCCCGCTATCATCCAGAAGGCGAGGTCAGTACAGGTGCATCAAAGCAGGGACCGGGAGACTGAAAAACAGCTTCTATCTCAAGGCCATCAGACTGTTAAACAGCCACCACTAACATTTAGTGGCTGCTGCCAACATACTGACTCAACTCCAGCCACTTTAATAATGGGAATTGATGGAAATTATGTAAAAATGTACCACTAGCCACTTTAAACAATGCCACTTAATATAATGTTTACATACCCTACATTACTCATCTCATATGTATATGTATATACTGTACTCTATATCATCTACTGCATCTTGCCATCTTTATGTAATACATGTATCACTAGCCACTTTAAACTATGCCACTTTATGTTTACATACCCTACATTACTCATCTCATATGTATATACTGTACTCTATACCATCTACTGCATCTTGCCTATGCCGTTCTGTACCATCACTCATTCATATATCTTTATGTACATATTCTTTATCCCTTTACACTTGTGTGTATAAGGTAGTAGTTGTGGAATTGTTAGGTTAGATTACTTGTTGGTTATTACTGCATTGCCGGAACTAGAAGCACAAGCATTTCGCTACACTCGCATTAACATCTGCTAACCATGTGTATGTGACAAATAAAATTTGATTTGATTTGTAATTTCATAAACCATGTGCCATGGAATAGGGACATTGGGAAGAGGTTTTCAACTATTTTGCAATTTATATGGCACAGCTGTCAATTTTTTGGTCCTTAAATGAAATTGGTATATGTTTTTATTTATCACAATTTTCTTTAACCATTTATGGTCTTTAATGCAGGGCCGACAGACAAGTTCCTTACTTTTTCCCCCTTCTACTTGCCTCTTTCATTTTTGTGGTAATGCTGGAAATTGTTGGTTGTAATTTTGGGTAGAACAGACATTTCCATATGTCTGACATAACTCCACCAGTCCTATTTATGATACAATTTTCAAAAATGATACCTTTGTTAAACATTTTATAGAAAAATAAGTTTGAGTTTAACCACAATACTTGTATTATTTGTTCTGTCTTTTCAGGTGGATTAAAGGCAGTCAACTTAGTGCATGTAAACTTCTGACCCACTGGAATTGTGATACTGTGAATTATAAGTGAAATAATCTGTCTGTAAACAATTGTTGGAAAAATGACTTGTGTCAAGCACACAGATGACCTAACCGACTTGCCAAAACTATAGTTTGTTAATAAGAAATGTGGAGTGGTTGAAAACCGAGTTTTAATGACTCCAACCTAAGTGTATGTAAACGTCCGACTTCAACTGTATCTTCAAAGAAGCTTGGATCATCATTATTTGGACCGTATAGGTTAATAAGCCATCTGCTTATTGTCCAATAACATATTTAAATAATCCATCTACCATGATCTGTTTGGACAATTTGCACAGTTGGATCAAAATTACTGTTAATTAATATCACCTCTTTTGAATTTCTTTGCCCATGGGATAAATATATTTTGCCCCACCAGTCGTTTTTCCACAAAACTTAATCTAAAATTGTTGAGTTCCCTGTAAATAATATTATATTCCTTCTCTTTTAGCCAGGTAAATATTGATCGTCTTTTCTTATTATCTGCTAAGCCATTACAATTATAACTGGCTATACCTACTCCACCACTTACCATAATGAGACACGTTTCAATTATATTTATCTATACATGTTTGTAAACATACCATTAAAAAAGTAACATGATGATTGAGTGTCTATATAGCTGTGCCCCCTCTCTGAATGTCTGAGTGTGACCCCCCTCCCCATGGGTTAGTGCAGCTAGTGTTGCCAGCACTGCCACTGCCAAGGTGGGGCACCAACCAGAATCCCCACCGGCTAGGTACAAGGTCGTCAAGGTACTCATTAGCAGCTTTAAGAATTTCCTTGTATAGTATGCTCTCCCTTTAGGGGGCTTTGGTTTTGCAGGACCAACCCTGCCAAGCAGGCTCAGAATCTTGAGGGGGCGGTGCTGCTCTAGGTCTCTTACCGCATTTTGGCTGCATACAGGCGGCTTACAGCAGGCCCATAAAACAGTTAGGGACTTCTCCTTAGTATCTGGGTCATTCAGATGGGTGTCTAGGGTATTGGATTGTGGACCAGTCCATCAATATAAGATCATAAATAAGATGTATAATTTATATTTAAATCCCATGACAGGACAATAAATAAAATGTATTTTAAAACACTGTTCCACCATGATGACAATAAATACATGTGTATAATTCATTATAAAATGTATATCCCACATCTGAACAAAATTGAAAGCTCTCACAACCCCTGCTCACAGCAATACATTGGTTCTGGTATATGCAACCATTTCCTTTCTCACTCAACGCCACACTTTCCCAAACACCCCACACATACTGTGCCTTCTGTTTACCGAGTTTCTTCACCATGTTGAATTAGTGCTTTTGTGTTCCAATTAGTTATATTTGAAGATAGAAAAGCTATATTTTTTGTTGTATTACAATCCATAACCGGGATAGAATAGTGCGTTTCCTTATTTGCCTCCTCTATGAGAACTTTAATTTTTAAAATAGCCATGGAGTAGTCTGTGTCTCTGAACAACTGGTTATAAATATACAGTTTATCGACGATGAGAGCTACTCGTTTCCCTTTCAATCTATATTCCTTCAATTGGATATAGAACTTTACGCCGTTCTGCAGTTTCCTTCAGGAACTGGTCCTTCATGCCTATTTTGGTGCCAGCAAGTCTTTTACCCAGGCTTTTAACCATTATTTTATCTTTAAAGAAAGAAAATTTGACAACAAATGGGCGTTCATACCTCTGCCCGAAGCGGTGTACACGTTCGAGTTGGATTTAGTCTGTGTTGGATCTAGTTGGATCTAGACTGTGTCAAGTAAGGCTTCTCTCAGAACGGTGTTCTTTTTAAGTTCATTAACGTCGGTTTCAATCTTACTGCCCCTTTAAGCTCGTTTGTGTCTTTCTACAATGTCGCAGCTTTTTCGTCACTCATCTCGAGGCTTGCCTTCAACTCTTATATCCTTACTGACTAGTTCAAGTATATAATTTATTGATTTTAACATGTCGGTTTCGACCTTTACCATTCCCGGTGGTGAAAATATAAAAATTGTCTGTGTAGAAGAATCACGTTTTCGTTTTGAAAAAAAGTTTCCCATCTTACTCTGTCATGTTTGGGTGTTGCTTATTTTCATAATATTTGTCAATACATTTCTCTAGTCTTGGCTTGTTTGGTGTTGTTATCCAGATTGAAGGTTATTACCCACCAGATTGTGTAGTGCTAATATTTAGTCTAACTTAACGATATTGAATATTACGTTTTTATCTTGAGGTGGTCTACATAGCTGTGTTCAGTCCGCCATCTTGCCACTTCCGTACAGACAAGTTGACAGACATGATTAGAACGCCTCTTCCTAGACATTCTGTCTAGACTCAGATCTTTCACTTAAAATGTATGCCAAGCAAAACAATGATTTCAGAGTTTAACAAACCTGCACAAGGACTACTTCTAACAATGTACACCGAACAATTTACAAAAACAGAAAGAACTGCGCAGATGCAAAGTCTGTTAATAGAATGTCATTATCCCTCAGTTTCTTACTTGACCACATTTTCCAAAAACTCTTAAATTCTTCTAGATCTTTTCTATGAGTTTAACAAGATTCCTGTATGTTCTACCTTGAACTGGTCAGTAATCCATATGGCAGTAAATACACAAAGATTATTTTAATATCTACCTTATATGGTTGATAACATTGAGACATAACAGAAATGTTGCAAGTACTGCATTAAAATCAAACAGCTAAACCTTCTAAGGTTTCAGATACATATTTCAAAGCGCTTGCATACCACTGACATCATTGACACACGCAACGTCACAGTTATTGAAGAAAGACGCAAAGTCCGCCGCGAGGAGTAGCAAGTAGGAGGGGAAGGAGAGGAGGAAAAGGGGAAGAGATAGAGGGACACAGTTGGGGAGGAAGAGGAATGACTGATAGCAGCAGTGAATCCATTTCATTATTAAGTGGAGATTACTCAATCGTTCTCATGATAGCTTTGATATTTGTCACTGACTACCAATGTGCTAAGTAAGGCTTGGTTAAAATCCTGGATGGGAGACCAAAGGCATAGCTGTACAGTTGAAGTCGGAAGTTTACATACACTTACAGTATGTTGGAGTCATTAAAACTCGTTTAACACCTCCACAAATATCTTGTTAACAAACTATAGTTTTGGCAAGACGGTTAGGACATCTACTTGGTGCATGACAAGTCTTTTCTCCAACAATTGTTTAGAGACAGATTATTTCAGAAGTTTACATGCACTAAGTTGACTGTGCCTTTAAACAGCTTGGAAAATTCCAGAAAATAATGTCATGGCTTTAGAAACTACTGATAGGCTAACTGACATCATTTGAGTCAATTGGAGGTGTACCTGTGGATGTATTTCAAGGCCTACCTTCAAACGCAGTGCCTCTGCTTGACAGCATGGGAAAATCAAAAGAAATCAGCCAAGACCTCAGAAAAACAATTGTAGACCTACACAAGTCTGGGTCATCCTTTGGAGCAATTTCCAAATGCCTGAAGGTATCACGTTCATCTGTACAAACAATAGTACGCAAGTATAAACACCATGGGACCACGTAGTCATACCGCTCAGGAAGAAGACACGTTCTGTCTCCTAGAGCTGAACGTACTTTGGTGCGAAAAGTGCAAATCAATCCCAAAACAGCAAAGGACCTCGTGAAGATGCTGGAGGAAACAGGTACAAAAGTATCAATAGCCACATAACCTGAAAGGCCTACAGTTTGCAGCTGCACATGGGGACAAAGATCGTACTTTTTGGAGAAATGTCCTCTGGTCCGATGAAACAAAAATAGAACTGTTTGGCCATAATGACCATCGTTATGTTTGCTTGAAAAAGAGGGAGGCTTGCAAGCCGAAGAACACCATCCCAACCGTGATGCACGGGGGTGGCAGCATCATGTTGTGGGGGTGCTTTGCTGCAGGAGGGACTGGTGCACTTCACAAAATAGATGGCCTCATGAGGAAAGAAAATGTGGATATATTGAAGCAACATCTCAAGACAGTCAGGAAGTTAAAGCTTGGTCGCAAATGGGTCTTCCAAATGGACAATGACCCCAAGCATAATTATGGATATCAATGTCATTCTCTACATGGTGACTAAATAGGTGATAATCATGATAGGATTATTTAGGATATATGTACCAATAAAACATTGTGATAAGATGGTATCGGCCTAGGCATATGCTAGACTTCATTCTTGTTTTTTTTTTTTAAAGCGGCAACTTTAGGACAACACCTGCTTTAGGCAAGAATATATCAGAAATAAGCAACTGTTAATAACTAACTTTTATGATAGGCCTAGGAGGAGGATCGGTTATTGGCCATTTGGTTTTCAACCTCCCATGGATGATTGTCCTGGCCACATGGATAATTTTCCTTAAGCCCCCATGCAGTAGTTAATAAAAATGCTAAATCACTGTCTAATAAAATCACATTGGGTCTTGATGATCCTATCCACCAAACTCAACTTTGGACCTAGAAGTCATTTCCACTGGGTTTTTTCATTGTTCCCCTCTAATTAGGGACTGATTTAGACCTGAGACACCAGGTGAGTGCAATCGATTATCAGGTAGACTGACCTCATAGGGTAAGAGTTGAACACCCCTGGTCTAGACTCTAGAGAGCCTTAAGGCATCTGCATACATAGGTTTGGTTTGCTCCTAGCAGGACTCAGCTAGGTGAAGCAACGGACTGTTCTCTTACACCCATAAAGACCTTTTCTTGAAAAATAAAATACATTTCAAAAAGATACTGTGTCCCTCGAGCCACCATAGCCAGAAACACTTCCTCAAAAAATAAATCTGTCATTCATTTTGCAGTTTTTGATGCGGTGGTCTTAGTTCGTGCAATTTTACATCTAACTAAGATGTTGGGTACAGTATTACTCAAGTAAAAAAAAAAATGTGCATGAACTAGTCTTTCGTTGAATGACAAACACATTTAATGTTCCTACTCCGAGTAGTACTGTTGACCAAACACCAACGAAGGGGTGTACACGTCGGCTACAAAACTTCGACTTGATTTAAGAAAAAAAACTGTGGGCGCGAACAGCTGATAAAAAAACCCTGCCGAAGACCAAAACGTCAACATAATATATGTGCAAACTTTTAAGACTGGGAAGCATACGGTAAAGCTTTACCCCTTCAAAAGTAGGAGGATAGTGGTGTAACGGTTCACCAAACCCAGTTTGGTACATATTGCGGTTTGGGGGTCACGGTTCGGTTACGGTATAGCGGAAAAATGAAATTCCAACAGTTACTGTTGTCAATTTTAGTTTAATTGGCCAAATTAAAAAGTACCCTATTCAGAATGTTCCTGCCATTGTCTGTTGTGACAGGTAATGTTATGTTGGGCCTCAAGTAGAGATCTAAAAAGTTGGACCCGTTCCGAAAAATAAACCTTGGGAGTTCTTACTTGGACAAATATGCATAAGTACATTTTGAATATAGACACCTGGTCCGAATGGACCAGAGGACGACCAGTTCTGTATAAATGCGGTCACATCCGAGTGAGGGAAGCAGCAGAAACGTCCATTTGTAAGCCATTTTATTAACCAGAGCCGATACAGCGCGAGGGAGAGCAGGTGGAGGAGGAGCTTTACGGTGGGAGTACTGTGAGCAAGTGAAACGGTAGCAAGGAGGGAGAGGCAGAAACCGGCCAAGCCCATTTTTGCATTAGTAGACTAACTTCTAGCTTGTCATAGAAAGGTTATTTATCATCCAATATGATTACGTACTACCGGTCTTGACTGCATCAAACCGAGAGAAGCTAGCCGACTAAAATAACTAGCTAAGTTAGCTAGCTAGCCAATTAGCTAGGCTAATTGAGTTTGCATGCGCCTTCTTCCTTTCCTACAGTTACAAATAACACCTCCAATCATATTATTAAATAGCAGCCTACCTGTTGGCTCTTAGTTGTAGCATATACTTCTCATTTAACTTTTAATTCCATCTTCCACTGATTAGATAATCTCCTAATTGCTTTGCCGCACACGGAGGCTCTGACTGTAGTGGCACTTTGATGACTTGTGACTGGCCGACAACAAGCTACACGCGCCACTCTGCATAGAATGAGAATAGTGGTTGGTGCTGGGCGATATCAAGTTTGTTTTAGCGCGATACGGATAAAGGCCTGTATCGCAAGAATCAAGGTTCGGTTATGTTCTAACGTTTTACAAATGCAGCATCTCACTCTCTTCTGTCAGCTCAATGTCGAATCATGTCCCAATTGCATGACAACACGTGCACAGAGGTTATCCACCAATCACAACCCTAGACAGCCTTTCACAAATTGTAACCACGCCGGAGAAGTGTAGCGGCGGTAAGAGTTCCACCAAGATGGAAAGTAAGGAAGCCAGCTCAGCCTCTCGTGAGGACGAAATCAAAAAGTTCTGTAATATTTTTTCAGTAATATGGAAGTGGTTCGGGTTTTAGAAGACTAATGTTCAGCAAACAAATGTCCTGTGCAAAATGTGTCAAAAGACAATTGCTACAAAAAGCAGCAGCACAACCAACCTCTTCCATCACCTGCGAAAAACACGCGGTGGAATGAGAGACTTCGCAATGCCGATTCCAGTTGCCCGATTACCAAAATGTCTGCTAGAAGACAAACTACCATAGCCGCATCTTTTCCAAACGTAATCCCTTATGACAAGAAAAGTTTGGGGTGGAAGGAGAACGGATGCAGTGACCTATTACATAGCGAAAGACATGATTCCAATCTTTAAAAAGCTGCTAGGTACAGTTGACCACAAATATCAGCTGCCAAACCGCAAGAACTTCACAGAAGAAGCCCTGCTGCAACAATACACGGCTACCTGCGAAAGAGTCGCAGATAAGCTGGCTAATGTTTCTTATTTTTCCACCACAGCCGATCTATGGTCGAGCAGAACGTCAGAGCCATAACTAAGTTTGACAGTCCACTACATAAATGAAGACTGGAAATTGCAAAATGTCTGCCTCAGACGTCTTACTTCCCCGATGATCATACGGGTGAAGTAATAACCCCGGGTCTCAAAGACTCTCTGGCATCGTGGAAGATGAGCGAAGACCGACAGGTGTGCATGACAACTGACAGCGGGAGGAACATGATAAAAGAATTGCGCTTGAACAACTGGACACGCCTGCAGTGCTTTGGGCACAGGCTTCACCTCACCAATCGGTAAGTGTGACATTGGATACTAAAAGTGCATTCCAAAAAGTTGTGTTTGGTCCAGCTGTAGGCTAATGTGTTAGTTGTGTCATTCTGTCAATCCAATAGCAAATAACCACAGGCTGTTTTAACTATAACAAACTATCTAAAATACATTTTCAATCAAAATTATTATATATTTTTTAAAATGACATTCAAACAGCTAGTGGTCAAACATTCCTAAACAATAGAATAGACATGTGGGTGGGAGGGGGGTAGTGTTGGTTTGACAGGTCAACTGAATGCTGTACTTGTCACATTATTGAAAATGCTGTCCTTTTTAGAATCCTTTCTTCATTATTATTTTCAGAGAATGATGTGAAAGACCCACGAGTTGACTGTGCCATTGGGTTGTGCAAGGTGGTCAGCACCTTTTCCTTCAGCTGGAAGAGGAGAGACTTGTCTGTAGCACAGGCTGAGCTCAGTCTACCCACTCAGAGTCCCCAACCAGGTGGGGGTCAAGACAGAATGAATCCTGGAACAAGAAAAGGCCATAGGCGCTGTCTGGAGAGAACTACGTTAGCATCTCCTACCTCAAGCCTGTTCAAAAGCAGCCTCCTGCAGCCACAAAGAAAATCAAGAGTGCCACACCACAGTATCTCAAGGACAAGTACGAAGACCCTGCCACAGCTGAACTCCTTGATATGGCCTTGCTGGTGGATCCCCGGTTCAGGACAACATACATAGCAGATGACAAGATTTTTTGATGCTCTCAAAAGAACTGTTTGAGCTGAAGTCTCGGCTAGCTGAGGAAAGCACATGTCACCCTGGCACAACTGTGCGCCAAGAAGAAAGTGAACCTGTGTCTAAGGGCAAGGAAACACTTGCAAGCTTCTTCAAGAAGACAGTGCTGTCTGGCCCACAGTCAGAAAGCCAAAGACCCACTTGAGTGGTGGAGGCTCCACGAGGCCAACTTCCCAAGTCGGAGTAAGCTTGCTAAAAAGTACCTGTGCATTCCTGCTACAAGTGCCCCTTCGGAGAGGGTCTGGTGGGAGGTGGGAACATTGTCACATGTCACAGGGCATGCCTCAAGCCAGCGTCAGTAGACAGGCTTGTGTTCCTCGCCAGAAACTTTATTAGAACAAAGGAAGGTATGTTGTTTGACAGAATTTTAGATTTTGATTTATTATTGTGTAAATTCTTAGGGATAAAATCTCATTCTTATTTTTTTTTTTGATTTGCATACAATGACAGCCTGGCAAGCAGTGGCAGTCATTTGTTTTACACAAATAGGCCTTGTATATATATTTTTTTTAAATAAAATTTAAGAATTATGTCTTGGCCTTTTTTAGTTTGTTTAGAGAAAAACTGAGATCTATATCGTGAATCGTCCAAACCTCTGAAAAACAATTAAGATATCAGTTTAAGGCCATATCGCCCAGCCCTAATAGTCGTGCACGACTCACCACTCTAGGATCTTTGGAGTAGACTCCAACTCCTGTGGTTGGAGTCGACTCTTGTTTGACTCCCAAAACAAGCTGAAACTGATGCGCACACACACACCTCATTATTATTATTATTGGGGTTCCCGAGTGGCACAGTGGTCTAAGACACTGCATCTCAATGCAAAAGGCATCACTGCAGTACCTGAATCCAGGGGCGGTGCACAATTGGCCCATCATCGTCCGGGTTTGGCTGGGGTAGGCCGTCATTGTAAATAAGAATTTGTTCTAAACTGACTTGCCTAGTTAAATAAAAGGTTACATTTTAAAAATGGCAGTCATACTAGGAAGACTACATTTGCCTATGAAGGTTACTTCTAGAAGACTGACATGAGCATGATGCTGCCCATTTGCTTATCAACTTAGCCTATAAAAAGGCCTATTTTGTTTGACTATAGAAGGTGAGGTGTAGGAACTAGAATAATTCAGTGATATTTCTGCTGTGCACAGCCTTAGGGGATCCCATGGGATGATGTTGTGTTTTATTCCAGAGGACGATTTAATTTTTCTAATTGAATTGACTGAAGCCTGGAGGTTCTTAATCTAAATCGTGAAACTATATTAAAATCATGTCTAAACGATAATAGGCTACACTGATGCTACAACTCATGCTTGGCTGCCAAATGTATAGGTATCCTCATAATATTTAAAAGTGCAATCATTATTTTAGCAATCATGGTAGATGTACTTCCTAATAACAATGCCCCCCATCCTGCTGAACCGTATTTGTACTTGAGATGCGTTTATGGATGAGAAAGTGAACTTGCCATTTCCAAGAAGTTTAGTGGGGAGGCACTGCTCCGCGATCTATTGCCTAGAACAGGGAAATAGTTTGGCACACCTGTATTTGGGGACTATTTCCCCCATTTCTTCTCTTCAGATCCTCTCAAGCTCTATCAGGTTGGATGGTGAGCGTCGCTGCACAGCCATTTTCAGGTCTCTCCAGAGATGTTCGATCAGGTTCAAGCCTGGGCTCTGTCTGGGCCACTCAAGGATATTGATACTTGTCCTGAAGTCAGTCCTGCATTGTCCTGGCTGTGTGCTCAGGGTCGTTGTCCTGCTGGAAGGTGAAACTTCGCCCCAGTCTGAGGTCCTGAGTGCTCTGGTGTAGGTTTTCATCAAGGATTTCTCTGTACTTTCCTCTGTTCATCTTTCCCTCGATCCTGACTAGTCTCCCAGTCCCTGCCGGTGAAAAACAACCCCACAGCATAATGCTGCCACCACCATGCTTCACCATAGGGATGGTGCCAGCTTTCCTCCAGATGTGACGATTTAACTCTTTGGCCTGAGTGCCAATCTTGGTTTCATCAAACCAGAGAATCTTGTTTCTCATGGTCAGAGTCTTTAGATGCCTTTTTGGCAAACTCCAAGCGGCCTATTATGTGCCTTTTACTGGAGGAGTGGCTTCCATCTGGCCACGCTACCATAAACTCCTGCTTGGTGGAGTGCTGCAGAGATGGTTGTCTTTCTGGAAGGTTCTCCCACCTCCACAGAGAAACTCTAAAGCTCTTTCCGAGTGACCATCGAGTTCTTGGTCACCTCCCAGACCAAGGCCCTTCTCCCCCGAGTCTTGGTGTTTCCAAACTTCTTTCATTTCAGAACGATGGAGGCCACTGTGTTCTTGGGGACCTTCAATGCTGCAGACATTTTTTGGTACCCATCCCAAGATCTGTGCCTTGACAAAATCCTGTCTCGGAGCTCTACGGACAATTCCTTCAAACTCATGGCTTGGTTTTTGCTCTGACATGTATGGTCAACCGTGGGACCATATACAGACAGGTTACCAAACTGGAGATTTAAACGAAGGAGGATCCTCCAATTCTGGTTTATCAATCCCACCACTCGCCCCACCATTCACCCATCCACAGAGTTCCCGACAGTGCCTCACAAAAGTATCGTTTGAAATCTGTCAGTTAAGATTATAATTTGGATTACAACATGTGCATAGGCTGTAGTTGTTTTAACGGAATAGCACACAATGTTTTTTAAGCTCAGATTTACTCACGAGGCAATGGCATACAACATAGCATAGGCATAGTCTATAGGCCTAGCCTACCAAGCCAACTTCCTCACATGGGCAACAATGAACCAGCTAAGTAAGCTAGCTAACGTGGGCCTACTAGGCTACATCTAGAACTTCAATCGTCTCAGGGCAGTGGCAAAACATTAATTTATGGTTAGATCAGACTCGCCGTCATAATCATTGGCCTGTACAGCGCATTAAGTCAAAACCACAAGTCGAAATTCCATCTCCATCCATGGCTTAGGAAAGAGACGATTTAGCAAGCTAGTTACTGCAGGAAAACAATACAAGCCGACACATTTTTCTGAAAATGACATTTTGCTTAGGATGTGATTTGATTGATGCGTAGCCAAATCCAAACTGGTCTCACTTGGGGGGCGTTTTGCTGCATCAGGTCAACCCACAGTTGAGCTCAGCTCAATGCTGTTTGGCAAATAATTGTATTGTTTTATCAATGGAGGCCAAATGCTTGCTGTCATCAATCAATCAATCAAATGCTATGGCGGCAACATGTCATACTCTTGGTTCAGACAGTATCAGATACATTGGCTACACATACTGAGACAGAGGGGTGCTGTTTCACTCGATCAGATTATGTCTCTGGCGAGAAATCGGCCACTTGCGAATTGACGGAAAATTATGAAAACACTGACAGACTAAAGAATTGTATAATGGCTATTGGTCAAATTTTAGGGGAAGTGGCCTCCATGAATACATGACACCGTCTCCTTCCCTTCATCAAATGGCAGGTGCACATTGCACTGTTTGATTGCTGGAATTACACTGAACATAAACATAAAACACAGTGGTGGAAAAAGTACTCAATTGTCATAGGGAAAATGTATGGAGTAAAAAGTACATAATTTTCTTTAGGAATGTAGTGAAGTAAAAAAGTTGCAAAAAATATAAATAGTAAAGTACAGATACCCCAAAAAACAACTTAAGTACTTTAAGGTATTTTTACACCCCTGTAAACACAACATGTAAAGTGTTGGTCCCATGTTCCATGAGCTGAAATAAATAAAAAAGTTTAATCCCTGTTAGTGAGCATTTCTCCTTTGCCAAAATAATCCATCCACCTGACAGATGTGGCATATCAAGAAGCTTATTAAACAGAGTTGCATCTTGTGCCGGGGACAATAAAAGTTTTGCAAGAAAATGTCATGTTAATTTCTCTACCATAAACTGCCTTCAATGTCGTTTAAGAGAATTTGGCAGTAGGTCCAACATGCCTCAACTGCAGACCACGTGTAACCATGCCAGCTCAGGACGTTCTTCACCTGGCGCCCACCCGTAGCTGCTCCCCTGCCCAGTCATGTGAAATCCATAGATCAGGGCCTAATGAGTTTATTTAAAATTAACAGATTTCCTTATATGAACTGTAACTCAGTAAAATCGTTGAAATTGTGTCATGTTGCGTTTATATTTTTGTTCAGTATATTCTGGAGTGGACAGCATGCGCAGTTTTACAATCAGATGAAAACATGACTGGTTGTGTTCATGCCACATTAAACAAGGTAATACATGTTTTTACTATTAGGGCGATCAAAAAACGTAGTAAAACAGTCTAATTGACAGGTCTACCTTAATTGTTACTTATGTGAACTTTTATTACCTTCCCTCCTGAGAGAAATTATAAAATATCTTAACGACCTGGGGTTTTTGGTAACGGAATTACAGGCACAGGGCAATTTATCTTTAAACATACTGAAGACTGGGGGAAAAATCTACAAAATATAAGTGTTGATATTAGTTAGCAGGGGTCGTTACTTAAAAGTACAACACAATGTTTAATACCTTTTTTAGACTTTCTGGCAATGTTTTCTAAGACTCGTTTTCAATGTGTTTGACAAAGAACATATGACTTTGGACATACTTACGTTTTCCTGGACCAAACTCGAGTCCGAATGGCTTTGTAATTGGCAATTAATTGCTCTCCTTTTCATCACGAAGAAGTGTAGTCTACATACAAATGCAAGGGCTCCTGTGTTATAGGCTCGTCAAACTAAATACAGAAGTGAAACGTTAGAACGCTAGCTCGTATACTACTTTTAAGTTTCACACTACCATGAACGAAACAGGACACAACGTTGAACTTGCCTATATATAGTCATTCTGGCTCAAACTCAACATGAAATCGCCGGTGCTTCCCCTGATATAACGGCTACGTTTCAAACCTACGCCCTTGGGGGAATCCCCGCGGACATACTTGTCGTCAGTCCAAATGTCAGCCAAGTAAGGGAAGTTTGCAACATAAGCCCCTCAGCACTCGTTTTTAATTAATGTTGGTTGTTGAGTCATTCTATAAAAATAAAAAAAAACAATAACATGAAGTCGCCTGTGCTTCCCCAGACATAACGGCTACGTTTCAAACTGAAAACAACACATTCGTCGCGGGACGAATGAGTGACGAATTTCCGGGCAAGGGTGGTCCATTTAAAATGAATTCCTTCCTCCCTCTTTTTTTTTTTTTTTTTTTAAACAAACATCAACAAACAAAAGACGAATAGTCACATGCAAACAAGCATACCGTTGAAGTTGGAAGTTTACATACACTTAGGTTGGAGTCATTAAAACTTGTTATCCACCACTCCAAAAATGTATTGTAAACAAACTATAGTTTTGGAAAGTCGGTTAGGACATCTACTTTGTACATGACACAAGTAATTTTTCCAACAATTGTTTACAGACAGATTATTTCACTTATAATTCACTTTAACACAATTCCAGTGGGTCAGAAGTTTACATAAACTAAGTTGACTGTGCCTTTAAACAGCTTGGACAATTTCAGAAAATGATGTCATGGCTTTAGAAGCTTCTGATAGGCTAATTGACATAATTTGAGTCAATTGGAGGTGTACCTGTGGATGTATTTCAAGGCCTACCTTCAAACTCAGTGCCGCTTTGCTTGACATCATGGGAAAATCAAAAGAAATCAGCCAAGACCTCAGAAAAAAATTGTGGACCTACACAAGTCTGGTTCATCCTTGGGCGCAATTTCAAAATGCCTAAAAGTATAAACACCATGGGACCGCGCAGCCATCATACCGCTCAGGAAGGAGACGTTTTCTGTCTCCTAGAGATTAACGTACTTTGGTGCGAAAAGTGCAAATCAATCCCAGAACAGCAGCAAAGGACCTTGTGAAGATGCTGGAGGAAACAGGTACAAAAGTATCTATATCCACAGTAAAATGAGTCCTTTATCGAAATAACCTGAAAGGCCGCCCAGCAAGGAAGAAGCCACTGCTCCAAAACCGCCATAAAAAAGCCAGACTACAGTTTGCAACTGCACATAGGGACAAAGATTGTACTTTTTGGAGAAATGTTCTCTGGTCTGATGAAACAAAAATAGAACTGTTTGGCCATAATGACCATTGTTATGTTTGGAGGAAAAAAGGGGAGGCTTGCAAGCCGGAGAACACCATCCCAACCGTGAAGCACAGGGGTGGCAGCATCATGCTGTGGGGGTGCTTTGCTGCAGGAGGGACTGGGGCACTTAACAAAATAGATGGCATCATGATAACGGAAAATTATGTGGATATATTGAAGCAATATCTCAAGACATCAGTCAGGAAGTTAAAGCTTGGTCCCAAATGGACAATGACCCCTAGCATACTTCCAAAGTTGTGTCAAAATGGCTCAAGGACAACAAAGTCAAGGTATTGGAGTGGCCATCACAAAGCCCTGACGTCAATCCTATAGAAAATTTGTGGGCAGAACTGAAAAAGCTTGTGCGAGCAAGGAGGCCTACAAACCTGACTCAGTTACACCAGCTCTGTCAGGAGGAATGGGCCAAAATTCACCCAACTTATTGTGGGAAGCTTGTGGAAGGCTACCCAACATATTTGACCCAAGTTAAACAATTTAAAGGCAATGCTTCCAAATACTAATTGAGTGTATGTACATTTCTGACCCACTGGGAATGTGATGAAAGAAATAAAAGCTGAAATAATTCATTCTCTCTACTATTATTCTGACATTTCACATTCTTAAAATAAAGTGGTGATCCTAACTGACCTAACACAGGGATTTTTTTACCAGGATTAAATGTCAGGAATAGTGAAAAGCTGAGTTTAAATGTATTTGGCTAAGGTGTATGTAAACTTCCGACTTCAACTGTACATAAACTATTTACATTGCTAGGAATCCTAAACAAACAAATCAAATTCATTAATAATACAAGTTTTTATTGCCTTTTTGTTTTCCATTTTAGTTAAAGTAGTGCCATATTGCTTAAATTCATTTATAAAGTGAAAAAAGTTAGGTTTTGAATTAGACCATTTGCTTTTGTGAATATGAAATTTACCTAATATTATTAGCAGTTTGATAAAGATTTAGTATATTTAATTAATGTCAGAATTTCTGAAATAAATCATTATATCAAAACCATTAAATTGTACAACCGGTCTTATTTCTTTTTGTAACAGAATTTTGTATGTCAATCCCAAAAAATCTACTATAAATACAGGCAAAAAACAAATGCAAAATGAGTCTCCTTCTCCATTCCACAGAAATCACATTTATAGTCAATATTCATCTTAAATCTTTCCAAAACGGGTTTCACAAGATACATTCTATGTAACATTTTAAATGAAACTTCCTTTACCTTGTTACTGATACAATTTGTTAGCAATTTTCCATGCTTTCCCCCATTGTATATTACCATAGATATTTGACAAAAATAATCTTGCTGAGGGAATTGTAGTATCACAAACAATATTCCTAATCTGTTTATTACTACATTTATCTTTGATGTTAATATTGGCAATGAATATATTTTCATGTAAATCTATGTTACTAACATCAACCACAGAGGAATTTAAAAAAGATACAACCCCCCTTGGAATCGCATCAAAAACAATTGCATATTCTTTCGGGGTTATTGGAATTTTAAACTTATCAAGAAATTCCCCATATGAGAGGAGATATCCATCCTCATTCAGTAACTGACCAACCTAAATAATTTTATTCTCAAACCAGTTACAAAAAAAAGAGACTTATTTTTAAATTGTATATCTTTGTTGTTCCATAGAAAGTATCTATGAGGGGAAAAATTGTTTATACACTAACATCCAAGCTAAAATTGCCTGATTATGGAATTTGGCCAATTTTACTGGGATTTTGTCAACATCAAAATTACATTGAAGCAAAAATTCTAAACCACCAACAGAGTCAAATAAATACTTAGGGAAGACATTCCAAATACTGTTCTGGTTCTTAATGTACTTCAGAATCCAATTTATTTTAAAAGTATTATTTAGAGTATTGAAATCTAAAACCTCAAGACCTCCTTGTTCTTGGGTATTAGTGAGAATATATTTCCGGAGATAGTGAGACTTGTTCCTCCAAATAAAATTATAAAGAATCTTATCTAAGTCCTTTACAATTTTAGGGGATAATTCAAGTGATAATAAAACATAAACCAATCTGGATAACCCTTCAGCTTTGGACAATAAAACCTGACCATATAACAAAATATCTCTCAACAACCAGAGGTTCAATTTCTTCTTTGTTTTCTCAATAATGGGGTTAAAGTTCAATTCACTCCTTTGTTTTTCATCCTTGCATTTAACAATTCCAAGATAAGTAACCTTATCTTTAATTGGGATACCATATACTTCCTGTAAAACACAATCCTTGAGTGGAAATAAGACTGACTTATTGATATTCATTTTCAAACCTGAAACTAAGGAAAAGTCTTCAATACAGGAAACTGCTTTAGAAACCTCATTCATGTCTCTCAAAAATATGGTATCATCAGCCAGTTGACATAGTTTATATTCTTTGCCAAGTACTGAAACACCTTAAATTCCCTTTCTTGATATGAAGAGCCATAATTTGAGTAACCAATAAAAAATAAAAATGGACTAATTGGGCAGCCCTGCCTAATGCCACGCCCAATATTAAATCTTTGGGATGTCCCGTGAGCTAATTTTACAGAGTTGTACTATATAAAGTTTGGACTGCTTTAAAAAAAAGTCAACAAACCCCAAAAAACGTATTGCTTTGAACATAAACCCATGTTCTACAGTGTCAAAAGCTTTATAAAAATCAACAAACAGAAGAAAACTATCATCAAGGATGAGGTCATTATAGTCAATCATATCTAAGATCAACCTGATGTTATTACTAATGTGTCAACATGCATAAAACCAGATTGTTCTTCATCAATTATATGATGCAAGCCTTGTTTCAACCTCTTAGCAAATACAGGGGCAAATAATGTCCCATCATTATTCAACAGGCTAATGGATTCCTTCCTTCCTCCCTCGCCCTGCAAGTGAAAACTCGTCAGACGTCATGATACGTCATCAGAAGTGTCCACTTAATTTGAGGGCTTTGAGGGCTGAGGGGAGAGGGTGTGTCTGTTATGCGTTTGGAATGCCCAGACACGTCACAGGGACTATAGATTCCGTTTAGAATGATTTTAAAAATTCTTTTGGCCAAATTTCATATTCACAAATGTCAATTTACAAACAAAACACCACATTTTATTACCTTGCAAAAAGAAATTGAACTATATTTTAAGACAAGTAAATACTCTACCAACAAAAAAACCTGTTAGAATTGTGTGTATGTCCCTTAAGGTCCTTGTGTAATGTGATAATATACCCCCTAGCCCAAATGTCCTTTGTATATTCTTTATATATACACTTGTTCCCCATGTACTTTTTGTATTGATTTGTTGTTAATAAAAATAAATAGTTTTGTCACCAGCATTCTTCTTCTTCAATGAGGTTTAATGGCGATTTGCATCCAATAAATGTTACATTACCGCTACCTACTAGACTGGGGTACAACTCCCTTATACTTTGATTAAATAAATAAATAAACAAATACCCTACCATCTAATGTAACAGGTTAAAGGAAATACTAATAGCCTGTTATACATTAAAAAGTATTAGTAAGTTCATAGTATGTGAGGATCTTAAAACATCTAAGGTTAAGAAGATCATGCATTCAGTATTAGTTGATAGATTGATAACATTTATATAATTGTGTTAAAATCCGTCAAGCATACAAAGGGTACGAATTGTGAGAGGAATGTGTAAACGTTATGTTGATTACTTTATTTTGTCGTGGGTAAAAGTGTTAATCTGGGATCTACTAAATGCTCTTAATCTATGAGCCTGAGATCGATTGCTCTGGTCTCCACTCAAGTTCACAGAGAAATCGCGGTCTTTTTCTCATTGCACTAAAAGTTTCAGTGAGTAAACAACACCTATCACTCTCGTGATTCTTTCTCCCCTTTTTCAGGGGCGTAACATTTTGGAGGCTCCGCTGAGATTGCTGCTCAGATGTTCAGTTTCCACATCCTGGTCGCTGAATTCCGAGCCAACTAAATCCCCACATAACAACTCAGGCAGGCTGCAGTGAGGAAAGTGTTGCTGTTCGAGGGGAGCTGGAAGTTGGTGGTTAAGTACGTGTCAACTGAGGCCATTGATCGACCATCAGAGACAGTAAGGACCATCTAATTCAGAGTCAACTCCTGCACAGTAAAAGTTCCTCCTGTTCTGTCAACATGACAACCGCCTTGGAAGAACTACAGGAAGAGGTAGGAGACATTACAGCAGCCTTTGTTTCAGTCACCGCCTTGTGCCTATGCCCCACCTCCAGCTAGGAGGCCAGATTGGAGCCGCCAGCCACCTGTTTCCCAGCAGCAGTATTACAGCAACTACAGTCAGTCCCAAGCACCTGACCCTGTGCAGCATCAATATGCACCTAACCGGTATGCCAACCGCTCTGCTCAAGCTCCAAGGAGGTGTTTTGTCTGCCAGCAGGCCAGAACAGATGCACACTGCACACACTGCTTCCGATGTGGGAGTGGAGAACATTTTCAAGCTGGATGTAAAATCCGGGGAGTCAGACCATCAAGGGAGGCCCCTTTAAACGGGCAAGGGTTACCGCTGAGGGACAAGTGTTAACCGTAGCTACCAAAAAGTCGCAGAAATGTGCAAATTGTGCCAGAGAAGATTCATTTGAGAACCTGAAACAATGTTCATCATGTAAAGAGACACTGTACTGTTCCAAAGTATGTCAAAATCAACATTGGATTAAACATAAGGAAAAATGCACTCACCTGAAAATTGACTCTACCAGTGAAAGGTTTTCCTGCACAGAGGAAAATGCCCACTCCTTACCATCCCTAGCTCAAGGTTGCCACCCCCGTAAGGTCACCTCGCTAGTAGGCAGACAGTGCCTTATTGAGTGTCACCTGAATCGCCACCACCTCCAAGCTCTATGGGACACAGGCTCTCAGGTATCGGTCATTGATGAACGATGGAAAGAGGAATCTCTCCCAAACGCAAGGCTGAGAGATGTTTCAGAAATCCTGGACTCACCTGCTGATCTCAGGTTGACTGCAGCAAATGGGACTGAAATGCCGTACCTGGGATGGATTGAAACAACTTTTCGGCTAGCCTCTGAAACTGACGAAACAAAGGAACTGATCATCCCAGTGCTGGTAATGAAAGGCTGTCACCTATCTCATCCCATCATAGGTTTCAATGTTATCGAGCACATCCTGACAATGACCGAAAAGACTAAACGATACAAGCAGTTGAGGTACAGAAAGAGGCTGTTGTACCTTGGTCACTTTCAGCTGCAGCTATGTCAGTGTCAGCTGAAGGTGAGACAACCACTGCAACAACCAGCTCGATCCCAAAAGATGGGATAAGAGAAGCACAAGAATCTGATCCGGTCATCCGTCCTGTGCTCAATTTCAAACTGTCGGGTTTCAAACCGCCAGTTAAAGAGCAAAAGGAATTCAGTCCAAAGACAAAATGCCTATTCAGAGAATGGGACAAATTGACAATAGACAGTGATGGCATTCTGTACAGAATCACTACAGCCCGCAAGCAGTTAGTTCTACCAGAGCAGTACAAAGGTAAAGTTATGGAAGAGTTGCACAATAACATGGGACACCAAGGTACTGACCGCACTGTATCACTAGTACGTGACCGCTTCTTCTGGCCATATATGCAATCTGACATCGAGCACTATGTGACTAAAACTTGTAGCTGTGTCAAGCAGAAAAAGCCAGCCCATGAAACAAGAGCTCCTCTGACAAACATTGTGACAACACAGCCATTTGAACTGGTATGTATAGACTTCCTTCATCTCGACAGATGCAAAGGGGGATATGAGTACATCCTCGTGATTGTTGATCATTTTACACATTTCACTCAAGCCTACGCCACCACATCAAAGTCAGGTAAAACTGCTGCAAATCTCATCTTCAATGACTTTGCCCTGAAGTTTGGGTTCCCGTCCCGCATCCACCATGACCAAGGGGGAGAATTTGAAAATCAGTTGTTCCATCAGTTAAAGAAACTCAGTGGCATGGCGGGGTCCAGAACAACACCCTACCACCCGATGGGGAACGGTCAAGTGGAACGCATGAACAGAACATTGTTGCAAATGTTAAAGACACTAACTGAGACACAAAAGTCAAATTGTAAGGAGCCTCTGAACAAACTGGTTTATGCCTATAACTGCACCCGTTGCGAAGTGACTGGCTATTCACCATTTTATCTTCTGTTTGGGAGATCACCCAGGCTTCCAGTTGATATGCTCTTTGGATTGTGCACAGAGGCAGGTTCCAGTAACCATCGAGACTACGTGGAGAACTGGAAACGAGGGATGGAAGAAGCATACGCCATTGCAAATGAAAATGCTCAGAAAGCCGCTGAAAGAAGTAAGAAGTACTATGACACTAAAGTTAGGAGTTCAGTGCTACAGCCTGGCGAGCGAGTTCTGATTAAAAACCTGACACCAAGAGGAGGACCAGGAAAACTCCGTAACTATTGGGAAGATACAATTCACACAGTAGTGAGACAAATGGGTTCAGACCTGCCGATTTATGAATTGAGACCAGAAAAGGGTAGGGGACGCTCCAGGGTCCTGCACAGAAACCTGCTCATGTCCTGTGACCACTTACCTTTTGAGACATAACCAGAAATGACCAAAGATGACAAAAGTCAGAAAAAAAGGAGACATCAGCCTGCACCACATCCTCTAGATTCTGATGAAGACAGCGGGGATGAATATGACCTTCATCATGAGCCGCTACAGGTTCCCACATCTCCTACAGTACCTGAGGAGAGGAATGCTGAACCAGCGAGAGAGTGGGAACACAGGCCCCCACCAGTGAAACAGACAGTTGCGGTGCCAGTCCCTGATACGCTACCAGCACAGCCTCTTGTTGAAAAGCGGCTGGAGGAGACAACAACAGTTCAAGACCTGCCTGCTGAGGAGATGAACTTGCCTGCTGAAAATTTGCCTGATGATCGTCCACCAAGTGCCTTTCCTTCATTATCTGATGCTGCTGAACCTGAGGAACCTGAGGAACCAGCCTACCAGCTGCCACAAAGAGAGAGACACCCTCCAAGACCTATGATCAGCTTGGTATCCCTTCCTGCTACAGCATCCAGCCACAGCCACAGTTGTTCCCTGTCTACTCTGCACCAGGACTGGTTCCATGGCTGCCATCACTACAGCAATGTTACTTTCAGCCACCTTACATGTATGGGCTTCAGCAAACATGAGGCTACAGAGTTGACATGTTTGACCATGGACTACTGACTGATTTCACAGACTGTCACAAGAGACAATTTGCAGACTATGCATTTAGATCATTAAAATTGATGGACTGTTGATCAATAGTATGAGAAAGGACTGTTTATGTTATACAGCTGGTCAACAGATATGGACTGTGAATAACTTGTTAGTTATATTTTATAACTGTGACCCTTGACCTCTGCTCAAGTACTACCTTACAGAAGAGGATTTTCTAGGTCCAGTGCATACAGACTGTTGAAGAAGACGATGTTGGTAATGTTGGGACAACATTTATTTTGTCGGGGGGAGTGTGACAGGTTAAAGGAAATACTAATAGCCTGTTATACATTAAAAAGTATTAGTAAGTTCATAGTATGTGAGTGTCACGTTCCTGACCTGTTTTCCCTTTTCTTGTATTTATTTAGTTGGTCAGGGCGTGAGTTGGGTGGGTTTGTCTGTTTGATTTTCTATGTTGGGATGTTTGTGTTCGGCTGGGTATGATTCTCAATCAGAGACAGCTGTCAATCGTTGTCCCTGATTGAGAATCATACTTAGGCAGCCTGGGTTTCACGTGTGTTTGACCTGACTCCGCCAGGTCAGCGGAATCAATCACCACCTTCCGGAGACACCTGAAACCCCACCTCTTTAAGGAATACCTAGGATAGGATAAAGTAATCCTTCTAACCCCCCCCCCCACCTTAAAAGATTTAGATGCACTATTGTAAAGTGGTTGTTCCACTGGATATCATAAGGTGAATGCACCAATTTGTAAGTCGCTCTGGATAAGAGCGTCTGCTAAATGACTTAAATGTAAAATGTAAATGTGTTTTGTGGGTGTTTGTTTCCGTGTCTGTGTTTGTTGCACCACACGGTACTGTATCGGTTTATGCTCTTCGTTTATTTGTTTTGTAATTCAGTATTCAGTTTCGTTTTAATAAATCATTATGAACACTAACCACTCTGCGTATTGGTCCGATCCGTCTCGCCTCTCCTCGTCCGAGGAAGAATATGACGATAGCCGTAACAGTGAGGATCCTAAAACATCTAAGGTGAAGAAGATCATGCATTCAGTATTAGTTGATAGATTGATAACATTTATATAATTGTGTTAAAATCTGTCAAGCATACAAAGGGTACGAATTGTGAGAGGAATGTGTAAACGTTATGTTGATTACTTTATTTTGTCGTGGGTAAAAGTGTTAATCTGTGATCTACTAAATGCTCTTAATCTATGAGCCTGAGATCGATTGCTCTGGTCTCCACTCAAGTTCACGGAGAAATCGCGGTCTTTTTCTCATTGCACTAAAAGTTTCATTGAGTAAACAACACCTATCACTCTCATGATTCTTTCTCCCCTTTTTCAGGGGCGTAACACTAACACTACCCTAAAATAAAAGTATATATAAAAAAAGTACACCATTCTACTCCACTATTTAAATCTATTTAGTCCTACCTCAGGCCAACATCTGGAAAGGATGGGACACCACCACTTAACACACCCTGTAACTCTTCTGATGTCAAGTATCGCACACACAAATACCTCTCTGCAGCTGTCACCACAACCTCAATTTTCTGCGACTTACGTTCCATCCCTGCAGTACAGTTAAAAATCCAATCTTACTGAAAGATATCACCTGTTGGCCTATCCCTCTGTACTGGTACAGATCTACTACTCACACCGCTCCTCTCAGGATCCCTCCTTCTTGACCCATCTTCCTCTACTTTCTTCACTGCCTCAGCATTTGAGCATCTGCACTACTCTAACCCTGGAAACCTGAACCTGCCTCTCTCGCACGGGACATTTCTGATCCCCAGCCCCATGGGCACCCCTACAATTAACACATACCACTACTTTCCCCAATGCTACACATTCCCTTGTCTCATGCCCTTCTGCACACTTCTCACACCTAGGAACCTCCCTCTTACAAACTGCTGCCACATGCCCATAAGCTTGACAGCTGTAACAGCGTAATGTATTCAGCACAAAAGCTTGCACAGGATAACTTATAAATCCTAACATCACATTGTTGAGCAAAGACTCAACATCAAAACTCAAAAGAACAGACAATGACTCTTGTTTCACCACTCACGCCACCCTGTCTGCGTCGCACTAAATAACGAGCATCACAAACATCAGGAATTTTCCCCTTCAGCTGGTCAACTTTTACATTTACTGCTACCTCAGTAATCACTCCTTTCAATGGTGCCCTTTTCATGAGAGCAAAATATTTCACATTTCTTGCCCCCATTAGTTTAAAGCGGAGCGCCTTCTCCCTCTGACCAGCAGAAAAAAGTGATCACAAGACCACTTCTGGTTACCCTCACCGATTCCACAGCACCCAACTCTGTTTTCACCCACCCTGAAACTACAAATAGATCAGCCAAAAGGCAAGGGTCCACTTTTTCCAAAAACTTCACTCCTACTGTCACACTGACTCATCTTTATCCTGACAGTGCAAGCCTTGGGCTCCGAGACCACCACACCTACCACCTTCGATACTTGGACCTCATTCACTTCCATTTCTCCTCCTGTATTCAGCTCACTCTGCTTACTCATTCTTCTTTAACCAACCATCTCCCTTTTTTCCACAATTTTTAACTGACTCAAGCTCACCCTCCCTCTCTCTTAGACCTCCTCTGCCTCTCTTTTTCGCTCTATTCCTCCTCTGTATTCCTAGTATACATCTCCTGATGATAATACTGCACTTCTGACACACACTACCATTCAAAAGTTTGGGGTCACTTAAAAATGTCCTTGTTTTTGAAAGAAAAGCACATTTTTTGTCCATTAAAATAACATCAAATTGATCAGAAATACATTAATGTTGTAAATGACTTGTATCTGGAAATGGCTGCTTTTTAATTGAATATCTACATAGGCGTACAAAGGCCCATTATCAGCAACCATCACTCCTGTTCCAATGGTACGTTGTGTTAGCTAATCCAAGTTTATCATTTTAAAAGGCTAATTGATCATTAGAAAACCCTTTTGCAATTATGTTAGCACAGCTGAAAACTTCTGATTAAATAAGCAATAAAACTGGCCTTCTTGAGACTAGTTGAGTATCTGGAGCATCAGCATTTGTGGGTTCGATTACAGGCTCAAAATAGCCAGAAACAAAGCACTTTCTTCTGAAACTCGTCAGTCTATTCTTGTTCTGAAAAATGGCTATTCCATGCAAGAAATTGCCAAGAAACTGAAATTATCGTACAACGCTGTGTACTACTCCCTTCACAAACAGCGCAAACTGTCTCTAACCAGAATAGAAAGAGTGGGAGGCCCCGGTGCACAACTGAGCTAGAGGACAAGTACATTAGTGTCTAGTTTGAGAAACAGATGCCTCACAAGTCCTCAACTGGCAGCTTCATTAAATTGTACCCACCAGTCTCAACGTCACCAGTGAAGAGGCGACTACGGGATGCTGGCCTTCTATGCAGAGTTGCAAAGAAAAAGCCATATCTCAGACTGGCCAATAAAAAGAAATGAAGATGGGCAAAAGAACACAGACACTGGAACTCTGCCTAATGGCTCTGTCTAGTTTGAGATGTTTGACCAGCAGGTGTCTACAAACTTTTGGTCATGTGGTGTATATGAAGCACCAATGTGATAGCAGTTGAATCTGGTCTGCTTAGTTCATTGACTCCAGAAAAAATTAGGGAGTGGGATGTCTCACTTCTGGGTATAATCTTAATTGATTTCACTATACCATACCTCTAATTTCTACAGATTTCCTTTCAGCAAACCGTCTGTATTTACACAATGGCTGGACAACATATGCTGAGATGACTTTTATCCAAAGAAACACATGGTATTCTGCTCGCTCATTTCAGTCTGGATTGTTTCAGCAGCTTGTGCAACCGGAAAAACCTGCTGTGGTTTTACTCAACTTTTGTGAGATTGTCTTGTGCAACATCAAATTCTGTATGGTTTGAGGCTAAGCCATCTTTGCATGATCACATTAAATCTAAATATTTAATCGAAATTACTATATCGATCAGATAACTGATTTTCTTGTGCCTTTTTATTTAGCAGTTTACCATCTTCGATAAGAGTTACTCCCTGTACGACCCATGTGCAGCGAAGGCCTGCCTATTCAAATCCTTGGATGTCAACAAATAGCTCATCAGAAGGTTACAAATGAAGAGCCAGCTGATCAACAAGCGGAGGCTTGAATTGAAGGCAGCATGGGCTGAGTTGTCGAGTCTACGCTGCTGGTGGAATTTGGCCAGTGCTGATGCTAAGAATCTATACGGCCCAGTGTACAGAGCAGAGCTGTGAATATCAGCTGACACATTGACTTTGGTTTTATTGGAAAGCTATTTTGCATTTGTTGATCCTCTTCTGAAAACATTGTTTTGAAGATATAACAAATTATCTTCAAATCTCATCTTGGCCAATGAGTGCAAAATATTTAATATGGAAAGCTTTCATTATTTTGATATGGTATACTATTCCAAGAGTTTACAGGGACCTTTCTGGACTAACTTTTCATCCCTGAATTAACATTTATCAATGATTCCAAGACACAAAAATAAAGTTAAAACATTTCATTGAGATGTCAACAAGTTTGGCGCATGCAGGCATTTTAAACCTGACCTGATTTGTGACACACTGTCACACTCGTCTGAATGAATGGACCAAGGCACAGCGTACTTAGAGTTCCACATGTTTAATAAATATGAAACTCACCAAAAACAATACAGAAGAAAACAAAACTTGACGTTCTGGGCTGCTCACAGGCAGCTACACAAAAACAAGATCCCACAAACAACAGGTGGGAAAAGGCTGCCTAAATATGATCCCCAATCAGAGACAACAGCCTCTGATTGGGAACATACCAGGCCAACAAAGAAATAGAAAACATAGATTGCCCACCCTAGTCACACTCTGACCTAACCAAATAGAGAATTAAAAGGATCTCTAAGGTCAGGGCGTGACACACACAGTACTAGTCAAAAGTTTGGACACCTACTCATTCAAGGCTTTTTCTTTACTTTACCATTTTCTACATTGTAGAATAATAGTGAAGACATTAAAACGATGAAATAACATATGTAATCATGTAATAACCAAAAAAGTGTTAAACAAATCCAAATATATTTTAGATTCTTCAAAGTAGCCACCCTTTGCTTTGATGACAGCTTTGCACACTCTTGGCATTCTCTCAATCAGCTTAAACTGGAATGCTTTTCCAGCAGTCTTGAAGGAGTTCCCACATTTGCTGAGAACTTGTTGGCTGCTTTTCCTTCACTCTGCGGTCCAACTCATCCCAAACCATCTCAATTGGGTTGAGGTCAGGTGATTGTGGAGGCCAGGTCATCTGATGCAGCACTCCATCACTCTTCTTCTTGGTCAAATAGCCCTTACACAGCCTGAAGGTGTGCTGGGTCACTGTCCTGTTGAAAAACGATGACCAGATGGGATGGCGTATTGCTGCAGAATGCTGTGGTAGCCATGCTGGTTAAGTGTGCCTTGAATTCTAAATAAATCAGACAGTGTCACCAGCAAAACACCATCACACCTCCTCCTCCATGCTTCATGGTGGGAACCACACATGCGGAGATCTTCCGTTCACCTACTCTCCGTCTCACAAAGACACGGTGGTTGGACCAAAAATCTCAAATTTGGACTCATCAGACCAAAGGACAGATTTCCACCGGTCTAATGTCCATTGCTCGTGTTTCTTGGCCCAAGCAAGTCTCTTCTTATTATTGGTGTCCTTTAGTAATGGTTTCTTTGCAGTAATCGACCATGAAGGCCTGATTCACACTGTCTCCTCTGAACAGTTGATGTTGAGATGTGTCTGTTACTTGAACTCTGTGAAGCATTTATTTGGGCTGCAATTTCTGAGGCTGGTGACTCTAATGAACTTATCCTCTGCAGCAGAGGTAACAACTGGGTCTTCCTTTCCACGAGAGCCAGTTTCATCATAGAGCTTGATGGTTTTGCGACTGCATTTGAAGAAATGTTAAAAGTTCTTAATTTTCCGGATTGACTGACCTGCATGTCTTAAGGTAATGAGGGACTGTCAATTATGTTTTCTTATTTGAGCTGTTCTTGCCATAATATGGACTTGGTCTTTTACCAAATAGGGCTATCTTCTGTATACCACCCCTACCTTGTCACAACACAACTGATTGGCGCAAACGCATTAGGAAATAAATTCCACAAATTGAGGCACACCTGTTAATAAAAATGCATTCCAGGTGACTACCTCATGAAGCTGGTTGAGAGAATGCCAAGAGTGTGCAAAGCAGTGGTATTTCATAGTTATCATGTCTAAACTATTATTATACAATGTAGAAAATAGTAAAAATATAGAAAAAATCCTGGAATGAGTACGTGTGTCCAACTTGACTGGTACTCTACAGTTGTGGCCAAAAGTTTTGAGAGTGACACAAATATTAATTTCCACAAAGTGTGCTACTTCAGTGTCTTTAGATATTTTTGTCAGATGTTGCTATGGAATACTGAAGTATAATTACAAGCATTTCATAAGTGTCAAAGGCTTTTATTGACAATTACATGAAGTTGATGCAGAGTCAATATTTGCGGAGTTGACCCTTCTTTTTCAAGACCTCTGCAATCCGCCCAGGCATGCTGTCAATTAACTTCTGGGCCACATCCTGACTGATGGCAGCCCATTCTTGCATAATCAATGCTTGGAGTTTGTCAGAATTTGTGGGGTTTTGTTTGTCCACCCGCCTCTTGAGGATTGACCACAAGTTCTCAATTGGATTAAGGTCTGGGGAGTTTCCTGGCCATGGACCCAAAATATCTATGTTTTGTTCCCCGAGCCACTTAGTTATCACTTTTGCCTTGTGGCAAGGTGCTCCATCATGCTGGAAAAGGCATTGTTCCTCACCAAACTGTTCCTGGATGGTTGGGAGAAGTTGCTCTCATAGGATGTGTTGGTACCATTCTTTATTCATGACTGTGTTCTTAGGCAAAATTGTGAGTGAGCCCACTCCCTTGGCTGAGAAGCAACCCCACACATGAATGGTCTCAGGATACTTTACTGTTGGCATGACACAGGACTGATGGTAGCGCTCACCTGGTCTTCTCCGGACAAGCTTTTTTCCAGTAGCCCCAAACAATTGGAAAGGGGATTCATCAGGGAAAATTATTTTACCTCAGTCCTCAGCAGTCCAATCCCTGTACCTTTTGCAGAATATCAGTCTGTCCCTGATGTTTTTCCTGGAGAGAAGTGGCTTTTTTTGCTGCCCTTCTTGACACCAGGCCATCCTCCAAAAGTCTTCGCCTCACTGTGCATGCAGATGCACTCACACCTGCCTGCTGCCATTCCTGAGCAAGCTCTGTACTGGTGGTGCCCCGATCCTGCAGCTGAATCAACTTTAGGAGACGGTCCTGGCGCTTGCTGAACTTTCTTGGGCGCCCTGAAGCCTTCACAACAATTGAACCGCTCTCCTTGAAGTTCTTGATGATCCGGTAAATGGTTGATTTAGGTGCAATCTTACTGGCAGCAATATCCTTGCCTGTGAAGCCCTTTTTGTGCAAAGCAATGATGACGGCACGTGTTTCCTTGCAGGTAACCATGGTTGACAGAGGAAGAACAATGATTCCAAGCACCACCCTCCTTTTGAAGCTTCCAGTCTGTTATTCGAACTCAATCAGCATGACAGAGTGATCTCCAGCCTTGTCCTTGTGAACACTCACACCTGTGTAAACAAGAGAATCACTGACATGTCAGCTGGTCCTTTTGTGGCAGGGCCAAAATGCAGTGGAAATGTTTTTTGGGGATTCAGTTCATTTGCATGGCAAAGAGGGACTTTGCAATTAATTGCAATTCATCTGATCACTCTTCATAACATTATGGAGTATATGCAAATTGACATCATACAAACTGAGGCAGCACTTTGTGAAAATTAATATTTGTGTTATTCTCAAAACTTTTGGCCATGACTGTATATACAATTGAAGTCAGAAGTTTACATACACCTTAGCCAAATACATTTAAAACTCAGTTTTTCACAATTCCTGACATTTAATCCTAGTACCAATTCCCTGTCGTAGGTCAGTTAGGATCACCACTTTATTTTAAGAATGTGAAATGTCAGAATAATACTAGAGAGAATGATTTATTTCAGCTTTTATTTCTTTCATCACATTCCCAGTGGGTCAGAAATTTACATACATTCAATTAGTATTTGGAAGCATTGCCTTTAAATTGTTTAACTTGGTGTTACGTTCCCCAGTTTCTGTGTTGTAGTTTGTATTTGAGTGTGTGTGTTTCAGGAGATGGCTTCCTGAAGTTCTCCCTAGGCAGCTGATTGGTCGGCCCCAATTGATAATTGGAGAGCTGACCCCGCCCCCTCGTCAAGATACAGCTGTCTCTAATTACCATTGCCACCTGAAGCTATAAAAGCCAGTGTTCTGTTGTTCAATAGCTGATTGGAGAGAGAGAGATCATTGCTGGAGAATTTGATTGTGATATAGTGTTGGTTGGTTATCAGAAAGCGTTGGTATGTACTGTGTTAGTTGTTGCTGGGAGCAGTTGGTATGTTCCGTGTGAGATTGTTGCTCAGCTAGAGCTTATTTGATGTCCTTTGTTTCTAAGTTTGTTTGAGATATTGTTTGATATTCTGTTTCATTTGTTCCCAGGGGGGGAAGGGGAAGGCACCTAGGGAGTGCTTAGGCAAGAGGCCCACGGGCATACATATACCCGTAGTATATTCATTGTCTAGGCACACTAGGTAAGACCTGGGCGGACCACCCCCTGTATTTTGGTTAGCGCACCAAGCGGTGCTAAGTTAGGTAAGTAGTGGTTAGGCAGGTTAGATAGGAGAGGGGGAGCTTTGATATTTACTTTCTTTGCTTTGGTTCCGTCCAGCCCCTTTTCCCCATATTACCGTGTAAAGGAATAAAATCCTTGTAAACGGTCAGTTCTGCCTTTTTGTCATCCTTTCTCACACCTACAGTCCCATACCTATTTCACTTCACGGGGAGTTGAGTTGTAGCACGGTGTTGCGTTCCCTCTTCAGAGGCGTGCGTAACACTTGGGTCAAATATGTTGGGTAGCCTTCCACAAGCTTCCCACTAAGTTGGGTGAATTTTGGCCCAGTCCTCCTGACAGAGCTGCTGTAACTGAGTCGGGTTTATAGGCCTCCTTGCTCGCACACGCTTTTTCAGGTCTGCCCACAAATTTTCTATAGGATTGAGGTCAGGGCTTTGTGATGGCCACTCCAATACCTTCACTTTGTTGTCCTTAAGCCATTTTGCCACAACTGAAGTATGCTTGGGGTCATTGTCCATTTGGAAGACCCATTTGCGACCAAGCTTTAACTTCTGACTGATGTCTTGAGATGTTACTTCAATATATCCACATAATTGTCCTTCCTCATGATGCCTTCTATTTTGTGAAGTGCACCAGTCCCTCCTGAAGCAAAGCACCCCCACATGAGGCTGCAACCCCTAGTGCTTCACGGTTAGGATGGTGTTCTTCGGCTAGCCTCCCCCTTTTTCCTCCAAACATAACGATGGTCATTATGGCCAAATAGTTATATTTTTGTTTCATCAGACCAGAGGACATTTCTCCGAAAAGTACAATCTTTGTCCCCATGTGCAGGTGCATAGCCTGGCTTTTTTTATGGCGGTTTTGGAGCAGCGGCTTCGTCTTTGCTGAGCGGCCTTTCAAATTGTCGATATAGGACTGGTTTGACTGTGGATATAAATACTTTGGTACCCATTTCCACCAGCATCTTCACAAGGTCCTTTGCTGTTGTTCTCGGATTGATTTGCACTTTTCGCACCAAAGTACGTTCATCTCTAGTAGACAGAACGTGTCTCCTTCCTGAGCGGTATGATGGCTGCGTGGCCCCATGGTGTTTACATTTGCGTACTATTGTTTGTACAAATGAACATGGTACCTTCAGGCGTTTGGAAATTGCTCCCAAGAATGAACCAGACTTGTGGTCTACAATTTTTTTTCTGAGGTCTTGGCTGATTTCTTTTCATTTTCCCATGATGTCAAGCAAAGCGGCACTGAGTTTGAAGGTAGGCCTTGAAATACATCCACAGGTACACCTCCAATTGATTCAAATGATGTCAATTAGCCTATCAGAAGCTTCTAAAGCCATGACCTAATTTTCTAGAATTTTCCAAACTGTTTAAAGGCAGTCAACTTCTGACCCACTGGAATTGTGACACAGTGAGTTAAGTAAAATAATCTGTCTGTAAACAGTTGTTGGAAAAATGACTTGTCACGCACAAAGTAGATGTCCTAAACGACTTGCCAAAACTATAGTTTGTTAACAAGAAATGTGTGGAATGGTTGAAAAACTAGTTTTAATGATTCCAACCTAAGTATGTAAACTTCCAACTTTAACTGTATAAATGGCATTTCATAAACACATACACTACCGGTGAAAAGTTTTAGAACACATATAAGGGTTTTTCTTTACTTTTACTCTTTTCTACATTGTAGAATAATAGTGAAGACATCAAAACTATGAAATAACACACATGAAATTATATAGTAACCAAAAAAAGTGTTAAATGAAAATATAGTTTAGATTTCAGATTCTTCAAATAGCCACGCTTTGATGACAGCTTTGCACACTCTTGGCATTCTCTCAACCAGCTTCATGAGGTAGTCACCTGGAGTGCATTTTCATTAACAGGTGTGCCTTAATATAAGTTCCTTTGTGGAATTTCTTTCCTTAATGCGTTTGAGGCAATCAGTTGTGTTGTGACAAGGTAGGGTTGGTATACAGAAGATAGCCCTAGTTGGTAAAAGATCAAGTCCATCTCAAATAAGCAAACAGAAATGACAGTGCCTCATTACTTTAAGACATGCAGGTCAGTCAATCTGGAAAATTTCAAATGCAGTCGCAAAAACCATCAAGAGCTATGATGAAACTGGCTCTTGTGAGGACCGCCACAGGAAAGGAAGAACCCAGAGTTACCTCTGCTGCAGAGGAGTTACCAGCCTCAGAAATTGCAGCCCAAATACATCTCAACATCAACTGTGGTGTTATGGTGCTTTGCTGCTGACACTGATTTACTTAGAATTCAAGGCACACTTAAGGAGCATGGCTACCACAGAATTCTGCAGCGATACGCCATCCCATCTGCTTTGCCGGACTATAATTTGTTTTTCAACAGGACAATCAATCAAATTTATTCATAAAGCCCTTCTTACATCAGCTGATGTCACAGTGCTGTACACAAACCCAGCCTAAAACCCCAAACAGCAAGCAATGCAGGTGTAGAAGCACCTCCATTCTGTGTAAGGGCTATTTTACCGTGGAGTGCTGCATCAGATCACCTGGCCTCGACCATCCCCCGACCTCGACCAAATTGAGATGGTTTGGGATGTGTCGGACCGCAGAGTGAAGGAAAAGCAGCCAACAAGTGCTCAGCGTATGTGGGATCTCCTTCAAGAATGTTGGAATAGCATTCCAGGTGAAGCTGGTTGAGAGTTTTTTTTTTTTTTTGCATATCTGTCATCAAGGCAAAGGATGGCTATTTGAATAACAAATACAAAATACATTTTGATTTGTTTAACACTTTTTTGTTTACATGATTCCATATGTTTATTTCAGTTTTGAGGGCTTCACTATTATTCTCCAATGTAGAAAATAAAGAAAGAACAAGGAATGAATAGTGTTCTGAAACTTTTGACTGGTAGTGTACTTTTTCTAATATATTCCCATCTGTCAAGTTACCTTAACTTGAGACTACAGTGAATTAGATCTAAAATGTCAACAGTAAACCACTCAAATTACATAACTGAATATAGGCCTACACCTGGTCTGTTATTTTCTGTACTTCTAAGTACAGTATGTCATATCAGAGTGTGATTTTATACTGCATGAGAAGGGAGATAGTCAGCCTTGTACTATTCACTAATCGGTCAGGCACTGGGCACCCAGATGTCATAGGCTTATCAATTGATCTCCTGACAGTGCAAACCATACAGGTGGGGCACACTTCCAATCATCTTTGGGTTTATCTTTTGACAAATTTGATAATTTTGTACAAATGTGCAGGCCAATAATCCTTATACTCTTGTATCATTATTTATATTTCAGAAAGCACATTAGTTTGTTTAATAAAAAAAAAGTTAAAAAATAAACTAAATATTGTGACTAAATATTGTTTCAAGCTCAATTTCCCAAATGAGTTATTTCAGCTTGAAAAATATTGACTTTAATAATATGGCATATACAGAGATGCATTCATACCTTCAATAGGGTCACATAGGCACTGCAGTGTTAGTACAGTACTGAGTCAGACATTACAAGCCATACCTGAAAGGGGAGTACTTTAAAGATTCATAGACTACTGTAGGCTGAGGAAAGCGAGATTATGACCATCCTATTTTTAGAGTGAATTTAGACTTTAGACTGAATTTCATTCAAAAGGGCAACCCCTGCTGAGTACATTTCTGACATGTCTCATCGGCATAATTAGATGAACAACATGAAGGTGGATATGCATGACTTTTTAGGGCACAACGAGTAACTCCGTGTCTCTACAATACGAGTCTGTCCATCCATTGTCAAAGTTTAACATTGTGTCATGTCCCATTTGGTCCAGAAAAGAGGCTCCTATGTGTCAGCATCAATCCTGTGAGCTACATGAGAAAAAAAGAAAAGAAATAACAAAACCAAGAACAAATCTATGAAACACATTCAATTGAAAATCTTGAATACAAATACACTGTATTGTAAGAAATGTAACTGATTTAGTTTAGCAGACACATTGATAAGGCTACCTACATTGTTTTGGTATCCTGAGTGCTTCCCCATCAGGGGAGAGAACTTGATGCATCACCCCCCGGAACTGATACAGGACTTTCAGGCTCTTCTCCTCCCCCACACAGGGGTCATAGAACCCAGGTAATCCAGTCTGGGAGAACAACACAATAACATCAGTCATCATCACAGACCTGTCAACACTACTTTCTACGCCTAAGGCGGTTTATAGTTTCAAGGTGAGTTTCTGTAATCACACAATTGCAGTAGCATTAGCAGTACCATGATCAGTATCATAATCTGAAAAATGTTAATCGACAAATTACTCAACTGACATTTTGCATTCTCATGCAAAAAAAAAAAAAAGAGGGAATTTTTGTATTCAGACATTCAGGGCAACTGAGCTATGATAGTTAGTCCAGTAACTTTAGCTGTATACCTTTGTAGCCTCGGTGAGTATGAGCTTGGAGTCCTTCACCAGGCATTGCAGTGGAACAGACACATCAATAACCTTTGCCCGCTCATGCCTCCGACTGTTGTCGGTCACAAACTTGCCATACCAAGCGTTGAGGATGATGAGACCTGATCCAGGACATAACATCCTGTCAGCATGTTGAGTCAATCAACTAGTTTAATATAAGTTTGATATGTTTTCTGATGCTGACAGAAGCCCATTTACTTACCCATTCTGGATTCCTCAGTTTCAATGATCCTGCGCACAGACTCCTGCATTAGCAAAACCTTCAGCAGATAAGAGAGATGTCAGATCAAGTTGCTAAAATTCACACAAAAAAGGAGACCAATAGAGCATCCAGTCCTAGTGTTTTAATCATGTGTAAAATGTATTTGCTTGACACCAATATACATTATGTATGTCTATGAGGAGAAATTGTTTCTGTGTCTATAAGGAGACATCGTGCACTCACAGCAGATTCTGCCTCTTGCTTTTTCCTAGCAATGTCTGAGGCTGAACTCTCCCGGTGCTTCTCCAGGTCCCTATACAGTGGAGAGAAATAATGGAATAATTAGGAGAGCTTTACAAGATTTCATTGCACACAATTTGTTTACTACTACTTCTATTAGTAAAGCCAAGCTAGGATGCTGTAAGGCCATCACACACTTTCCCATTATGTGTTTTAGGTAGGTTGACAGAAAGTAGTAAGTACGCATTTTGAGCAATTTAAATACTGTCAGAGTCACACAGACTAACATTAACTGTAGATAAGTGGGCAATCTTACTGTTCCTGCTGGGCACGCACGTAGGGCCTTATGATGAGTCTCTGGATAGCGAGGTAGAAGATGAGTGGTCCAACCGTGGCGTAGAACACTGCACTGGGTAGGAGCTGGTCAGTCAGATGGATGGGGAAGAAATATGTCTGGCTGGCACGGTTCAGCCTGCACAAATAAGATGCATCAACAATAACCATGTTTCGATCCAAATATTTTTATGAGAGTTAAATACCTGAGTAAACTCTAAATGTCGACAGAACCAAATATGCTAGACAGGTGTGGATATTTTTTTGTTTGGTGAAATAGATCATGCAACAAATGGCAGTGGAAATGTTTTCTTGCGCATTTGGTGATAGAAAAAACAATGTCGCCGTAAACTTGCCGCAGTCACCGTTAGCAATGTTGTGGGGTCCCCCCACTACGACTTGGAAAAGCATGTCGAGTTTTAGGCTACATAAGAAATAAGTAATAATGGACATCACAGGGTGCTGAAAGTGCATGGTGATGAGCTTAATGCTCCTTTCCAATAAATATTGGGGGTCTTCATTTGTATGCTGGTGACATGATGATCGCTGCTTGGCTGCCAATTGGCAAATGATCTTGCTGTTATCCATAATCTCATGATGTACCCTCTTCACTGGATCTGCAAACTGTTGGCTAGAGTGCAAGTACCAAGACCAGAGCAGACACATTTGCTATTTATTGCAGACATTTTGTGCCAAAACCATCGACAGAGATGGAATGGAAACAGAGAGCACTGTTTTTTATTTGGACTACGTCATTACGCACAGCCTTTTATTAGCAAATGTATTCAAAATAAAAAACTGAAATACAACATTTACCTAAGTATTCAGACCCTTTACTCAGTACTTTGTTGAAGCACCTTTGGCAGTGATTACAGCCGTGAGTCTTCTTGGATATGACGCAACAAGCTTGGCACACCTGTATTTGGGGAGTTTATCCCATTGTTCTCTACAGATCCTCTCAAACTCTGTCAGGTTGCACAGCTATTTTCAGGTCTCTCCAGAGATGTTTGATCGGGTTCAAGTTCGGACTCTAGCTGGGCCACTCAAGGACATTCAGAGACTTGTCTCAAAGTCACTCCTGCATTATCTTAGCTGTGTGCTTAGAGTCGTTGTCCTGTTGAAAGGTGAACCTTTGCCCCAGTCTGAGGTCCTGAGCGCTCTGGAGCAGGTTTTCATCAAGGATCTCTCTTGTACTTTGCTCCGATCATCTTTCCCTCAATCCTGACTAGTCTCCCAGTACCTGAAAAACATCCCCATAGCATGATGCTTCCGCCACCACCATGCTCCACTGTAGGGATTGTATTGGCCAGGTGATGAGCGTGCCTGGTTTCCTCCAGACGTGATGCTTGGCATTCAGGCAAAATATTACAATCTTGGGTTCATCAGACCATAGAATCTTGTTTCTCATGGTCTGAGAGTCTTTTAGGTGTCTTTTGGCAAACTCCAAGTGGGCTGTCATGTGTCTTTTACTGAGGAGTGGCTTCCGTCTGGCCACTACCATAAAAGGCCTAAAAGCTCTCCCATTTCCACAGAGGAACTCTGGAGCTCTGTCAGAGTGACCATTGGGTTCATGGTCACCTCCCTGACCAAGGCCCTTATCACACGATTGCTCAGCTTAGTGTGCTGGCACTAAGACCACACTATAGAAGGCCATAAGCAAACAAGAAAACTGCCCATCCAGAAGCGGTGCCCCTAGTGGCCGGGGACTTTAATGCAGGCAAACTTAAATCCGGTTTACAAATCTGCATACAAAGCTCGCCCTCCCTTTGGCAAATCTGACCATAATTCTATCCTCCTGATTTCTGGTTACAAGCAAAACCTAAAGCAGGAAGCACCAGCGACTCACTCAATGCAGAAGTGGTCAGATGATGTGGATTCTACGCTACAGGACAGTTTTGCTTGCCCATACTGGAATATGTTCCGGGATTCAGCCAATGGCATTGAGGAGTATACCACCTCAGTCAACGGCTTCATCAATAAGTGCTTCGACGACGTCCCCACCACAGTGATCGTACGTACATATCCCAACCAGAAGTCATGGATTACAGGTAACATCCGCATCGAGCTATAGGCTAGAGCTGCCTCTTTCAATCCGAACACCTGTAAGAAATCCCACTAGGCCCTGAGACAAACCATCAAACACGCAAAGCGTCAATACAGGATTAAGATTGAATCCAACTACACCGGCTCTGACGCTCGTTGGATGTGCTAGGGCCTGAAAACTATTACGGACTACAAAGGGAAACTCAGCCACGAGCTGCCCAGTGACGCGAGCGTACCAGACATGCTAAATGCCTTTTATGCTCGCTTCAAGGCAAGCAACATTGAAGCATGCATTAGGGCACCAGCTGTTCCGGACAACTGTGTGATAACACTCGGTAGCCGATGTGAGCAAGACCTTTAAACAGGTCAACATTAACAAGACAGCGGAGCCAGACGGATTACCAGGAAGTGTACTCAGGGCATGTGCGGAGCGGGCAAGTGTCTTCACTGACATTTTCAACCTCTGCCTGATCGAGTCTGTAATATCTACATGTTTCAAGCACACCACCATAGTCCCTGTGCCCAAGGAAGCAAAGGTAACTTGCATAAATGATTACCACCCCGTAGCACTCATGTCAGTAGCCATGAAGTGCTTTGAAAGGCTGGTCATGGCTCACAACAGCATTCCCGGACACCCTAGACCCACTCCAATTCACATACCACCCCAACAGATCAACAGATGATGCAATCTCTATTGCACTCAACACTGCCCTTTCCCACTTGGACCAAAGGAACATCTGTGTGAGAATGCTGTTCATTGACTACAGCTCAGCGTTCAACACCATAGTGCCCACAAAGCTCATCACTAAGCTAAGGACCCTAGTACTAAACACCTCCCTCTGCAACTGGATCCAGGTGGTAAGGGTAGGCAACATGTCTGCCACGCTGATCCTCAACACTGGGGCCCTACAGGGGTCCCCTCCTGTACTCCCTGTTCACCCACGACTAACACCATCATTAAGTTTGCTGATGACAACAGTGGTAGGCCTGGTTACCGACAATGATGAGACAGCCTATAGGGAGGTCAGAGACCTGGCAGTGTGGTGCTAGGACAACAACCTCTTCCTCAATGTGCGCAAGACAAAGGAGCTGATCGTGGACTACAGGAAAAGGCGGGCCGAACAGGCCCACATTAACATCGACTGGGCTGTAGTGGAGCGGGTTGAGAGATTCAAGTTCCTTTGTGTCCACATCACCAACGAACTATCATGGTCCAAACACACCAAGACAGTCGTGAAGAGGGCATGACAACACCTTTCCCCCTCAGGAGACTGAAAAGATTTGTCATGGGTCCCCAGATCCTCAAAAAGTTCTACAGCAGCACAATCGAGAGCATCCTGACCGGTTGGCTTGTCACCTAAAACTTTTACAGATGCACAATTGAGAGCATCTTGTCAGGCTGCATCACCGCCTGGTACGGCAACTGCACCGCCCACAACCGCATGGCTCTCCAGAGGGTGATGCGGTCTGCACAACGCATCCCTGGGGGCAAACTACCTGCCCTCCAGGACACCTACAGCACAGGAAGGCTAAAAAGATCAAAGACAACAACCACCCGAACCACTAACTGTTCACCCCGCTATCCTCCAGAAGGCAAGGTCAGTACAGGTGCATTAAAACTGGGATTGAGAGACTGAAAAATAGCTTCTCTCTCAAGGCTATCAGACTGTTAAATAGCCATCACTAGCACAGCGAGGCTGCTGCCTACATAGACTTGAAATAATTGGCCACTTTAATAAATGGAACACTAGTCACTTTTAATGTCACTTTAATAATGTTTACATATCTTGCATTACTCATCTCATATGTGTGTACTGTATTTTATACTATCTACTGTATCTTAGTCTATGCCGCTCTGACATTACTCGTCCATATATTTATATATTCTTAATTCAATTCCTTTACTTAGATTTCTGTGTATTAAGTATTTGTTGTGAAATTGTTATATATTGCTGCATTGTCGGAACTAGAAGCACAAGCATTTCGCTACACCCGCAATAACATCTGCTAAACATGACCAATTAAATTTGATCTCCTTCTTTCCGAATGCACTGTATATCATGTTTTTGTTCATATTGAACTATTTATCAATGATTAAACATACCGCAAGTCCTTACGTTTTATAAATTGTTTTAAAGTTGGAGTCAACGATATGACGTGGATGCACAAACTAAGCAGCATAGTGGGTCAATTTACGCAACAACTAAGAGAGTTGGAGTATGAGGCAAAACTTCGGCTGTTTTGTCCGGTGGTAACCACATTGTAAGAGCGTAAAGTGAACCCGTGCACATGCGCAGTGTGTGCGCGAGAGCGAGGTCATCGCAATCTGCGGTGCTGCCCCTGCAACTTCATTTAGCTGACTCTACCTTTAAGTACTTCGGGTGAGCAAGCAAATACTTCGCCTCCCTCCCAGTAATGAGTACTGTCGTAGAATTGCAAACAGCTGTAACTACACATTTGGCAGCCCTGCCCTTTGTCTGACTCCTGTCCCTCCTATCGCCATGGTACACCTTCCTGAAAACAATGGCACTATACATTGCTTAAACCTTTTCTGCCAGTTCATGTCCTAAAAGACTAGAATGTTCCAATGCGGTTAGCCAAAAAGATGACATTCTTCATTCAAATATGTCACATTTCAGGTTCATCCATAACTTGCTTCCTGCTTGTAGCAGGGCATGTTTACAGGAATCGTTTTCTCTAACTAAATTCATACGATTGTGTGTGTCTGTGTGGCACGCACATGACGGAGCAAAGTGATAGTCAACTGGTGAGGAACAGGCTGTCTTGCTGTAGTGAGTTAGGTTATAAATCATGGGCTGGAGAGAAGCACAGTCTACCGTCTTCAGAATTGGATAATAATTGCTTTATTTGCCTCATCCTCCTCTCTTATTTTTAGAACACAAGGTCCACACTAGATTTTTTTTGCAAATGTATCTACAGAGCCTTCAGAAAGTATTCATAGCCCTTGACTTATTCCACATTTTGTTGTGTTACAGCCGGAATTCAAAATGGAATTCAAAAAAATTCTCACCCATCTACACACATTACTCCATAATGACAAAGTGAAACTATGTATTTAAAATTTTTCCAAATGTATTGTAATACAGAAATCTAATTTACATAAGTATTTACACCACTAAGTCAATACATGTTAGAATCACCTTAGGCAGTGATTGTTTACAACTGTGAATCTTTCTGGGTAAGTCTAACATGATGACCAGACCGCACGTCTGCATGCATTGATTTTATCCGCCCACACCAGACGCGATCAGGACATGCAGGTTGAAATATCAAAACGAACTCTCAACCAATTATATTAATTTGGGGACAGGTCGAAAAGCATTAAACATTTATGGCAATTTAGCTAGCTAGCTTGCTGTTGCTAGCTAATTTGTCCTGGTATATAAACATTGGGTTGTTATTTTACCTGAAATGCACAATGCCCTCTAATCCGACAATTAATCTACAGATAAAAGTGTAAACGTTTGTTTTCTAGTAATCTCTCCTCCTTCAGGCTTCAGGCTTCTTCTTTGGACTGGCACCAACTTTAAAAGGTACATTATCACAACTGACTGGAGTGTGGACCTCAGTTCAACTTTCAATCACCCACGTGGGTATATGCTCCTAAAAACCAATGAGAAGATGGGAGAGGCAGAACTTGCAGTGCGTCGAGCGTCACAAATAGAAGCAAGTTCTATTTTAGCACCTGGCCACACAGAAGCTAGCAAGCAGTGTGAGTGGAATGATTGAATAACATGTGTACATTTATTTTGCAACGCTCGCGCACACGACGCATCCGGTCTGGTCAGCATGTAAGAGCTTTGCACACCTGGATTGTACAATATTAGCACATAAAAATTATTCAAGCTCTGTCAAGTTGGTTGTTGATAATTGCTAGACAGTCATTTAAGTCGTCAGATTTTCAAGACGATTTAAGTCAAAACTAGGCCACTCAGGAACATTCAATGTCATTTTGGTAAGCAACTCCAGTGTATAGTTGGCCTTGTGTTTTAGGTTACTCTCCTCCTGAAAGGTACATTTTGTCTCCAAGTGTCTGTTGGAGAGCAGACTGAACCAGGTTTTCCTCTAAGATTTTGCCTTTGCTTAGCTCTATTCCATTTATGTTTATCCCCAAAAGATTCCCTAGTTCATACCCATAACACAATGCAGCCACCACTATGCTTAAAAATATGGTACTCAGTGATGTGTTATGTTACATTTCGGGCAAATCCAACGCTTTGTATTCAGGACATAAAGTTACATTTCTTTGCCACGTTTTGCAGTTTTACTTTAGTGCCTTTTTGCAAACAGGATGTATGTTTTGGGAAAAAAATATTCTGTACAGGTTTCCTTCTTTTTACTCATTTAGGTTAGTATTGTGGATGAACTATACTGAACAAAAATATAAAATGCAATGTAAAGTGTTGGTCCCATGTTTCATGAGCAGAAATAAAAGATCCCAGACATTTTCCATATGCACAAAAAGCTTGTGCACAAATTTGTTTACATCCCTGTAAGTGAGCATTTGTCATTTGCCAAGATAATCCATCTATCCGACAGGTGTTGCATATCAAGAAGCTGATTAAACAGCATGATTATTAGACAGGAATCGGGATTCGTCAAACCAGGCAATGTTTTTCCACTCCTCAATTGTCCAGTGTTGGTGATCGCATGCCCACTGGAGTCACCTTTTCTTATTTTTAGCTGACAGGAGTGGAACCCGGCATGGTCATCCGCTGCAAAAGCACATTTGCCTCTTTGTGGCCCGCCAGTTAGCTTGCACGATTCTTGCCTTTCTCCTTCGACCTCTCAACAACGAGCTGTTTTCGCACACAGGACTGTTGCTAACTGATTGCTTTTGTATTGTCGCACCATTCTCGGTAAACCCTAGACCATGGGGTATTTAACTCTTACCCTACGAGGTCCGAAGCCTGCTGGTTCTGTTCTACCGGATTATTAATTGTACACACCTGGTGTCCGAGGTCTAATTCAGTCCGTGATTAGAGGGGAACAATGAAAAAACGCAGTGGAACTGGCTTCGAGGTCCAGAGTTGAGTTTGAGGGCCCTAGACACCCATGAATCCGACAGAGAGAAACAATATTTTCTGACTGGACATTTTGTGCTCTGTATATAACTTTTACTCAAATAGACTATAGCAAATAGGATAGGCAAAGTAGTCGGAATATCACTCGTGTGCTGCCTGACTCCGTTCTTTACTGCACAGCGCCAGTCAAGTTCAAATATGCTAAACCAACGTCTGTCACATCAAGATGCCGTTACCATCTATGATGGCTGTCAATCATTGTTGTTACTAAGTGAAGCTACTGCACCCTGTCTTTGTCCAACTGTGTTTTGACTGCAGTTACTACGGTTTACCATCAGGCTCAGAGTTCAGAAAACTTTAATGCCGTTTTACTGTTTGCATAGTTACTGCTCTTTGCAGAGTAGTAGTGACAGGTTTTGGGGGATATAGAGATATCTATTTAATATATTAATAATAAAAAATATAACTATGTGTCCCTACGTTTTATGTCATTGGTGTTACCACCTTGAAAATCACTAATTAAAAAGATATAAGGGCCTTGAGCATTCAATCCAGTGGCAACCTTATCAGGGGAGGGGTATATTTGAAAGAAAAGGATTAGCTAATCACTATTTTAGCATGTAATACATTTTAGGATTCCATTGATAATTTGGTGTGTCTAAATGCAAAGTGTCATTGGTGTCCTCAATTTAAATGAAGGGAAATTACATGATCAATGATATCACTTCAGTAAATTATTTTCAAAGGGTTAACGACCTTAGCTTTGAGCACCTGTGACCTCCATTTTAGAAAATCCTTAATTACCTAAAATGTGTCTCTGGTGTTACTACTCCTACTGGTGGCACAATGATATGATAAAAATATTTAAAGTCTTTAATCTACCATATTAGCTGATTTAGAAGGGTAAGATATATCAAATACATTTAACTAAAACAATCTTGAAAAATAAAGTAAATATTTTCCAATATGCCATGCCACCACAATTCAAGAACAACCCAGATGCCTTGTGCCAACAACTACTGTACTGAGATAGTTAGGTTAAAAGGAAAATTTACTAGTAAAAGGCATAAGCTGACGGAAAATGTTGTATAGAGGTGCTGTTTAAGGGAGAGTAAACCATAAAAATTAAAAGTTGCACAATAATTATGCTCCCAAACATTTAATTAGTATAGCAACCAACGTTTCGGCACACCTAGAAGAAAACTGAGCCATACTTACTTTATCTTGAGGGAGACTCCTTGAGGTACTCCTACACTGACGGTTGCCCCCAGGACACTGTGCCGACTGATCTTCCTCTCTGCACCGTACTCCACCACTGTCCCAAAAAAGCCTGATCTACAAGACAATGACAGACAGTCAGCAAGTCTTCCCATGTTGTCAGTGGCCTGACCTGATGATTTATAATAAAGGTTTCAGTTCTAAGATTCAATGGCCTTCATTTACCAAAATAAACAAAGGCTAAAATCTTATCATGAAGTGGACATACTTGATTGAGCCCTTGACCTTGGTCTGTTCATCGTCCTGGAACTTGTACTGGTAGCTCATCATCATGAAGGAGTGAGGGATCCCAAGCTGCAGAGGGCCAACAAATACAGTTAGGAGAGGAAATGGAGAATACATCCACAACAGATAGTCCCTTCTTATACTACAATTGCTGTATATAATGATCTTATGCTGACCTGCATGGCAAAGGTGAAGTGGCTGGTCTTGGTGTCCCTGACGATGCTGGTGTTCATGGAAGACTGGGTGCCCCAGCGCCATTGCAGGTAACCCATGGTGTTCTTGTCCAGGTGCCGAGCCAGCACCGTGGTGCAACCAGGTCGCACGCCCCGGGATGAGAACTGGAGTCCACACTGAGCAGTCACAAAGCTGGAGAAAAACAACAGTCATTCTTCAGTTTAGGTCTTCAGACTGGAGAAAAACAACTTTCATTCTACTGTATGTCTTTTCTGATTCAACTATAGCCCAAACACAATTGGATGCAGCTTTACAGATTTCAAATGTTCTGGAATCTTGACTTACCAGCGAGCAGTGAGGTTGCGGAATATCTTCATTCCTAAGAGGGGCCCGTGTGAGTCTCCTGCCCCGAACTCTACCTGGATAGGTACACAAATATATAAGCTCTCACATTGGACTACTCAGTGTAAAATAAAACACAAATGTGATAATTGTTTGTTTTATGTAGTGTAGGTGTGTGAGCATGTGAAAGCACTAGCTTGCAGTGTGTGAGTGATATGTAGGTAGAAATTGTAAATGATTAAGTGGTTCCTGACCTCCCCCCATCCCTTAGCAGAGGTGACTCTCCGTAGTGCCAGGTTAATGTTTCCTCCTCCGTTTCCGTTGTGGGTTGACAGGGAGCCAGAGAGAACAGCTGTGTCTGTGGTGGTGAGGGGGGCCTGCAGTAGGTAACAAATAACAATACTCCTGATTATCCAATGTGATGGTCCATCAGCCATACTTTTACCCACAGTGACTTTTCCCCATTTTCAAACCCATTTCAAGCTTTTCTATTACCTCTATGGATTGTGATATGTGCATCTTGTTGATCTCAACATGTGGGAAGCCCCCTCCGGGCAAAACCTTGTAATCCTCCTCATAGCGATCAAAGAGGTCTGTGGCATCTACACCCACACTGATCATCCCCTGAATGAGACACCATCACATTAATAATTGATCATGTAATAGCAGGGTTTCAGTCATATAGTTACTAATACATTAGCAACACACACAAACCTTGGGATTGGTCCTCTGCTGTAGCCGTCTCTCCTCCCTCTCTCTCTGCAGACGCTCAAACTCCTCTCGGATCTCTACTGGAGTTCTTTTTCTCTCCACCACCTGGAATCAGTATACCATTTGAGCCATTGCTGCCTGATGATCAGCGACACTCATTACCTTGACAATGAAAATATATAGTACTTTTCATGCCACAGTAGCCTATGTATGTTATAAATACAAGCCAATGAGAAACTGCTGGACTAACCTCCCATCCTTCAACATCCAGCCCTCTCTTGCCATAGATGTCATAGATGGCTCGTAACTGTGGGTCACTTAGGACTACAGCGAGAAACATGCAACTGATCAGTTTCAATGAAAGGTACACATGCATACAATCCTGCATACAATCCTGGGCAGAGACAATAATAGGTAAGTTGAGCTAAATGTTCAGCTGAAACAGAGCAAAATCATGATGGTAAATGACATGAAGTCCCAGTCTAGGATTCATCTTACCCTCATAAGCTTGATGCACTAGGTTAAAGAGCTGTTCTGCCTGCCTCTTTAATTCTGGGTCTCTGTGCTTGTCTGGGTGGTAGAGCATGCACAGTCGCCTGTATGATCCCTTCAGCTCCTCCTGTGTCGCCTAATGGACGAACAGAAGAAAAAGTGAGAATGTCAACTTACTTGTAAGAATGTACTAGTTAGTTAATATGATTCCACTTACAGTTATGCAAAGTCACTAAGTTCAGTGCAGTGTTGCCTTGGCTTCTTTGACATTGCAAGTAGACATATACATCTTTACAAATAGGTTTAAAAGTGACAACACCTAAAATGAGATGCTGGAATTGAGGCCTGACTATGACGGGTGGCAAGCCAAGCAGCTAGTCTTTGCTTCGCAGAAACAAACTTGCATGCATTTGAAAGCTGGCCATTTTCTCGTCTACTCAGAACCAAACCTCTCGTGAGCAGTGGCATCCTGACAGTTACTGGATTTGGTTCTAGTGGAGAGAGTTGGGATGTTTGGCTTCTGGTGCCAGTGGCAGGCTTTACCAGGGCGCATCCTCTTAAATTCTATAAATATTGCCTTACGCTAGCCACATTTTACAGAACAGTCCGAAATCAATGATAAGCGAGGGTCAACTGACTTAGCTAGCTAGCTTAGCTGGATAGCAAAACGGGAAGCCGCTTCAATTTGTTCCAGAAAACTTTAACAAATTAATCAAACCGACTATGAAAACACTTCTCAAAACAAACACATCCAACAGGATCCAAACATGCACTACCTCTCTTCTGACATTAAGTAAAGAATAGTAATCGTTGTTGTCGATTTCATCGTCTTCCAAGGCCGGCGCCATGTTTACAACCTTTCATCTCCACTTCCGCTATGTCTCTGTGCAACACTTACGCTGTTGTTGCCACCTTGTGGACTGGATGTCTTTATCAAGCGCGCCTATAAACATTTTTGACAGCGTCCAAAACCAGCGCACCAGAAATATTAGAAATAACTTTTAATCGCGCAAATTAGACTATATAAATCAATTTGATCCATAATGTGCCTCAAACGGGTGTTTTAGAACATGCCATAGAGTTCAATAACAAAATAGTGCTTAGTCCTAAGGGAAGATGTTCAGTTAAAAATCGCAACAAAAAATACATTTGGCAACTGTTTGGCAACTGCTTAATAAATAATTGGGTAGGCTTAATGGGCGCAATGCATCTCTCTCAGCTTGCTTTACAGGTCAGATTTGTGAAAACTCACACTTTGAGTCTGCCTGTCCTTGTTACAACGTTACACAGTTGTTAAATGACTCATCCAATTACATAATTACGTGGGATAATACACTTGATTACGGCTAAATTAAATATTTGGGTAAAGAAAAATATATACCATATTCAGTGCATTGTGCACATTATGCTTTTTCATTCCTTTTTATATATTTTTCGGAATAAAGATTCAATGCCTGTCTTGTACTTCTGAATAGTGACTTAAGGACTTAGATTTTTTTCTCAGTGGTATTTGCTCCGTTTGCGATACTGCTCTGTTGACATCATCTGCCTTCTTGCTGAATGGAGCTGTCTTTTCAGCACCTCTCCGTCTGGGCCTGTCTCTAGCAGAGCCACATAGTACATGTACATGTCTATCATTTAGCCTATATAAAACACTTACACATGTATCTATATGCTTTTATTGTGTTGCATAAGCTAAATGGTTGACTTTATGACATTATTGTATTTAGCCAAATCTTAGCAATATACATTTAAATCTGACTTCATGCTCAATTCCAAATATTGTTTCAACATAACAGTTCACCACATCAGATTTTGTTTCGAGTAGACTAAACACTAATTGTTAGTCCATTCCAAAACCGATTGGCAGATATCCTTTCGAGGTGTAGTTAAATAATACCTTTTGGCCAATGACGTGTTCTGGTAATTGCATTGGATGGTTATTTTTCTTGATGTCACTAGCCATTCCAGAGTTTCATTGTCAGTCATTGCCTCACAACCAATGGTAAGTTTGCATTGGCTGGACTCGCTGCTGCTCCTCGAGTCCCTCCTCGTGCTGTCCTCGCCGCGTGCACGCGCGTGGTACCCACGGTCGTGAGGAGGAGGAGGATGTTGCGCGCGAAGGGGAAATGGCTGCCGAAAACAAGCCGGAAGGTAAGAGCGATATAATGGGATTAATTTACCAGTATGACAACTATGTGATATACAAGATTATAAAGTCAGACAATGGTGACATACATGATAAGAGACGGGGAGTTTTTAAAAGAATCGCACTCTGATATTTCTTCCGAAATATATTTCTTCCGAAATACTAGGCAGCTAAACGTGGATACAACATTACCTAGCCAGCTAATATCTGCTAGCTTTCTACCCAGATATACCCGTCTACACATGATAAAAACAACGAGACAAAATAGCCAGCATGATCAAAGAACCGAATTGAAGAATCCTATTTTATTCCAGATTCAGTTCAGTGAAGCAGCAAGCTAAGTAGTTTACAACCAAGCTAAGTTAATGACAACATGTCATTGCCATCGACCAACTTCTCTTCCATTTATCCAGTTTTGAAAATGTTGTTTTTATTACATAAATGCAAGCAAGCTATTACATAGGCTATTTGACATTGCACAGCTCTAAGTTAACATCCTATGTATCAAACGTTGGATTGTAGTTTAGTTTCTTTCAAATGCATTTCAGCCATCCAGTGACCATGTCTGGTTACAAAAATGCTTGCTTGCAAGTCCTGGACAATTTTTTAAATTTACTCGACCAGTCCACCCGTTTGTTGGTTGAGGCTCCTGTACTACTCTAATTTCAAGTGGGATTTTGACTGGTTTCGATATTACAGAGACCATCATCTTATATTATTGTTCAGTTAAAAGTGGTATTTTATAATAATTTCGATGTTTGATATAGCAATCAAATATATTTTAAAGCTACGATGTTGTGCCATACACAGCTTTGGAATTGAATGCCACCAGATGTGTTTTTTTTAAGGAACAGTAAGATTCTAAAGAGCGTTTTTCTTATCTCTTAGCCAGAAAGTGTAGTTTATCTTTCTTTTTAAGGCATGATCTTAAAATGAATTTTTGATGTTCTAGTCTATTGAATATTTAAAGCTCATTTGGGTTGAAATGTGCTTCTGGTCAGGATCCATATATTGATTTGAATATGTCATTTGAGTTAGAGGGTAATACTCCTGAGTATTTGGTTACAAGTCGAAATTATAGAGTCGAAACTACAGAGGACAAGTACATAGCACATTGTCGCTTTAAAGATCAGCACCTTAGCATGAGACAGGAATGCATGCACTACAATTGACACTGTTCATGGTTGTTTTTTGAAGTGAGAGTATGACTAAACTATATTAACCTGTATTAACTATATATCTTTTTTCAAGCAATGTTTGTGATTAGTAGCCTAATTCTAGTAGAACTATTTGAAGAGTTTCATTCCAAAACGCTACATATCCATTTTTAGAAATGTTGGTAAATTAGTATTTATTGTTTAAAGAAGTTATGAAAGAGATTGATGTGTTTTTTCACCATCTAATGATGGCATGGTGTTGTTCAATGACAGACATGTATTTGGTTTAAATCTATCACTTGATGGTTTCATTTCAGAGACAAATAATCATGTTTTACTGCAAAACGCTATATATCTATCTCCCTTTACTCTCAGAGAAATGACTAGTAGTGATACGTTTTGTGACATGTCAAATGTGACAAGTAACTACATCTTTAATTAAGAACTGTACAAATTATACATTTGGGACATCAATATATACGGTGCCTTCGAAAAGTATTCAGACCATTTGACTTTTTCCACATTTTGTTACGTTACAGACTTATTCTGAAATGTATTAAATAAAACAATTTCCTCAGAAATCTACACACAACACCCCATAATGACAAAGCAAAAACATGTTGTTAGAAATGTTTGCAAATGTATTAAAAATAAAAATACAGAAATACCTTATATACATAAGTATTCAGACCCTTTGCTATGTGACTCAAAGTTGAGCTCTGTTGCATCCTGTTTCCATTGATCATCTTTGAAATGTTTCTACAACTTGATTGCAGTCCACCTGTGGTAAATTCAATTGATTGGACATGATTTGGAAAGACATACCCCTGTCTATATAAGGTCCCACAGTTGACAGTGCATGTCAGATGGTCACTCTGACAGAGCTCTAGTTCCTCTGTGGAGAGGGGAGAACCTTCCAGAATGACAACCATCTCTGCAGCACTCCACCAATCAGGCCTTTATGGTAGAGTGGCCAGATGGTAAACGGCACATGACAGCCCGCTTGGAGTTTGACAAAAGACACCTAAAGGACTCTCAGACCATGAGAAACAAGATTTTCTGGTCTGATTAAACCAAGATTGAACTCTTTGGCCTGAATGCCAAGCGTCAAGTCTGGAGGAAACCTGGCACCATCCCTACGATGAAGCATGGTGGTGGCAGCATCATGCTGTGGGGATATTTTTCAGCGAAAGGGACTGGGAGACTACTCAGGACCGAGGGAAAGATGAACGTAGCAAAGTACAGAGAGATCCTTGATGAAAACCACTCAGGACCTCACACTGGGGCGAAGGTTGACCTTCCAACAGGACAACGACCCTAAGCACACAGCCAAGACAATGATGGAGTGGCTTCGGGACAAGTCTCTGAATGTCCTTGAGTGGCCCAGCCAGAGCCTGGACTTGAACCCGATTGAACATCTCTGTAGAGACCTGAAAATAGCAGTGCAGCAACGCTCCCCATCCATCCTGACAGAGCTTGAGAGCATCTGCAGAGAAGAATTGGAGAAACTCCCCAAATACAGGTGTGCCAAGCTTGTAGAGTCATACCCAAAAAGACTCAAGGCTGTAATCTCTGCCAAAGGTGCTTCAACAAAGTACTGAGTAAAGGGTCTGAATACTTACGTGAATGTGCTATTTTAATTTTTTATAAATTCGCAAACATTTATAAAAACCTGTTTTTGCTTTGTCATTATGGGGTATTGTGTGTTGATTGATGAGGGGAAAAAACAATTTAATACATTTTAGAATAAGGCTGTAACGTAACAAAATGTGGAAAAAGTCAAGGGGTCTGAATACTTTCCGAAGGTACTGTGTATATATATATATATAACACAAATGTTTAAAAAATGAATCAATATGGTAATATGAGATATTTTGACATTTTAGTTATTTAGCAGATGCCCTTATCCAGAGCAACTTACAGTTAGTACAACCACAAATCACAGCCAAATATACATTCCAGCGAAACAATGGATATATAGCATTTTGCAACATAACCCGTTTTAATATACATCTAACAAAAATTTGAGACATAATTTTTTTACACACAAATGAAGGTACCCATAAGCAATCATTTCTGATGAAAAAACATAAATGTGAAAAATATGTGGATGTAGCATTTTGGAATGAAACTCTTCATTTGTAGGCTGCTGTATCACTAATAACATGTGAAAATACAATCTAATGGACAGCCTATTTAGTCATATACAATATAGACTTACAGTACACGCATTTGAACTTCTGAATTTGCACAGTTTTCATTAATATTAGTTGTTGTTCTGCGTCGAATTCTTACCATGCAATCAAGCTTGCTTCCGTTTAGTCTATTGATGCTCTTCAAATTGTTTACAATACATGGAGTTGTATTGTTCATGTGTAACCAGTGGGTGGCGACAAAGAGCGATCTCATATTTTCAAATGGATGTCAATCACTGGAATACATAGATAGAGTGCCTAAAACAGACGTACAATAATTTGACGTCCCATATGGACACACCACTACAGAGGTAACTGTTGACGTCAAGAACATGAGGGGAGGGTTTTAAGTCAGGCTGGTCTTTGTAGCATTAGTAGCGAAGAAAAGAGTTGATGTCCTCTACTTCCTATTTGTGTGTGTATGAGTGTCACAGCTTGAGCTTCTTCCAACGTAAAAATAAAATATTTGAAACACATTTATGATCTAGGTTATACAATAAACATAACGCTGGTGGTGAATGTGTTCCCAGACTCTAGTGACCACAGTAACAAAGATCAGAGAGCCGAGCCTGTGATCTGATAGTGTCAACTTCTAAACAAAGCTCCACAGGGGGGTGGTATGGAGCTGTGGAAAGGATGACCATGCCAGGACATAGTTTACGTTGATAGTTTAGTAGTAGGTCTAATGTATATGACGGAATTAAAAAGGGAGAACACATTTCTCCGTAATAGTAAGAGCTTACTACTTCACAGTGGCATTTAGACCTAATGCATTACATTCACACACACAAGATGAATGTAACGTACAGACGGCTACCTCTGTTCATTTCTTTGCCACTCCATCACCAGGAGCTTTATCTGAAACCCTGACTTGAAACTCCCATTGCTGAGCAGGTTGAGGTATTTTCGGTGTTCCTGTGAGGTTGGTCAGTGGAGGAGGAGGAGGGGGAGGCTGGAGGAGGAGAGAGAGAGTGCTTCATACCTCTACATAAACACAATGTCCTCTCAGGCAATCTGGAGCCTGGGAGGTTTTACATAGAATACTAGGGCACTCTTTATTTCTCCATCCGACATTCATTTAATATCAGTTATCCAATGATGTTACTCGGAAAGGGAGAATATGGAATATAGTAGATTAGACTAGGCCAAGATAGGCTACTTCAAAAAAAGATCCTATTATTTCAGCAGTGCTGCTGCTGGACTACACTCTCCTCTCGAGCCATAGGAAGTACAAGCCAGCCTCTCCTTAACCTTTTCTCCTTGAAGCACCTGGACTATGGCGGGGGGGGTGGGGCTATAGGCTATAGTTGTGATGTTTGGCAGGTCTCCTGAAGGCACACATCCTGTGCTATTCCCAGGGGGACGAGCCAGTCTCTCTCAGTGGTCTTCTGTGTACAGAGTAACACCATGACTTAGGATCCTTCTTACCCATCTAACAGATTGCTAGACCCTGGATAATAGCGCTTTCCCTAACTCTCCCCAAAGAACAGTGGGTCTTGGACTACTTGTCACGGAGGGCACATGTGTCTTTTGAATGAAGATAATTTCAGTCAAGCGACAAATCTTACCTCCTCATATTAGTCTTTAGAGGAAACTTGTGACACGTTTGAATCCTTCAGGACTTGACAGTGATAGCCATGTAGATGTAATGGGTGTGAATGGGAGATAGGCCAGGCCAGATACATTTCTTCTCCTATACATGCAAAACTTAGGCTACCCTCCATGATCTGTAGACAGAATGCCATTTCTCTATTTCTCTCCTCTGTAGCCAATATCTCTAAAATAGTTATTAGTGCAATTGAACGTGGTTATAACATGTTCACACTGAAAGGTATCTTCCTCAAGAAAGAGAACATATCCTTGTATGTCAAAACCCGAACGCAGTCAATACATGTGAAACAGTACTATAGCCCTGTGAGTAAAAGACAAGAGAATACCCTTTAAAAACATCAATGCTTTACAAAACAAATGTAGTGTAGGCCTATTTATAATTGATGTCTGAGTTAGAAAGTTCACAGGCTGCAACAATAGAATAAAGCATCAGGAAATCCCACAGTCATTAACTTCAGTCAGTGCTGACTGTAACCTAGTGTTTACATCGTCAAACAAGTGACCTTCTCCTCCTGATTTCAGACAGACCAGTGTGGAATCAACCTAGAATCAGGCTGGAGATTTTCCCTTTTCCTGCCTCTTAATTGAATTAGTGAGGTGTGGATGGATGGTAGTCTGCTCCTTCCGTGCTACAGACTCTGGCTGACTCTGTCTGCTGAGACCTGGTATCATTCCTGTCTGTCTCTAACAAGCCTTTACAAGCTGCCTCACAAGGCCCTCTCTGATTGATCACATTGATTCATCCAGCTTACTACTGATATGATCTGGACCAATATCGACCTGAATCAAACCCAGCCTACAATGAGCCTGATTGCTGGCCTCTTCACTTGCCATTCATTAGGGAGCATTCCCAGAATATAAAACATTTAACTGTTTGTTCTCACCAAGAGATGCATCGTTCAGCAACATAGAAAAACAAATCCTAAATAGAATAGATAAACAAGCATGTATACCTAAGCCTACGAGCAAGCTGAATGTCTGGCACTGCAGAAGAACCAATCAATTAGGCTGGATTTTCTGATACGCTTCTTTTGTTCTCAACTGCTAATTTAGATCTCTGGTTTATTCTACATATTTGCCTTTTAAACCATGATACAATTATTTATTTTTTGTTTGATGTTTTAAATAAGATGTCTGTATTGAATGCTAGGCTGTGGCTTGTCAGAACAGTTTGAAAAGAGGATCTCTAAGATCAATAAGATGGAAAATAAAGTATGCCAGAATCCGTGACAGTAGAAGTGTCAGCCTTGAACTCTCAACAGAATAGTGAACTAGGCATACTCACGGAACAGTTACTGAGAATCTGTATACTTCCCCCACTTATAATGTTTTTTTGTTCTAACTGTCTGAAAGCTTCAACTGTGCACCATACATCAATACAATCCCTTCACTTGTCAGTAGAGATGCCTCATAATGGAAGTATTATGGGGTGTATAAACTTTCTTATTGGAGCTTAGGTTCACCAGTTGCTCTTTGTCAATAGCTTGAATAGGCTATAGACTACTGTATATCTGTGGATGACTATTTTGCATTATACTTCAGCAGCGATGCCCTAGCACCTGTCCTTTTTGCGTTTTTTGTGGGGAGGGGTAAAAATATGTAATGTAACTGTTGATTCACCAGCCAAGGGTCTAGGTTAAGCCAAGATCAGGGTTAAGCCAAGGGTCTAGGTTAAGCCAAGGGTCTAGGTTAAGCCAAGGGTCTAGGTTAAGCCAAGGGTCTAGGTTAAGCCAAGGTCAGGGTTAAGCCAAGGGTCTAGGTTAAGCCAAGGGTCTAGGTTAAGCCACGGGTCTAGGTTAAGCCAAGGGTCTAGGTTAAGCCAAGGGTCTAGGTTAAGCCATGGGTCTAGGTTAAGCCAAGGGTCTAGGTTAAGCCACGGGTCTAGGTTAAGCCAAGGGTCTAGGTTAAGCCATCGGTCTAGGTTAAGCCACGGGTCTAGGTTAAGCCATCGGTCTAGGTTAAGCCACGGGTCTAGGTTAAGCCATCGGTCTAGGTTAAGCCAAGGTCAGGGTTAGGAATAGCAATAGAACTCAGCTAGCCAGCCTCTGTTGTGTGTTTACCACCTCTGTCTGTTGAACAGCTCATGCCTCATTCCTTTATTGTGGGATTTGTTTCTAATGTGTTGTTTGCACTTAACCATCCTTACTGTCCAGCGTCTGTCTGTCAATGTGTTTGCATGAGGGGAAACAGGGCTGTACGGGGCTATTGTAAGCAGCTGAGAGTATGCCCTACTTCTTTTCCTCGATTTTCTCTACTCTCTTTTTGCCTCCTGAAGGACTGAAGAAAATTCGTAATCCGGATCGAATGTACAGATCAGCTGTGTGTTATGCCGGCCATGCTCCTCCTAAGAATATCAGTGATGACACAGAGATGAACAGTAAGAGAGTGTTATTAATACTGCATCCCCCCGTGGCACTGTGCTCTTCTCCAAGAGCCCACTATAGTTGGTCAATCTATTATTCATTCATTGAGTCATTTATTTACCTCTTGATTTTCACCCCCCCCTTCCTCTCCTCTCCACTTCCTCCTTTCCTCCTCTGGGTGTTCCTCCTGGACCAGAGAGGAGCTCGCTGCTCTGTTGATGGAAGTGTCTGCTGTCAACAGTAGAAGTGTTGTCGTTAACTAAGAGTGATTGATTCAGGTTGAGATCAGGAGCAGGAGAGAGAAGGAAGTCTGCTAGGACACCTACTGTATGTTTCTGAGTGTAAAACTCTCCTATCCATTCATCTGAATGAGGATTCCTCCATTCATCTGAGTGACGAATGCACTGGGATAAGATTAGGACTGAGAATGAGAAATGCACAGGGAGAAGGCTGCTGTGCTGGAAGTGTTTTTATTGCCCTGATAAGTTGTATCATTTCTGTTTTAACATTTAGCCTAATCAAGAGGAGGCTTCTTTGAATTCACAACATTCCGTTACTGAAAGATTGCCATGCACGCTTTAGCACCATACAGCAGTTTGTGTCTCTGTGAAAGTGACTACTTTCTTCATGCTTAATGAACACTGCAGCTTCCTCTACAGTTCCTCCACTGCCAAAGGCTCTGTTGATCTAGGTAATTAAGTGTGTTCATGTTTGGAGTAATGTTTTGAAAAGAGAGTCTTCATCGTTACGCTGATGTCCTTAATATTGCTTTAGCTGCTTTAAAGCTCAGTGTTTTGACTCAACACACATTGAGATGTAGATTTAAAGGAAGCAGAAGAGTTGGTTTGTGTTGTAGTCTGTGATTCTTAATGATTGTGATTCGGGTCATTGTTGATTGACTAACACATCACCCCTCTTGTGTAGCCTGGCGGTTAAGAGTGCTGGGCCAGTAACTGAAAGGTTGCTGGTTTGACTCCCTGAGCCGTCTAGGGGAAAAACCTGTTGATGTGCACTTGAGCAAGGCACTTAACCCTAATTGTTCCTGTGAGTCGCTCAGGATAAGAGTGTCTGCTAAATGACTCAAATGTAAAAACAATGTGTGACAGCTCTGACTAGTCGGTCTTCTTGTGTGTTTTCTCTAGTCTAGCTCTCCCTTCATGCTGGTGCTTTTTATTATGGCATCCTATTCCCATGTTAGACGGCCTAGTTAATGTGCTCTCTCTGCCTGGCTGGCTGGCTGGAGGTTTCTGTACCACCAGGACACTGTAACGCTCCTATAAGCAGCCCAAGCCCAGAGCCCAGGCCCAGAGCCCAGAGCCCAGGCCCAGAGCCCAGACCCAGGCAGGTAAACCAGTGATCTGAGTAATTGTGGGAGTAGGTCTGATAAGGATAAAGGGCGGTAGCGTGGCTGCGTCCTTCACTGGCTGACTGTGTGTGTACCGTGTGTACGCACCACAAGCCCTTACCTCTGCTCTCCCTGAGATGGGATGTTCATGGATGTGTGAGCATGGTGAGGGTTGGAGCACACAAAGTTTGAAAAGCAACCTTTTCAGTTTGTTGCAGGCAGTTAACCGTCCGAGTGCACGTTTGTTGAACTTCCCATTGAATATTTTTTGCAGCTCTTTGACCTAGCCTAGCTTAGCCTCCTCACTTATGAATCTATACATTAAGCAACACCGTAGTACTCAAGTCTTACTAGAGTGAGTAGCCAGGTTGCTTATTTTTTACTCTAAGTAGACTAACACTGTTATATAAATAATATAGACTAATTACGATAATTGGTTGCCCAAAAAGCTCCCCCTCTTTCCCCCCATCAAGAGTCACCAGACCGTACGAAAGTTGCCCTTATTATTACTGCCAGGGAAACGTGACGCAGCTACTTTAATTTGCTTTCTGTAGTAGTAAACCCCAGGCTCAAGTTTCCCCCCTAGCAGTGGCCTAATCAAGCATTGTGTTGACTTTTCAGAAGTGTGGGGAATACTTTGCCTCTCTGATCATTAATATTTGAAAAGATTGTGCTAATCAAGTAGAGGTCCAGTGCAATCAAAGCCTTGTTAAGCCAGATGCAAAAATCAGTGAGATGTTAAATATTTTTTGAGTTTGGGTAGAGGTCTGGATATTGGCATCATATTATAAAGTTGAACTGAGTGAAGAAGAGGTCCATTTAGCAATATAACATCATGTTTTTTATAGGCTACTTCCTGTGAATAGTCTAGTTATGACCCATGCAGCATGGCAGTCAAGATGGACATTTAAAATGACCTTTTTGATGCCAATCATATGCTGAGTGTCATGATTAGCTCATTCTGGAGGTGGAACTCAAGTGCGTTATTTGTCATCAGAAATTGTTTGTTTAATGGCAACAACACATAACACAGGTTAACCCCTTCTACCTTCCCCTCCCCTCCTCCCTCCTCCCATATGTCTCACAACAGCTCACCCAGATTGATTGCTTTTGATTGACAGCATGTTAGTAACCGGCCACCGCATCTTGGCTGACAAATGCCTTCTTGCTCCGGTTTTGATTCAATCACAGTGTTTTTATTTCTATCCTAATAAGTGTTTTTAGTGTGGCGCCAGCTGCTGAGGAGGGGACAGTGTTTGTGGACGGACAGACAGTGGGCCTTTAGTGCACCTTGAGGATTAGGGGTGTTTTGCTCCACATGATTGAAGTTCTTGAGGGATGTGTCTCTGTCTGCGCAGAGATGGTAGTCTGGGTTAGAAAAGTGTTGAGTCCACTTTGTCACGCTATTCACTGATGTGATCCCCCTGTCTGGTTCTGTAATTCATATGGATCGGTTAACAATGACCCTGTAAATATACCAGACACTCTAATTGTATAGCCAACTATTCTGTTGGTTGTGTGTGTGATGTCTTTACTGTGTCATTTGTTTCAGATGCTTGAATGGGCCCTGATGTAGTACTGAGTGCAGAATAATGCATGGTAGAATTGCATGTTATAGAACAATTGTTGCATGGCTGTGTGCTTGATTTCCTTTCGTGCATGGCTGCTTAATGCCTAAAATATTGTCATTTACTGTTGTTTAACATTTTCTTTGTTTCTCTGATTGGAGTTATTTTTCTGTTATAAATATGTAGAGGACTGTGTATACATGTTTGTGGTAAAGTGTTCACCTGTCACTAAAGACAGAGGCTTCCTAGACTAGGCCAACATTGCAAAGTGAATACTGGCCTGTTGCGGAGTGTTTTGCATTTCAGTCTAGTTCTGTAGAAATAAGGCCTAAAAGTGTTGAACCTATGTAGATCTTCATGAGTGTTTTACTACATAGCCTAGACACTATGCGCAGCCAACAATGGTTTGCTGAATTAGCCAAGGTACCGTAACACTAGTTCACTATTTCCTAACAATATGAGCAGCACTGGGCACAGATTAAAAGGAAAAAGTGTCAGTCACGGAACGCACTGAGACAGAGACGGAGGAGAGAGGGGTTTGCATTGAGGGCCAGGGTATTGATTAAAGATTTGTTTTTGTCAGCCTTTCCAGACTTATGACCCACGCTCTGGTCTCCAGGGTGGAGACGGAGCAAGCTAGCATGACAGATACCCTTCAATTCCCCTACTGTTTGCTGCTTCACAGGCAGGATCAGTGATAATCCAAAGATCAGCACAGAGAAATATATTTTTGGGGTCCGTTTGACTGAGGGTGTTGTAACTGATGAACAGACATGCTTTACCCTCTCCAGTCCCTACTACCAAGGAATAGAAATAGCCTACAGTGTTGGTCAGTGGTACTCCTCAAAAACAGGCCTTGTAGCAGGCAGTAAACGTGGTTTTATAGGCCTCTTCCTAGTGATGGGGAGAAAATAGATACAGTTGCATATCGCAATATTATTTTGGGCCCATATTGTATTGATATTGTACTTGTAAGGCCTAAAAATTATTATATTTTTTGCTATTGAACAGCATTGGCTAGCGCTAGTTGGCTGTACCTGCACCAAAACTCTTTTTTTCCCTTCATCCTATGGATTGTTCTCCATCTTCTTTTTAAATAGTGAGCCAACATATTTTCAGCATATTTATTTCCCTGATGCTTTCTCATGGCTCTCTCTAGTCTCTCTGCAGCCGACATATAGTGAGAAATATGTTTGGAACATCAAATCGCAGCAAAATCGCAATATCGAATTGCAATACATATAAAGTCGTGAGAATCGTAATACATATTGTATCGTGAGGTCCCTGGCAATTCCCAGCCCTACCTCTTCCTGGCCTAAGCAGCTGATGAGATGGGTGGTAGGCGGGTAGGCCCTAGGTACATTTTCTCTTGGACAACTCCCTATAGAAACTTTCTCCCTTCCTTGGTCAACACCAGGGCAGTAATTGGCTGCCCCCCCAGCCCAGCCAAGCCTTGCTCAGCCCAACTCAGCACCTTCTGATTAACACGCTCTTGTTTCAGCATGTGTTGCACTTTAATGTTGTACAACCAATTGTTTGTTGTTCTTTCTTCAGCCAGAAGGGATAGGTAATAATAATCACACCGGCATAACATCTGACGAACATTGATCTGATTTGCAAAACAGGACCATTGTTTCTCATAATGATGCAGTTATGAAAGGTGGTGAAATCAAAAATGTTCCATATTTTTACTCGATGGGTGTCTATTGAGGGCTACCCTATTTATGTAATCTTGCACACAATTAACTCAGTAGGCTTATTTGTTGGTACATGAGCATTCCTTAATCTGAGCGTATTAGCGACTAAAATCCTCAGTCATTACAGACTGGCAGGTATGTTGAAAGATAAGCGCCTTACTCATCATTTTGGCTTAGAAAGTCATCTGAGGGTCATCTTAGACACTTAGTTATATTTTCAGTTGTTGTTCCAACTTGTGAGTTCTGTTCGTTGTAAACTATGCATTCTGATAGATCTTACATCATAGCCTTGAAAATGTGTTGCCCATGTTGGCTATGAGGGACTTGATTAGGTCTATAGAAGTGATTAGGCCTATAGAAGTGCTGCCTATCCAATGGTGCTGCATTTTTTATTTGATTTGATATATTAGGATCCCCATTAGCCGATGCCAATGGCGACAGCTAGTCTTACTGGGGTCCAACACAGAACGAAAAATACATTACAGACTTTACAATTTACGTACATTAAAGACAAAAGACTTTACAATTTACATGTAGTGTGTGTGCATCTATCAGTTACACATCATTTAACCTTTATTTAACTAAGCAACTCATTTAAGAACAAATTCTTATTTTACAATGACAGCCTACCCCAGACTAACCCTCCCCTAACCCAGACGACGCTGGGCTAATTGTGCACCGCCCTATGAAACTCCTGATCATGGCCGGTTGTGATACAGCCCAGGATCGAACCAGGGTCAGTAGTGACACCTCTAGCACTGAGATATAGTGCCTTAGACCGCTGGGCCACTCGGGAGCCTACATACACACAACAAGTAGGTCACATGGGGAAGAGGCGTTGTGTCGTGAGGTGTTGCTTTATTTGTTTTTTGAAACCAGGTTTGCGGTTCACTTGTGCTATATAAGATGGAAGGGAGTTCCATGCACTCATGGCTCTGTATAATGCTGTACGTTTCCTTGAATTTGTTCTGGACCTGGGGACTGTGAAAAGACCCCTGGTGGTATGTATGGTGGGGTAAGTGTGTGACGCAGTCAGTCTCTCCTCAACTCTCAGCCAAGAGAGACTGGCATGCATAGTATAAATATTATCCCCCTGATTACAATGAAGAGCAAAACGTACCGCTATGTTCCCGGGCAGCTGCAGCTTAATTAGGGCTTTCTTTGCAGCAATTGACCATATGACTGGACAATAATCCAAATAAAATCAAACTAGAGCCTGCAGGACTTGCTTTGTGGAGTGTGGTGTCAAAAAAGCAGAGCATCTCTTTATTACAGACAGACCTCTCCCCATCTTTACAACCATTGAATCTATATATTTTGACCATGACAGTTTACAATCTAAGGTAACACCAGGTGATTTAGTCTCCTCAACTTGTTCAACAGCCACACCATGCACTACCAGATTCAGCTGAGGTCTAGAACTGAGGGAATAATTTGTACCAAATACAAAGCTCTTAGTTTTAGAGATGTTCAGGACCAGTTCATTACTGGCCACCCATTCCAAAACAGACTGCAACTCTTTGTTAAGGGTTTCAGTGACTTCATTAGCTGTGGTTGCTGATGTGTATGTGGTTGATTCTTCAGCATACATGCCATGGACACACATGCTTTGTTTAAGGCCAGTGGCAGGTCATTGGTAAAAATAGAAAAGAGTAGAGGGCCTAGAGAGCTGCCTTTTAGACTGTGCCTTTAAGAGATTATTATGTATTACCAGCACATTGATCACATTTAGTCATTTAGCAGACACTCTTATCCAGAGTGACTTACAGTTAGTGCATTAATCTTAAGATAGCTAGGTGAGACAACCACATATCCCAGTCGTAGTAAGTACGCTTTTCCTCTCCTAAAGAAGTTATCAGCTAAGTCAGTGCCAGTAGGAAAAGCCAGGTGCGTGTTGTTTCTTTTTTTAAGGGGAGGAGGGGAATAACACTGAGATGTTTTATTTAAGATAGTCTTTGAAAGTGATAGTTCAAACAGAGTTTTGCACACTAATAAAAGGTTTGTCAACTGTGCTGGTGAAATGAAGGGGAATCAACGTGTTGTAGATGTGATGGAGAGCCTGCTTCCACATGGGAATAGGTTGGATGCCAGACACGCAAAACAATCCTTTAGCGTGCAGGCTGTTATATCTAAATGCAAAGCCTTCATTTAGCTAGTCTGATTCATTTAATTAGAAGCACAGAAATCCCAGATTTCCCAGGATGTCCCTTTTCAGTGTTCAAATGGAGAGGAAGACCATGTCTATTGAGTATTTCATTATAACTGAATCTGATGAACATTTAGGCCTATATGATAAAAACTTAATTCCAGTGTTAGATTCCATTTATCCTTACAGTAGATGAGACATTTAAAATGACAAGTTTTATAAAGTGGTAAGGCCTGTAAGACGGCTTTAAAAACAGTCACATCGTTTCAATTATTAATTGGGGGGAAAACAGTGCGTTATCGTGTATCGTATAGATATTACTTTTTACCCAGTTAGAGCCACCCTATTTTATTCATTTTATGATTTGATTTTCCTTTTCTGTATAAACATTCACAAATACAATTTGTCTCTGCTAACCTGTGTTTCAGCTGTAGATTAATCAGTGACTTTCAGAGTTTTGTCAAAGATTTGTGTTGTGTGTCTGGCATCCAACCTATTCCCATGTGGAAGCAGTATGAGGCTCTCTATCACATCTACATTATGTTGATTCCCTTCGTCTCACTGGCACAGTTGACAAACCTTTTATTTGTGTGCAAAACTCTGAACTATCACTTTCAAAGGAGCCCCTTCTCCTCCACCATAGCTGTAGAAAAGCCTGCTGGAGAAACTCTGAGGATCGCTGGAATAACGTGAACAAATTGACGATGTGGGCCTAATAAACGGGAGAAAAGATGCTTCAGTTTAGCATTTGAAACAAGTTCTGCGGTTCGTTGTCTGTTCTCCAAAGAGAGATACAGCCTATAGCCTAATAACAGAAGGTGAAAGTAAGAACGTGGTAGGTGGAGAACACCTTCCTAAGGTGCTTAAGTTAAGAGGTAGTCATATGAACTCTGACTGAACAAATCTGGTATACAGGGCTTAGACAGACAACCATTTAAAATCTGAAACGTAGATCCAATGTCTTAAACATTTTGGTCTTGAACTATAAGACCACTTGTAATTGGGAAATTTAAGGTGAATAAAGTTCCTATTCAGTTTAGAGCTGGGGTTCTCAAACATTTTTGGCCCACGACCCCATTTTGATATCTGAAAATTCTCGCGACTTCAACCATGTGAAAAAATTGATGTCATTAACAACCAATGTTCACTTTTTTACTTGGGGCTCTGGCAGTCAATTGACAAACATTCTAACAGTATTTCTGATAGTCTTCTCAACTCACCATCACATACTTTTAATGTGGGGCTATGACAGTCAATTGGAAATTAGTCTAACATAATGTATCTTATCTCACCACCACTAATGAGATGGGTGTGCTTGATGCATGTCGAGTCGGAGCTTCTCAAAGTCAGGGGGCGTGGCCGACAGCGCGCACCTCTTCTCTGCTGTCACATCCAACCTGGATAGATGTTTAGTTTTAATGCAGACGAGAGCACTGAATCCAGCTTCAAACAGATATGAGCTGGTGAAGGTTACCAGGAGTTTCATGGTGCTTTCAAGACAACAGAAAATACGAGGTCAAATCATGACGTCAGTGATCTTCAGGTCGGATGACCCTTTCAAAGCCATTTTTCCCAGTCGGAGCTCGTTTTTTTCTTCCAAGCGTCGGAGGTGAGCAGTCATCACTCATGTGTGATACTTACTGATGCTGTTTTCTGTTAGAAACATGCACAGCCTAGTGAAGGGGGCATGATTCGCTTTTGAAAGACTCTCTCCAGTAAGAATTCTTTCCACTGAATACACTGATTTGGTCACGCATCTGTAGAATGTTTTTGTATTTCCCCTGCATGCTTGCGTTCAGTTCATTCAGTTTCCCAAATATGTCTGTTACATAGGGAAGGAGACACATTTTATTTTCATTACACAGAAAGTCAACCAAGTCTATTTTTTTTTACACCCATTTTGAATGACAACAGTGTGTCATTGTGAAAATTTGTAAAAATCTTTCCAGCATTTCCCCTCGATAACCACCGAGCCTCTGTGTGAAATATAACATTGTCATGCTCTGATATCATATCTCCATGTAGTTTTGCAAACAGGTGGCGAGTTTACAATTTAAGTTACCTCCTGCAGTATATCACCGAGTTCTGTGCATAAAATAATAAACCCGGGTAGATTTTTTATTGATGTTATCAACGGCTACTCTCCTTTTTGTTCACCTGGAAATTCCTATTACACCACTCAGAGAGCTTTTTGAGACATCCGAAACATTTTATGACCAGGTTTTAAGGAAGTTTTATCAATGGCTTGATGTTGAATTCAGTAGTGCAGTACATATTCTTGATTTCTAAAATGAAATTGTAGTGACATTGAATACAATAATGATTGAGTCTCTCTGACTGAGTCTCTCCCCTCGATGATGTCATCTAAGGGTATGTCATAGGTTAGCATTGATCATTGGCAGAGCCCCATGGTGGGATAGGCTGGCTGGCGAGTGGGCCTGCTGCTGCTCTGCTGAGGATTGATTTCAAGAGCAGGCAGTCGGAGAACTCTGCTTCGTGTGTACTATAGAGAGGGAGGTGAGAGATAGCTTCCTCTGGACACAACTGGTTCAATCTGAGTCTGGTCTGGTCTGCCTTTAAGCATCACCTTTAATGTTTGAGCCAGGACTCAGTGGACTGTGGACTCATGGCTTCTCATTAGAAAACAAACAACAGATAAACATTCCGCATGACACATGCTGAAAGCCAATCCACAGTTAGAAAAAACGTAGAAAATGCAATTAGTCCAACAATAGCTAATTGGTCAAGTCTTAAAAAGAAAAAGAAAACATTTCATGATAAGGTGATAGTTGTTTGTTTTTTCCCCTTTTCATTATGTGCTTCTCTTTTTGTTTTGTGTGATTCTTTCCTTATTACCTATTTAGTTGTTTCCCTAATTTGCCCATGTCCCGTTTTCCCTCTCATTTCCCTGCCTGATACATCTCTGATCATTCAGCTCCATCCTGTTTGCCTCTGATGACAACAATAACACCACTTTGGTGGAACCTACGAGCAGATGCTGTACGGGTTTGGTAATTGGGCGAAACGAATGATTACAGATACCTGTTCAGCTCATATAAAAAGAGTTTACACACACAGAATTTCCAGGTACAGTTGGATGCAGCAAACGACTACAGATCTACAAATCCATCTCTACTACCTGCTCCCTGTGGGAGCAACACTAAACATGGCTCTGATGTTTCTCTCCCTCCCTGATCAGGTGGCTGGAACAGCAGTTTGTTTGTACCATCTGAATGAAGAATGGGATTGTACAAGCTAGGGTCTATTCGGCCTAGGCTATAAATTCTGTTCCCTTTCAATAGGTCTCTTGACATAGGCCTAGTACACGACTGGAATGGAGGTTCTGTACTTAAAATCAAAGTATTTGCCATGGGCTCTCTGTGCATGGCCTCACCAGCATTGCTGGAAACTATGGAATTTTTTCAGCAGATGTGCCTTGATGTGTCACCAGTGACTTTGGGAGGATGACAATCTGAGAAAGATGGTATTCCCCTGGTACTAAAGATGATTTAAATCTCACACTGATATCCACCCCAACTCTAAAGCAAGTGTGGTTGCTTAAATTGTAATACCAAATCAGAAAGGTTCTATTATGCAGTTCTATTATGCAGTTCTATTATACGGTTCTATTATGCAGTTCTATTATACAGTTCTATTATGCAGTTCTATTATACGGTTATATTGTAAGGTTCTATTATAAGGTTCTATTAAACAGTTCTATTATAAGGTTTTATTATAAGGTTCTATTATTATCATTTTACTAAAAAGACCTCACAACTGGATAAGAAGATCAGCATTTCTTTCACATATCAACAAATGTAATGGTAATTGGAAATAGTATTATGCAGTCTGAATCTTCACAACAAATGTAATGGTAATTGGAAATAGTATTATGCAGTCTGAATCTTCACAACAAATGTAATGGTAATTGGAAATAGTATTATGCAGTCTGAATCTTCACAACAAATGTAATGGTAATTGGAAATAGTATTATGCAGTCTGAATCTTCACAACAAATGTAATGGTAATTGGAAATAGTATTATGCAGTCTGAATCTTCACAACAAATGTATCAGGAAACAGTGCAATTTGTTCAGCAGATGTGCCTTGATGGGTGACTTTAGTAGGAAGATGTAAAGCTGAGCAGGAATATTATTGTTTAGGCCCATAGCCAAAATGTAGGCCTACAAAACATAACACTGTCTATAATTGATCATTTTTGTTTTGTTATGTAAACACATTATTATTCAGTGTGAACTTCTCTCCTAACAAATAATTATCCAGAAAACTTGATTTACATAGTAGCCAAGGTTAGTGGGTTGTTTTCTTCGTACAGTAGCATTGCTTCCATTCTTTGAAAGGCCACCTGCGACTATGATGTCATGTCATTATGATTGGCAGCCAGTAGCTCCTCTCTGTCTTTAAACCCACCCTTAATGATAAGCTGTTGGCTGGGAATGAGATATGCTCATTTGGTATGTAAATTGCAAAAGCTATGGATGCATAGGCTTTCTAAAAGCTGTGTGTTTATGCTTACAAAAAATATTATTTTAATTTCCTTGTAATATTCATCCCAAAGACTATATTAGTTTTGTTCATAATTATAAATTCACAGTAAATTTGGTCTCCAGACAAATAGAATTTGCACCCACTTAAGTCTTGGATGAAATGCCATCTGCATATTTGAATAGCAGGAATGAGCAGGCAGTGCAACTTGAATGAGCAATAGGACCTTAAACAGCATGGGCCTAATGCATGATTGTATCTAAGCATGTCTCCTCTGCACTGCATTTGCTACATAATCTTTATGAAAATGATTGTGAAATGTAACATGACGTGTAACCATGTAAAGCAATGGGCTTTCTATTGACTAGGTTAGGCCTACTCTCTTTCAATAATTCACTGAATTATGGTATTATGATTGGGCGTTTACATTTTGTGCATTAGGCCCCATGGTTCTCTTTGTGAATATGGAAACATTTATGTAAAAAATAAAGTTAGTGGACAACTTTAGGAGATGGATATAATCGACAGATAATAACAAGTGTGTAATTAAAGGCGATTCACAGATAAGGCTATAGACAGTATCATTGCTTCAGAACGACATTGATTTGACTGGGCTGCCAAGCCCTTTGAAACTGGGAGAAGAGGGAAGATACAGCACAGCTTTCATTTCCCTACTCAACAAATTGTTGGCCTATTTCCTTTTTGTATCATCCACTGGCATTTGAGCTTGTGTGAGAGGATGTGGTCCCACTTCAGCTTGCAGTTTGAATCATTGAAACAGTGGAGAGTGCCCACATGAAAAAATACTACAGTTTACTATAGAATAATACAGTACTTACTATAGAATTATATAGTAAACTGTAGCATAAGCTACTGTAGAATTCTACACTACACACTGTAGTATCCCTCTATCACGTGTAGTACTTACTATAGAATGTTGTATTATACTGTAGAATATTGTAGTAAATACTACAGTAATGTCTGCAAAAACACTACAGTCCCCAAAAATACTACACTTTTTTTTAGCTATAGTAAATACTACAGTATTTAGTTTGCACATACCCTGCCCATGTCCCTCCCCCATAACTGAGAAACCTACATGCCAAGTAGAGACTATATATTGTGTTCCCTACAGGTTATCAAAAAGAGCAGAAGCTAGCCGTTCAGAACCCAGTCCTACCTACTTAAAGGTTATGGAAAATCAGCTCTTTTAGTATTTCTCCATGTGGTTTTCTGAAGGAGAAAGCCTCCACTTCTATGTCAAAGATAATAAAACAAAAACACTATAGTAAATACTACAGTAATGTCTGCAAAAACACTACAGTAAGTACTACAGTATAGTGCAATCTCCAAAAACACTACTGTAAATAATACAGTATACTACAGTCCGCAAAGAACTACAGTAAATACTACAGTATAGTACAGTCCGCAAAAACACAAAAGTAAATACTACAGTATACTACAGTCCACAAAAACACAAAAGTAAATACTACAGTATACTTCTATCTGCAAAAACAACACATTAATTACTATAGCATATACTACAGTTTTCTTTCACTACAGTATTTATACTGTAGTTAACTGTACATACTACAGTAAAGTCTGCAAAACACTACAGTGAATACTATAGTATTTAAATACCATAGTTTACTATAATAGTTAATAGAAATGGTCTTGTTGTTGTTTTAGCATTGTGATATGAGGCTACCTGGTAACAGCAACACGGTTGTCTTCTGAAACTGGCTCTGAAAACCTCTACCCCCATAAAGCTGCCCCATCTCTGACACAGTTCTGATTCCTCAGGTCTAACAAAAAAAAATAAGAAACCCAAAAGGAAAAAGGAGCAAGCATGCACTGTAATGTGACTTATCTCTTTCTCTCTTTGCAGATGAACATGGACATTTGAAAATATACCTGCCCAAAAAGCTGCTTGAATGTCTACCAAAATGCTCGTCGCTGCCAAAGGAGAGACACAGATGGAACACCAATGAGGTATGGCCCCTTCTTCTCCTTGTCACTCTGTGGTTATCATTGCAAATGTTTCTGATGTCCTCCGTGACAATGTAAAACCACTTCAGATACAAAATCAGCCATATTCTTCAGGCTTATAGGTATGAGCATTTGATTATTTTACTTAAACTTAACTTCAGCTATACTGTGTTTTAAATGAGTTAGCAAAGGAACGTTTAATTCAAACATTTTTGTGCATTAAATCTAATTTATAAGTCTTTTATTCATACTGGCAAAGTACATATTATCTAAAAGTGTCTTGATTGTCTTCTGTGTAGAATCACATGATTCCATTTATTTAGGTTCCAACATCAACACATGTTTTTACAGCTGACAGAATTAGTTTGCAATGTAATTTGTTCCTGTCACCTAGTTTCCCCTTTCCTGTTTTTGTTTGGGACTGTTGTCTAGCGGCCAACAGTAAGACAAGGAGGAAAAATGTATGATACAGAATTGAGCATGTATACCATCTATTGAACAGTTAAGATGGTGATTTTCATCATGTGCATGCCCACTGTACATTATGAAAACCACTGTAAAATATGAATAGGCTCATTTTGTGTTTAGCTGCTGTATAAAGGAAATTGGAGAGCATGATGTTCTCGGCCGATCTTAATTGGAGGTTTCATCTGTATTGTGAGCATAGTGTCATTGAGCTCCTTAAAGGGATACTTCGGGATTTTGGCAGTGAAGCGCTTTACTATCTACTTCCCCAGAGTCAGATGAACTCGTGGATACCATTTTTAGGTCTCTGCTTGCAGTTTGAAGGAAGTTGCTAACTAGCGCTAGCATAATTGCGAACTACTGTTAGCACAATGACTGGAAGTTTATGGTAACTGCTAGCATGCTAATAGATACCATAGACTTCCAGTCATTGCACCAACGCTAGTTAGCATTGGCTCCCAAAATACCTCTAACTTCCTTCATACTGGATGCAGAGACATACACATGGTATCCACGAGTTCATCTGACTCTTGGGAAGTAGGTAAAGGGCTTCATTGCCCTTCAATCCTGAACTATCCATTTAAGTATAGTGTGACCTTGATGATGCTCACTGGCTGAATAAAGCACTACGCCTACACACATAAGAACTTGCAACAGTCTATTTTCACCTATGTATCTGTGGAATAAGAGCTAGATCATTGATGTGTCTTATCGCTTAGCTTATGTTGATTTTTACGTTACCCATTCTTAAAGGAATTCCTGTTTGGCCTAAACCATAAATGTAACTGTCAATCACACCTGGGTTCTTATTCAGTGAGGCTGTATTCATCCAGCATTATGTAGAACTCATAATGTTAACATAAAAAAGTATTTAGCATAGGTGCATAAGCCTAGAGGTGTTTCACATTTCATATACTGTATCACATCAATAAGAAAAGATAACACAACTTGTTTAGCTTTCTGTCACAGAAAATGAAAGTGCAAAATGTTTTTATTTGTATGCCCGTGTGAAAAGAAATCACAGAAGGCATTTGCTCCGGCTGTCCTTGACCTATAGGCCAGCCATTTAAATTAGTTATTTTCTTTTCAGTACAGCTACTTTATCATTTAATGGAAGTGAGACAGTGTCTTGCTTGATGTTCACATTTTATTTGTCGTTCACGTTCAATCTCTTTTTGGGGTATGGGTTCTCTCTCTAGTCTACGTACGTGGAGACTGTCAGGGAGGTTGGAACTAAACATTATTTAGCTTGCTGCCTAATGCTGGATGGATTTTGAATGATTGCAATTACAAAAGTTTCTCTCAGGAAATTCATAAGCTGCTGCCAGAGAAGGCATCGCTGCATTTATAATACAATTGATCCCAATGAAACAAACGTGGTGGTTTCAGCACATTAACCGACAGGCAATGGAATCACCAGAGGAGCCCAGGCAAAGAAAAGCAGCACTGTTTTAATTGTATAATGGAGCACAGTGATTGGTCTCAGCCCCCCTTTCATAACTGACCTGTCACTCCCACATCAACTCAGGCCCTGCCAAACCTCTGGAGTTACAAATCACAATCCAGCCTCTCTTAAAGGTGTTTTTATGAAATACTAAGGCATTTTCATCCTTCAACAGTGAAGTGTTTTTTTTTTCATGTAGTGACAAGTATTTGTGCTTGAATATGCTGTATAAGGAATTCATGACAGTACCAAAATAGAGACAGAGAGAGAAGGAAGCAGTTTTTGGTATGACATTCAAGCGTCAAGTTTTGTCCGAATTTTGTCACCACTTTTCCTCTGGGTGCAGGTCAATTTAGTTCAATGATCCCATGGCTTTAATTTCAAATATTGATCTCGATTTTGATATAATTAGTTGTTAATGAGTGAATCAATCTAATTAGATGCATGAAGATTTGATCAAAGTCACTGCCACTACTAATGAGAGGAAATTAAAGCGATGTGCAAAACCCAGCCACCCGTACTTTTGATTACACATTTGGGCCAGAAATACTGTCATCATTGGTTTTCTAATTAATTGAGTGAAAAACAAGTGGAAGCGTCAGCACAAACATGACGGGAGATTATTCATGTTATCCGTACAACAAGAAAAAAGTCCTTACTTCTATTGTGTTTGTTGTTTAGATGATTTGCACAGCAATCTATCTGATGTGTATTAATCCATCAGCCTTTTGGAGTAGCCTAAGTCTTACAGTGCTGCAAAGTCCTACACATAAACATACACTATTACATCGCTGCATTAGACATCTCAGTCTATCTTTCTCTCAGTCTGCCTCTCTTTTCCATAAGAAATGTAAAATAATCCACCTGCTTGTTTTCTAATTGAGTCTGCTGTTGTTTCTCCTATAGGGTTCTGCTAGCAGTTTAAAGTCATTCATGTATTTTGAAATTGATTTCATAAATGTAAGCACTTGTTGTTGGCTACAGCTGTTGTCATGTCATTTATTACTAACACAAACAACAGACATGTTATTAAAAGGCAGACCAAGTTATGTCACTGGTATTATTTATTTGAAATGTTTTTACGTATATTGCCATGCGGGTTTAGGATTAACGTCATAGGTAAGGTACCTCCTGTCAAGTTTTTCCAATAGCACAATCAAAGAGCATCAATCCTAAGTGCTGTGCTGTGGTGCTGTGGAGCAATACTTTCCAGGGTTGACTAGAGAGAAGGAGACCAAGGTAACCTTCCCTAAAATCAAGGGCGTTTCCCTTTCATGAGCACCATGCGAAGTGAACCAGTGTCTCTCTCTCTTTGCTGTGGCTCGTTGGTGGCAGTCAGACAGTCAGACAGACAGACAGACAGACAGACAGGCAGGCAGGCAGGCAGGCAGGCAGGCAGGCAGGCAGGCAGGCAGGCAGGCAGGCAGGCAGGCAGGCAGGCAGGCAGGCAGGCAGGCAGGCAGGCAGGCAGGCAGGCAGGCAGGCAGGCAGGCAGGCAGGCAGGCAGGCAGGCAGGCAGGCAGGCAGGCAGGCAGGCAGGCAGGCAGGCAGGCAGGCAGGCAGGCAGGCAGGCAGGCAGGCAGGCAGGCAGGCAGGGGATTACAGAGTCTCTTGTCGGCAGCGATTGTGTGACTCTTAGCGAAAGTGACACCTCATCAATTCTCTGCATATTTCTGCCGCTGGTTCAGCATGCCTAATGCAACCTTGTTGTTTTTCTCCCCCTCTGATTAAACTCTCAACATTTTGGGGGTATAGAGAGTGCATTTGATGACCACTTTAGCTTGAATGCAGGATTCAATACAACTGCTCTCAAACTAAATGCTTTCCTAAAACCTAAAATGATCATAAAGTGTGTAGCTATTGTCATACTGCCCACGGAAGGGCATTTCACTTCTCTTTGGATACAAAAGTATCTGGTTAGATAGCACCTCAAGAAAATATGCCTTTCTCACCTTTCTGTATTGTGTAAAGGCCACATCCCTTATAGGTTCTATAGGTTGGAAAGATCTTGGCTTCTCCCTTGTTGCTGAATAAGTGTTAGTCATCCCTTCATAGGTGGAAGAGAATCGCTCCTCCTGCCCCAAATGTGTATCGGAATGGAGGAACGAGGGTGTGAAGGGAGCTAATGCCGAGCTATTAATTTCTATCCCATTCTCCCTATTCCCCTGTGTACGTTTATGGGGAGAAGGTGTGCATGAATACATTTCAAGCATTTACTGGAAAATTAGATAAACCAATCTGATCAAAATGCAAGGAAAGGAAGCAGGCGGAGGAAGGGAAGGGGGCTGGCGTCAGTAACTCTGAAGCAGCCTCAGCCTCTCTCAGAGCTGCTGATAGGCAGGCACGCTGCTCTCAGCTTCTAAATTGTCAAAGTGAGATTAAGAGGAAATATGGGGCAAGCTTGACAATTTAGTTGACACAACCATAGCAGAAAGAAAGGGAGGTATGTTTTTAAAGAAATAAACGAGGAGTGCATGCCAGAAATCTGTGTTTTCTCGAGGAGGGAAGTATTAGATTTGTACAATTTGTGACCCGTTTAATGTGTTTATTGTTTGTCTATCTTTTTTATGTATTTGTCTGCAAGTTTATATATGTTTACAACAAGCAAGTTGAAGATATCAGAATAGGGGCATTGGGGAATAATAACATATTGTACGGAATACATTTGTACTGTAGTGAAGCCGTCTCTAGAGTAATGCAAGGTCTCTTTCATGATCAGGTGAAACGTCAATTGCTATGGAAATGCTGGGATGTGTTTTTCAATTATGTTAAAGGTAATTATGATGCAACTATGATGGTGATACGATATGGATTACAATTATGATTATTAAGGCTATACGCACTACGTTACACACATAGACACTCAAACATGCACATTGGCAGAGTTATTATTTATTTGGACATCACACATTATAGTCTTACTCTTATACAGACATCATACACACTCCTTATATCATATCCAATATCATACACATCAACCTACTCATATTTGTTACACACATAATTTGTCTCAATTTTCTAACATCTGTGGCATTGGTTCACAGGCAAACAGGCAAGGGAATAAAACAACATATTGCTAAAACCTATTTCTTGAATTCTAAATATCAGACATTTGAAAGCTCTAGTTTTGATCGTCATAATACCTCTGATGGCAGTAACTTTACAAGCACTAATTATGGTCAATTTAGCCTGAGAATAGTATCTAGTTATGGTAAGGGGTGAAATAAGTATAGCTAGTTATAATTGTAACGGTTTGGCAGATTATCAAAAAAGAAGATCAGTCTTTACATGGCTAAAAGAAAAGGAATATAACATATACTGTTTACAGGAAACTCACTCTACATCCTTAGATGAAGTTGCGTAGAAAAAGGAATGGGGTGGTGAAATAATTTTCTGTCATGGACAAAGGACTCAAAGGGTGTGATGATATTAATTAACAAAAATTACGATCTGAATGTGCAAATAATCAGGAATGATTCGCAAGGAAGGTGGATCCTTTTGAATATGAAAGTGGACGAAAAAGAGATTTGGCTCATTAATCTATATGCTCCAAATCAGGATGATCCACACTTCTTCGAATACATTTATACCAATTTATTGAACTTACAGCCAACAAATTATCTAATCATTATGGTAGGAGACTATAACACAGTGTTAAGTACCTCAGTGGACCGTAAAGGTAATCACTCTACAGACTATCATCACCGTGCCCTTAAGGAAATCACAAATATTATGGACACATTAGAAATAGTGGATGTTTGGAGACTAAAAAACCCAGACCTAGTGAGATATACATCTTGACTACTTTCTTGTCTCTTTCTCTCTTGCATCAAAGGTTAAAAAAGTTTTAATAGGAGACAGAATGCGATCGGATCATCATCTAATTGGCATTCACATAACTCTTATAGTTTTTCCACGTGGACGGGGATATTGGAAATTTAATCAAAGTTTACTGGAGGACAACTTCTTTTTAACTAAGACAAAATAATTTATAACTGAATTTTTCCAGTATAATATAGTTTCAGCAAATCCCCTTATTGTTTGGGATACCTTTAAATGTACCTTCAGGGGTCATTCAATTCAATATTCATCAATAATAAAAAAGCAGTTTCTGGCTAAAGAAACAAGACTAACAAGGGAAATCCATGAACTAATAGTACAGGCAGATAGCAATAAAAACGATACTACAGAGATACAAAATAAGTTAGAGGAAAAACAAAAAGAACTTGACGAACTTATTCAAGAACGATCGAATGTAATCTATTACAAAAATAAAGCAAACTGGATGGAATATAGAGAAAAATGCACAAAATTCTTCCTGAATCTCCAATACAGGAATGCTAACAAAAATAATTTGGAGAAACTCATTACTGAAGACGGAGTCATCTATGATTCTCTGAATTATATTTTAAAAGAGGAAGCTAATTATTTTAGGCAGATGTTCTCTTTTCTGTCTCATCCTCTCCCACTGAATGAAGATTACGGTAAGGAATTCTTTCCAAATAATATAAAAAATTGAAAATTAACAAATGTACAGAAAGATCAGTGCGAAGGCCAAATTACAGAGGAATAACTTTTTGAGGCTATTAAATCATTTCAGTCTGGAAAAACCCCAGGGCTTGATGGCATACCGGTAGAGGTATATCAATTATTTTTTTATATACTAAAAGCTCCATTGTTAGATTGTTTTAACTATTCCTATCAAAATGGTAGTCTGTCAGGTACTCAGCAGGAAGGTCTAATTTCTCTATTATTTAAACAAGACCCAGATGGCAAATATAAAGACCCAGTCTATCTAAAAAACTGGAGGCCCCTTACACTTCAATGTTGTGATGCAAAAATACTAGCAAAATGCATTGCACTCAGAATTAAAAAGGTTTTACCAGGTATTGTTCATCCTGATCAGACAGGTTTTTTACATGGACGATACATTGGAGATAATATACGACAACTACTAGAAATAATAGAACCTCATGAAACATATAAGAAGCCAGGAATGCTATTTATAGCGGATTTTGAAAAGGCATTTTATAAAGTAAGACTGTATTTTATTTAAAATGCCTGGATTTTTTCAATTTCGGCAATTCTCTTATAAAATTGGTGTCACGCCCTGGCCTTAGTATTCTTTGTTTTCTTTATTATTTTAGTTAGGTCAGGGTGTGACATGGGGAATGTATGTGTTTTTTGTAGTGTCTAGGGTGGTTGTAAGGTTTAGGGGGTTTATTAGAGTAGTTGGGTTTATGTTTAGTATAGAAGTCTAGCTGTGTCTATGGTTGAGTGTAGGTATCTAGGAAAGTCTATGGTTGCCTGAATTGGGTCTCAATTAGAGACAGCTGGTTATTGTTGTCTCTGATTGGGAGCCATATTTAAGGCAACCATAGGCTTTAGCTGTAGGTGGGGAATTGTCTATGTCGAAGTGTTTTGTGTCAGCACTTATGTTTGTATAGCTTCACGGTCGTCTGTTTTGTTGGTTTGTTTTGTTTTTTCCTTCTTTAAATAAAAAGAAGATGTACTTTCCACGCGCTGCGCCTTGGTCCTCTCTCAGTCCCTTTGACGATCGTGACAATTGGTAAAAATAATGTATAGCAACCCCAGGTGTAAAATAGTAAATAACGGCTACTTCTCAGAGAGTTTTGAATTGTCAAGCGGAGTTAAACAAGGGTGTCCGCTGTCACTATATATATTTATTATGGTCATCGAAATGCTAGCTATTAAAATCAGATCCAATAACAACATTAGAGGATTAGAAATCCAAGGCTTAAAAACAAAGGTGTCCATGTATGCCGATGACTCAGGTTTTATGTTAAGTCCGCAAGCTAGATCCCTACAATGTCTCATTGAAGATCTAGATAACTTTTCTGTACTCTCTGGACTAAAACCTAATTATGATAGGTGTACAATATTACGTATTGGATCCTTAAAAAATACAACTTTTACATTACCCTGCAGCTTACCTATAAAATGGGCTGATGGTGAAGTAGACATACTCGGTATTCATATCACAAAATATATAAATAAGCTCTCCACAATGAATTTCAATAGAAAACTTGTAAAAATAGACAGATCCTGCAATCATGGAGAGGTAAGGATAAATATAAATACCTGATACTCCTTAGTCATATCTCAGTTTACTCACTTACTTATGGCGCTGCCTACTCCTGATGATTCGTTTTTTCAAATCATATGAGCAAAAAATATTTCGCTTTATCTGGGACGCTAAACCAGACAAAATAAAACGAGCCTATCTATTTAATGAATATGAATTGGGTGGGTTGAGATTATTAAATATAAAAGCACTAAACCTCTCTCCAAAAGCTTCACTCATTCAAAAGTTTTATTTGTACCCTAAATGGTTCTCAAGTAGATTAATAAGAAAAGCTCATCCATTGTTTAAAAATGGCCTTTTTGCCTTTGTGCAGATTGCCATGTCTCATTTTCGATTAATTGAAAATTATACTTTTTTCAAAGTATCTGTCTTTTTCAAACAAGCATTGCAGAGCTGGCTACAATTTCAATTTCATCCCCCTGAAAAGATAGAACAAATATTACAACAAATATTATGGCTGAACTCAAATGTGCTGGTTGATAAAATACCTGTATTTATGGGAAAGATTTTTGAAAATTGTATTTTGTTCTTAAATGATATTGTAAATTGTAATGGTAGAGTTATGTCCTTCATGGAGTTATCAGAATTGTACGGGAAGGTCTGCTCAATCCAAGGGTACAACCAATTGATTGCCCCGAAAATGGAGGAGGTGGGTGGCAGCGGGAGGAGGAAGGAAACTGGTCTGTCTGCCCAATATAAAGGATCAAAACTGGCAGAGGAATAAAAATAGCATAAATAGGAAAGTATACCAGTGTAATTAGAGGACCAGGATGTTGACAACTGTGCCATACAGATTGCAAAATAGTTGGGAAGAGATTTTTGATGTACCGCAAGATTCAAGACTTCGTGCTTTTCAGCTAAAATTATTATATAGAATTCTTGCCACCAACAAAATGTTGAATATTTGGGGCATAAAATCATCGAAGCTCTGCAGATTTCGTTGTGAGTATACAGAATCAATAGACCATTTATTTTGGTATTGCCCTCAGGTAGCCTGTTTCTGGTCTCAGGTTCAGGAATGGCTGAAAATGCATAGCATTGATCGAAAATTGACCCTAGCAATAGTAGACCGGGTCAGACATGTAGTAGACCGGGTCAGACACGTGCCAGACATGCACACAAACATATACAGTAGGCATTGTTGTTATGATTTCCGTTGTCCTTGATGTCCTTTGTTTTAAATGCATTATTTTTTTTTTTTAATTTTGCATTTTTGTCTGCTGTTTTCTTCTGTCTTTTCCTTTTTTCTCTTTAGTTCATTCTCTTGGTTGTTGGTACATTGGGGGGTTCTTGGGGGTGGGGAATGGAATTAATTGTATTTTGTGGGAGGGGTCTCGAATGGTTGAGGGGCAGCTATTGGGGAACTGTGGGGGGATCTTGGAGCGTTCGGGTTTCACAAGATTGTGATCATGAAAAAGGAAATTATGACATATATTTTATATCACGATCATGCACACGCACCCTCACACATAAGGATGGCTCTGTTGTGGAAAGACTGATACATGTTTGATAGTGTCTTGATGCTGTATTGTTTGTCCTTCATGTTCTAATACTTTAATGTTACCTCTTCCTTGTGTTTTTTGTAATAAATCATAAAAAATATTGTGATCCGTTCATAAAGAATATGATGATTTGTACATCAAGTTCGGCTAATGCAGAGACTTTAAAATATTACGTATCATTTGTCTGTTATGGCAGAGTTTACATATGTTGCGTTGCATGACATTAACATCGATTTACATACAGGCTATTAGGCTATTATCCCCCATAGAACTAAAGCTATTCCAATGTTTTTAGTCACTAAGACTAGCCACGCCTTTTCCTGTAGTCGAAGCATGTAGGCCTATCATTTTGTGTCATTGCTCTTTCTATTCAGTCAGCAGCCTCTTTTGTCTTTCTGAGAGGAGTAGGCTATAGGTCCAGGAGAAACAAATCCTACCCAGCATTCCTCTCAGGTCCGTAACCAACTGCTATTGTCTGCTGGCTACTCTGGCAGCCATGACCTCTATTTTCCGGACATTCTTGTTGAGATTAAAATATTTGTATAGAAATACACCTCACACACAAAGGGGCTTAAAGCTTAAATTCCTTTCCAGATCAAACAGAACCGCCTCCATGTTTAAGTTACCTCAGCATGGGAAGGTAGGAGGACCAGAGATGTGTGGCAGAATTGCAATGCCAGTCTCGGCTTTGCTTTATCATTGTGGGAATAAAACAACTGCATTCATTCTAGGGCTGTCTCCGACTAAAAAAATCTTAGTCAACCAAGAGTCGTTTTTCTATCAACCAATCGATTGGTCAAAATTGTATTACATGTTGTCACGATCGTCGTATAGTGAAAGAGAGGAGGACCAAGGCGCAGCGTGATAACAATACATCTTACTTTTTAATGAAGACGAAACGAACACTTTTACAAACTAACAAAACGACGACCGTGAAGCTATACAAACAATAAGTGCAGACACTGGCAACTTACACATAGACAATCACCCACAACCTACCTAATGACTATGGCTGCCTAAATATGGCTCCCAATCAGAGACAACGGTAGACAGCTGTCTCTAATTGAGAACCAATCTAGGCAACCATAGTCATTAGGTAGGTTGTGGGTGATTGTCTATGTGTAAGTTGCCAGTGTCTGCACTTATTGTTTGTATAGCTTCACGGTCGTCGTTTTGTTAGTTTGTAAAAGTGTTCGTTTCGTCTTCATTAAAAAGTAAGATGTATTGTTGAATGCTCCCCATAGCCCGACCAGTGCGGGGAGGTGGAATAACCCGCACTGGGCTGTGTTGGCGAACCGGGGACACCATGCGTAAGGCTGGTGCCATGTATGCCGGCCCGAGGAGACACACTGGAGACCAGACGCGTTGAGCCGGCTTCATGGCACCTGGCTCAATGCTCAATCTAGCCCGGCCGATACGTGGAGCTGGAATGTACCGAACCGGGCTATGCACACGTACAGGAGACCCCGTGCGCTCTTCCACATAACACGGTGTCTGCCCGTACTCTCGCTCTCCACGGTAAGATCGGGAAGTTGGCGCAGGTCTCCTACCTGACTTCGCCACACTACCCTTTAGCCCCCTCCCAAGAAATTTTTGGGCCTGCCCAACGCCGTTTGAGCTGTCCGTCTGCCAAGCGCCTTCTGCGCTGCCCGTCTGCCCAGAGCCGCCCGCCAGACAGGAGCAGCCAGAGCCGCCCGCCAGACCGGAGCAGCCAGAGCCGCCCGCCAGACAGGAGCAGCCAGAGCCGCCCGCCAGACAGGAGCAGCCAGAGCCGTCAGCCAGCCATGACCTGCCAGAGCCGTCAGCCAGTCCGGAGCTGCCCCTCAGTCCGATGCTGCCCCTCAGTCCGGTGCTGCCCCTTAATCCAGTGGGGTTAATATGGAGGGTGGCCGTTAGGAGGAGGCCACGGAAGCGGGGATTGACTATGGTGGGGTGGGGACAACGTCCAGAGCCAGAGCCGCCACCGTGGACAGATGCCCACCCAGACCCTCCCCTAGATTTTTAGGTGGTGCGCCCGGAGTTCGCACCTTGAGGGGGGGGGGGTTCTGTCATGTTCCTGACCTGTTTTCCCTTGTTTTTGTATTTGTTTAGTATGGTCAGGGCGTGAGTTGGGGTGGGCATTCTATGTTATGTGTTACTATGTTGGGTTCAATGTATTAGCCTGATATGGTTCTCAATTAGGGGCAGGTGTTTTACGTTTCCTCTGATTGAGAACCATATTAAGGTAGCCTGTTCTCACTGTTTGTTTGTGGGTGATTGTTCCTGTGTCAGTGTTTGTGCCACACGGGACTGTTTCGTTTGTTAGTTTGTTCCTGTTCGTGCGTTCTTCGTTGTCTGTAAGTTCTCATGTTCAGGTCTGTTTACGTCGTTTATTGTTTTGTAGTTTGTTAAGAGTTTTTCCATCTTCGTCTTTCTTTAATAAATCAAACATGTATTCTACCCAAGCTGCGTTTTGGTCCGATCCATGCTCCTCCTCAGACGAGGAGGAGAACGAACGTTACAGTAGCAACCAGAATCACCATATTGAGGGGAGTAGCGTCTGATCCTCAGTCACCGCGTCTTGAATAGCAGAAGCACTGGTCCACAGTCGAAAGGGGACCTGGGACCTAAGCTGGTGTGACACCCTCAGTCTTTAACGAACGCAATACAGCGCCGCAGCAGCAGCACTCTGAGTACTGCACTGTGAGAAGAACCTCCCCCACAGCCTCAGCTTTAGAGTGGGAGTGCTGCTGCTGCCTGCTACCGCTGAACTGGTGCTGAACCCAGAGAGACAAGACAGCATCAGCTCAGGCCTCCTTCGGCCTGCTGCACATTTAATACCCCTGTCGTCAGTAATAATCCAATGCTGGCAGTGGCACGGCATGGTGCTTGCATGCAATATGCCTCCTCTCAGGACAGCACCCAGCCAGCCTCACTGGAGACTGGACACACTCAGTGGACACAATCACTATACTACTGGGCAGTGGGTGAATCAGACCAACAGGGAGAGAGGGCTAGGAAGGCAGCTACCCTAGCGACACAGTGCTGGTCAAAATCAGCTAACGAGTAATGAGATGCATATGGCTGAGGAAGGGAGGTATCCTCGGGAGTTGTTCACTGACAATAGGACATAGGCAGCAATAATAATAAGGACAATTGAATACCGTGGTGTAATCATTCAGAACCTTATCTCTGGCTGGAACGTCATGTCTGTTAACCCTTTCTTCTGCTTTTGTTTGCTCCAACTCCCAGCTGTTATTATTTGAGAATACACGGCACAATCTTTCAGAGAGCTGCAGGAGATTGCTTCAATCAGATACAGTTTTCATCTTTCCTCTGTTCTTTTGTAACGGTAATGATTACCTTTTAAGTGTTTATTGAACACAATATGAAAGGACTACAAAGGCAGTTGAGCTCAGAGCGTCTCTCCTTTCTAAACAAGCTAGCTACCAATGTCTTGTCGTTCCATTCTACCCAAATGAAGCATGTACTGTATACTGTATCATTAATGAATATGCTATTTTTTAATACCTTGCTGAAAGCTAAATGAAGTTAATTTACATGATGTCCTCCCTGTAGCCCTGGATGCTCAACTCTGTAAGGTTTGTGTTCTTCCCAGAACCCTTTTACCGTGGCTTGCAGCTTTTCTAGTGCTGCTGCTTACTGCTGAGGCTGGTGAATCCCCCTCTGAATATCCTGACCTCATTACAATATTGGCTGGATTAAGGCTTTTTCCTATGGATTAGGATCATTCTGATTAGGATGATTGGGCCTGCCCTCATCAAACAGCCAGGTGTTTGACTCCCTTAACTCTCCTTTTAATACATTTTCGGTCATTGTTGCTACACAAACAAATTGGATCTTTTTCCAGGGCTTGTCAATGTTGTTTTTATGGACGTCAGTGCTTAGAGAATTCACCTAGTCGAACTCAAGGCTGCGTCTGATTAAATGTTTATCTTCATTTGAGCTACTTGCCCGGCCTCATCCTTCCTCTACGGAATGTAGCCTAATTAAAATGACTCCCTCCGAATCCGCAAATGTTTACGGAAATGTTCATTAGCTTCTCTGGGGCAATCAGTGGAAATTAAAGGTCATGTTTGTTTGTTTGTTTATTTGTTTTATTTTTTCAAACGGAGATACCTTCATGTTTTTTCTACACCATGAACAGGTGTCCGGTGTGTGTTGTGAATATGAATGGGCCCGGTGCTCAGGGCTTTGTCTCAGGTGGAGTCTGGACTAGTGCTTTAAGTGGTTGAGGTGAGATGAAGGGGGAAATACCATCTCCATCCTGTCGTGATCCATGTTCTTTAACCTAGGCTAGGGATTTTAGCGTTTCCATTCGTTAGCTTTGTGTAGGTAATCGAGATAAAGGCGTAAACACACACCACATCGCTATTTAGGGGTTTGAGCACATTTCAATCCCAAATCCATATTCTTGTGAAAAAAACATAAAGTGTGTGCAGTACAAAAGTAGGCCTCAGGTCGACTGGCCTGGCCTCGTAGTACCCTGCTCTGTCTTGATAGCTTTAGTAATTGCCAGTGCTGTAACTTACTGTGAAGTGTCAATTTTGTAGCAGTGTGTGTGGTGAGTCTGTTTGCAATAGCAACCCACCAGTAAGGTGCATGCTACAGGGACCTTTTGGTTTCTTCTTATGGATGTGCACATCAAGGCAGGGGTCCTCGGTCTCCTCTGAAGACAGGGGTGCCCGCTCAAAATTGCATGACCTCTATTGTAGCACATACAGGTCACTCCACCTCCTGTGGGAAGACTCTAAATTGAACCCAGCTTGTGTCTTCCATTTTTTTCCTTCCCCTCTCTCTCTCTCACGTTAGTTTCCCTCCCTTACTCTTTTCCTTTTCCCTCATGTGTTCACTGAGGTGCAAAGCTATTCAGGGATGGAGGAATAGATTTCTATACCTTTTCGCACTAAATTGCTGGGTCAGGGTTTTTTGGGCGGAACCGTTTTGTAATGGACTTGAAGTTTATTTACTAGATACAAAGGGAAAGGAGTTCCAATCCTGATTTCTTTTTCTGAGTTCTTTCATCTGTTTGTGCATTTCAGTGATCGTAGTCGGTCTCTAATATTTATACTGAACAAAATATAAACGCAACATGTAAAGTGTTGGTCCCACGTTTCATGAGCTGAAATAAAAGATCCCAGAAATGTTCCATATCCACAAAAAGCTTATTTATCTGCAATTTTGTGCACAAATTTGTACATCTCTATTAGTGAGCATTTCTCCTTTGCCAAGATAATCCATCCACCTGACAGGTGTGGCATATCAAGAAGCTGAATTAACAGCATGATCATTACACAGGTGCACATTGTTCTGGGGACAATAAAAGGCCACTCTAAAATGTGCAGTTTTGTCACACAACACAATGCCACAGATGTCTCAAGTTTTGAGGGAGCGTGCAATTGGCATGCTGACTGCAGGAATGGCCACCAGAGCTGTTGCCAGAGAATTTAATGTACATTTTTCTACCATAAGCCGCCTCTAACGTTGTTTTAGAGAATTAGGCAGTACGTCCAACCAGGCTCACAACCACAGACCATCTGTAACCATGCCACCTCCACAACATAAAGCCCCTTTGTGGGGAAAAACTCATTCTGATTGGCTAGGCCTGGCTCCCCCTATGCCCTCCCAGGCCCACCCTTGGCTGCGCCCTTGGCCAGTCATGTGAAATCCATTGATTAGGGACTATATCTATCTACACTACCGTCCAAAAGTTTGGGGTCACTTAGAAATGTCCTTGTTTTTGAAAGACAAGCACATTTTTTTGTCTATTAAAATAACATCAAATTGATCAGAAATACAGTGTAGACATTGTTAATGTTGTAAATGACTATTGTAGCTGGAAACAGCTGATTTTTAATGGAATATCTACATAGGCGTACAGAGGCCCATTATCAGCAACCATCACTCCTGTGTTCCAGTGGCACGTTGTTAGCTAATCCAAGTTTATCATTTTAAAAGGCTAATTGATCATTAGAAAACCCTTTTGCATCAATGTTAGCACAGCTGAAAGCTGTTGTTCTGATTAAAGAAGCACAAAACTGGCCTTTAGACTAGTTGAGTATCTAGAGGATCAGCATTTGTAGGTTCAATTACAGGCTCAAAATGGGCAGAAATAAGAAACTGAAGATCTCATACAATGCTGTGTACTACTCCCTTCACAGAACAGCACAAACTGGCTCTAACCAGAGTAGAAAGAGGAGTGGGAGGCCCCGGTGCACAACTGAGCAAGAGGACAAGTACATTAGAGTGTCTAGTTTGAGAAACAGACGTCTCACAAGTCCTCAACTGGCAGCTTCATTAAATAGTACCTGCAAAACACCAGTCTCAACGTCATCAGTGAAGAGGTGACTACGGGATGCTGGTCTTCTAGGCAGAGTTGCAAAGAAAAAGCCATATCTCAGACTGGTCAATAAAAATAAAAGATTAAGATGGGCAAAAGAACACAGACACTGGACAGAGGAACTCTGGTGGATAGAAGGCCAGCATCCCGGAATCGGCTCTTCACTGTTCTAAGTGACCCCAAACTTTTGAACGGTAGTGTATATCTTAACACATTAGCTACAGCGTTGTTTCCTGTTATTTCTGTTTTGGCTCTTGTCTTTGACTGAATTCAATTTCATAACGGTTGTCTCCTAGCTCAGTATCTGTTTGGTCAAGCTGCTTGTCCTATTTCGTTTTCCATCAAGGTCAAACAATGCAGTCACAGCTGGTCAGCAGAGAGGACACTATGTATCTTTATATTTTTATTGGGAGCCGAGCGAGACGCAATCTTCTATTCCACAAGGGGCCAGTCTTTTTTTAGAGGATCAAAAGAACACATCACTTCCACACTACAGAATATAACATGAAAAGAGTAAGAAGCAGGCTGGTGTTGACTGAGGTCGGAAGGCAAGGCACTTTATCTGGCTCCGGAAGGGCGGGAGTCTGGGATGAGTCACGGTGGATGTTTCATAGAGGTTCTCCAGGAAATCTGTTTGACGCCGCTCCTCTTTGGCCCAGTAGGAGGGATGTTGTTGGGTAATCAGTGGAAGGCCGCATGGGCTCCACTACTTCTGCTTCATGGCATCCTTCCTGCTTCTCTCTCTTTCTGTCTTTCTCTATTTCTCTCTCTTTCTCTCTCCTTTCTCTCTATCTCACTCTAGCTTGTTCTCCCCCCCTCTTCCCTTTCTTGTTGTGTGTGGGGCTTTGATCTTTAAAGGTCCTTGAGAATGAGGAGCCAGCAGTAGCCAGGCAGGAGCAGCCTGGGATTCTCTCTGGGCCTGCTTGGATCCCTTCCCATCATCCTTTCTCCATCTGATGGACAGCTCCAGTCATGACAAGCTCAGGCAGCGTCTCGCCTCTCATGCCTCTCCTCTCCCCGCTACAGCCCTGACATATTGAGGGCTTTGCCCGCCTGCCTGATACCCCCCCCCCCTTTCATTGTCAAAGAGAAAGGAAACTAGAGCGGGAGCTCTCACTGACCTTGTTTGTTAAGTTGGTACAGCATTACAATATAGGCATTTTCATGCATTTATCTGATCCTTTCATATCCTCAAGTGTTATCATTTTTCACAAACTCAAAGAGGCTGTTAAGCTGATGGCGGCACTTCCCTCCTCTTTGGTGAGACCTCTCTCCCTCTCTCTCTTATGGAAGGAGCTCTGCCCGACCTGTCCAATCTTAGCACTCACACTGTAAGTGTTAAGCATTTATGAGATTTAAGACTCTCTGGATGTCCAGCTGACTGGGCTGTCATCTCTCCCTGAGTTAAACCTAGGTACTCCGTCAAACACCAAGGCCCTCGTCCATTGAGCTAACAAGGTGTTTTCCTCACCATCCCTTTCTTCTTTCTTTTTTCCATTTGAATGGAATTGGTGGGGAGCTTACTTTCTCAACTTTTAGCAAAGACCTAGTTACACTAGAATTTAGAATGTAGAATTGTATTCCTTTGTGAATACAAAGAGTAGTAAGAATATGGTGCTGAAAGAACTAGGCGTGAATACTGTACATCCAATAGGAGTATTTTCATCCCAATCAAAACTTTTACTTCACGGTTACTGACAAAACTAGGGAGATAATCTACACTTTAACCTTAGTGGAACTAGGGATGGGGGTTTGAAATAATTCCACTATTCAAATAGTATCATGAATTTTTGTCGGAAAGCCGGATATTCGAATATACGTTGTTTTTTTAAAACTTACGTTTAGCTAGCTAGGCTAATTGAGGCCACATTTAGCATTTTCTCCACAACCCCTTTCAGATAAACCAAGAGCCTACTCCTCATTTCGCTAACTTTTAATTCCGTAATTTGATTTCATCTTGCATTGCATTAGTGAACTCTCACTACACTTGCTACACATTAAGCCGCTTTGCGGCTGTGATTGGCCAACATAAACACCAAGCTACACCCATGAAGGCTACTGGACGGCTACCAGTAGACGGCTACCTCATACATTTTCTTTGTAAAGTGTTTTATTTTATTAAATTTATATTTTTAAATGTCATGATATACTGTTGTATGTTACAATGTCAGATGGATATTTTAATAAAAAAAAAGCATTTTCAGTGTTAAAATAGGCCTATAATTTTTGGGGTGGGCAAAAATAAATACTCTTAACATGTATTAAAATACTAAAGTTCGTTCGATATTCTAATAACCTTGCACATCCCTAGGTGGAACCTCACAAGGCCTTTTACATGGTAGAGAAGAGTCCTTCCGAAATATCAACGATTATTCCCTTTTAGTTGTTCATTGTCTTTATCCTGTCAGAGCTGCTCATTGAGGCATTGTCCTCCACTGTATCCCACAGCTCACCGGATCCCAGACCAGCACGGTTCAGACGTCCTCTTGGAGGGATGTCCTTCAGCCTTCTTTGTTCATCTGGGCCACATGTGAAGCCCTTTCTCTCAGAAATGTTTACACATCAATGGAACCGCTGGGATTTGAGAAACAGGCTGACAAGGCCATAATGATCCATCTCGCAGATCCCAGATCAGGGACTGGACACGTTCTGAAAGCCGTTTCAGCACCAAAATAGAACAGCATAGTTATAGAGCTAAGTGATCTCTGTGTAAGGCAACTGTATAAACAATCATATGATTCTTGATCATGTTGATAGGATATTACCTCAATCTAAACTGTGCATTTCTCTTCTAAACAGTTTGTAAAGCTCACAAGTGATAAGCTTTGTCAGGAGGCTGTCTCAGTAAGTTGTTGAGATTCGTTGACAAGGCAATAGACTTCCGTCTCCATGATAAAGATTGAATGGTATAATATGGTTTCTCTTGAACCGTTGAATTGCTCTTTATATACGTGATCAACTATGTTTTGTTTTATTAGGAAAGTAAGATAAAAACAACATGTTTTGTTGTAGGAAAGAGACTGTTCTTTACTGAGATGAATGCTAGGCGGAGTTACAGAAGGTGGATCTGTCTCTGCCTCTTAATCACTTCAAACAGTGATTTAGCTGTTATTTTCCGAACACCTTGTGTCTTCTGGGGCGGTGAAGATAGTATCATGATCATGTTTACCAGGCACGCTTTATTACCTGGATGGGGTTCAATCTATTGAACATTTCTTGCACCTGATCCTAGGTCGGTAGGCTTATGCAATCCCTTCTATTCCAGTGCTTGCAAAGCCTGGGCCTCAAACTTATTGAATGTATAGATAACCAATATGTCTGAGAAATAGCCTAGTATTGATTAGTAAGTGCTCAGCTGTGGCTTTGGGAGCTCATACATTTGTTTGTGCTGGGGAACAACTAGGCCTACTGTATCTCCACTTGCAAACATGGGTGGATTTTTAGATATAATTGAGTTTCTCTCTAAATTCTCAAGTTTCTCAAAATGTGAACCCTCATTTTGGAGACAAAGAAGAAAGACCCAGGCAGTAGTTGAATATGTTTGGTATTCTGAGGGTTGGAGGTTTGTCTGGTTCATCTGTACCTCTCAGTGTTGACTGATCCTCTCCAGCACATGCTCTCTAGCTAGAGCCCCAAAAGTTTAGGTGTCGACACGGTGCGTTTCAACACTTCATTATAGCGTCCCCTCCTCTTCCTTCCCTTGTTCCTCCTCTCCTCTCCCCTGGCCTGTCCTTTAGCAGAACCTTGAGGAGCCATTGAAATTCCAGGCTGCCTCCTTTTGAAATCTCTGTTGATGAGGCAACGCAGCAGAGCCGCTCAGCCACCGTACGTAACTCTGCTAGTCTGCTGTTCTGTTCTCCCAGCGCTGGACATTTTTCAAAGTCATGTTTATATAATTAGCAAGGAGTCAAAGTGCTTTGACGATTTCCTTATAATGGAAATGCTTAGCAGTCTCATCTGGACTGAAGGAGAGGCTTGACTGCTTCACTGGGACCTGTTCTCAGTCTCAGCTCAGGGAGGGACACACACTCGCTCACTCTCTCGCTCAGTAGGAAATGTTGTTAGTGTTTTCCCCAGTTTCTATGTTGTCATTCTTCAGGGGTTACTTTACCATCTAACTAATGATCTGTGACAACCTGGTACACAGTTTGAATAAATCCCAGTCATGAACCAGCCGGAACACAGAAGTGTTTATGTGAGAGTGTTTGCCGTTGACTCTCTTAAAGACAGAGGACAAAAATTGTTTTTGGAGGAGCATGGAGTGAGAGACGATGGGGGCTGCTAGGATGAGTAAAAAAACATTCTCATCGTCTGAACACATTTTACCATGACAAGAATCGCACACTTTGTTATTGGAAGACGATTATATTTGCTATTTAACTGTGAAAAGATGAATGCACATGCTTTTGTTTCATTGCCAAGATTTTTACTCTTGTTAAGTGTCACATCTCTGAAAGTCTTTAATTGCAAATCAGATCTTGTTTTAAGTCTCTCCTTCCCTCCTTTGTGGCTAGCTGGAGAGATGATTGTGTCTCACTACAAAGGCCGACAGACACAAATCTTCATTAGATGTGGGTTGATAAACCATTAATCCATTCGTGCACTGTTTTATTTCCATGTATTCTTGTCCACCCACACAGTAAGCCAAATAAAGAGAGAAAACTCCCTCTTGCGCATTTGTGGAAAACAAGCTGAATCCAATGCTGTTCAACTATAGCTGGAGAGATGATTGTGTCTCACTACTTCTTTATGAACCTCAATGGTCCTCTCTGCCCACTGTCCAGTCAATCCCAATCTCCCATGACCTTTAAAACAATGGTATATTGAGTTCCAAATGATGTATTGTAGGTACATGTGAATTGATTGTGAGCCAAAAAGTGATATCTTTCAATGAGAGTAACACAGTATGTCATTGTGAGTTTAGCGATGTCTCTATTGCCATTCTTGTAGTGTCTGGGTCAGATCAGTATTATATTAGCACAGCTATCACATTTTCCTCTGGTCCCTATGAATAATGTACAAGTCGGACAGTTTTCCCTCAAATAAATACAGGCTATTATCCAAGTTCTATTTTCATGGTAAGAGGCCAGCACCAGTCCCAACCTCAACCTCAGCATTTATTTTAGCGAATTTCATTAACCTTATTGCAAATGTATTTCTCGACTGGTCGTAGAGAGTTGTTACCACGACGGACAGAGGCCTTAGACGAGCACTACCTCTCATGGTGACCTTGTTGGAGGCAATCAATGGCCTTAATCTCCCCCATGCATAATAAATCCCAGTCCACAGGTCCCTGTAACACCACCATTTATCAGTTTGTCTCCCCAGCTAAATTATTTAGTTTTTTGAGCCCAGGCTGTACTTACTCAGTCTCTGTCTTTGTCTTGTTTTAGCCCAATAGTCAGTGATATTTATTCCAGCCCAAGTTTCTTAGTTGACTCGAGTTAGATGTATGTGTAACTAGCTTCTGTAGCCTAGACCCAGGCCTACTGCTAGCTAGAATAACAGGATGCCTCCTCTCCACTAATGCACTAATGACAGATAGGCCACAGAGGAGACAGATTTTTACTTGCCTATATAGTTCTGTATTCATGTATTTTATTAATCTCTCGCTTGTTCTGTAGTCTCCTATGGCCACTGTGCCTCCAGTTATAACCTCTTGAGTCAACACTGGAGCTCAATGCAGCAGTGTCGGCATGCAGAATAAAACTGTTTTCATTTATAAGAACAAACTATGGTTTTTGCTTAGACTCTCAATGGCGAGTGTTGGCAGCTGAAGGCTCTTTTTTGGTTTTAAAATCAGAGTAATTTAATTTTTATAAAAACAATGTATTGTTTTTAACGCTTCCTTCTTTTTGAGTGTGGTTAGTTGTTAGATTTATTTTGAGGGCATAAGTAATAGTAATAATTCATCATTAGTCCTACAGGCATTTTTACAGCATGCCTTTCTCAGGTGAATTCATGAAATATTATTAGACATCATGCTGTAGATTAGACAATGAAAAAGATATTAACCAGTGATACATCAACGTTTGAAATTCGAAGTTTAGAATAAGAAGTTAACTAAAACTATGTTGATACAGGCTTTGCATGTTGAAAGATTCTCCTCTCATTTTCATGCATTTTCGTTGTTTTGTTTTGTTTTCTCTCTTTGTGTTTGTGTTATTGTTTGTTTGGGGTCTTTTCTCCAGAACTGTATTCGCACAGCATCAGTTCCTCTGCTTCCTGGAATATTTGCGCTGTGTATTAATGGGAGATTGATGTTGCCGATGACTTCAGTAGAACAACACCAGATTAGTGCACTGGGATTGAATACCAAACGAGAGGGGAGGCAGGGTGTGACAAGTCTCGGCTAGGCTGAACCAACCTTGATCCAAAATCTACCCTTAACCAAACCATGTTCCCTCCCTCCAGTCCTGGGTATGAAAGAGTGGATTGTTCTGATATGCTGATCAAAGCTGTGCCTGCATATCTCAACACTCTAAAGGAACACCTGGAATCTTAATGAAATACTTCAGTAGGAGCAAAATGTGCATTGTGATGCATAATGTATTTGTAAATAATGTTTATGTAAACACCTGCTCGGGGTGTTATTCCCATTTATTCATTTGATTTATTTATCTCCCCTTGCTGGCTTGTGTGGCTGATTTGTTGATTGTAATGGTTTGGCTCAAGAAGGGACATAAACCCTGCTAGCTACAGGGGGTAGGCGGCCTATACTTTGGTGATGAATAGGAATTGAAACATGTCAGTGTGGATCAGCCAGGTTTACAGATCAGATTTTTTTTTGTCCTAATATGTTAATTTGTTTGTCGTTACCAAGACACATCACATGGTCTAAATATATCATGACAATGATTGCACAATGTGGGCTTAATGGTGGCTTAATGAAGAAAATGTCACATCTGTTTTTAATGTACAGATGTAGGATCTTAATTTGAGCCTGTTTGCTACAGCAGGAAAAAAATTCTACAGCAACAGGAAATGTATTTTTGGGGGGCATTATAATTAATGGACATTTTTTGTAGGGGTTGATAAAAAATTCTCAGCAACAAAACAATTAGATCCTACATCTGTAGTGTTCCTTCCTGGTGTAGGCTAATGTGTAGGCTAATGATACATTGGATGGCAGGCCCATGGAGATCCTTTTTATTAGGATCTCCATTAGCCGATGCCAATGGCAACAGCTATATTTAAATTGTTAACATAGGCATTACAGACTTATATACAGTACCTAGTCATTTATTTTTTATATTTTCTACATTGTAGAATAATAGTGAAGACATCAAAACTATGAAATAACACATATGGAATCATGTAGTAACCAAATAAGTGTTAAACAAATCAAAATACATTTTATATTTGAGATTCTTGAAAGTAGCCACCCTTTGCCTTGATGACAGCTTTGCACACTCTTGGCATTCTCTCAACCAGCTTCATGAGGTAGTCACCTGGAATGCATTTCAGTTAACAGGTGTGCCTTGTTAAAAGTACATTTGTGGAATTTCTTTTCTTCTTAATGCATTTGAGCCAATCAGTTGTGTTGTGACAAGGTAGGGGTGGTATACAGAAGATTGCCCTATTTGGTAAAAAACCAAGTCCATATTATGGCAAGAACAGCTCAAATAAGCAAAACAACAGTCCGTCATTACTTTAAGACATGAAGGTCAGTCAATCTGAAAATTTCAAGAACTTGCAGTTGCAAAAACCATCAAGCGCTAGGATGAAACTGGCTCTCATGAGGACCGCCACAGGAAAGGAAGATCCAGAGTTACCTCTGCTGCAGAGGATACGTTTATTAGAGTTACCAGCCTCAGAAATTGCAGCCCAAATAAATGCTTCACAGAGTTTAAATAACAGACACATCTCAACATCAACTGTTCAGAGGAGACTGCGTGCATCAGGCCTTCATAGTCGATTTGCTGCAAAGAAACCACTTCTAAAGGACACCAATAAGAAGAAGAGACTTGCTTGGGCCAAGAAACATGAGCAATGGACAATAGACCGGTGGAAATCTGTCCTTTGGTGGTGTCACTGTCTGTGATTTATTTAGAATTCAAGGCACACTTAACCAGCATGGCTACCACAGCATTCTGCAGCGATACGCCATCCCATCTGGTTTCAAATCAAATCAAATGTTATTTGTCACATACACATGTTTAGCAGATGTTATTGCTTATGTTCCTAGCTCCAACAGTGCAGTAATATCTAACAATTCACAACATTACACACAATACACACAACCTAAAAGTAAAATAATGGAATTAAGGAATATATAAATATTAGGATGAGCAATATCGGAGTGGCATAGACTAAATACAGTAGAATAGATTTTTTTTTACAGCCGCTCTGATATCCACTTGCACTTAGCAGGACTATCATTTGTTTTTCAACAGGACAATGACCCAACACACCTCCAGGCTGTGTAAGGGCTATTTGACCAAGAAGGAGAGTGATGGAGTGCTGCATCAGATGACCTGGCCTCCACAATCACCCGATCTCAACTCAATTGAGATAGTTTGGGATGAGTTGGACCGCAGAGTGAAGGAAAAGCAGCCAACAAGTGCTCAGCATAAAAAAAAGCATTCCAGGTGAAGCTGATTGAGATAATGCCAAGAGTGTGCAAAGCTGTCCTCAAGGCAAAGGGTGGCTACTTTGAAGAATCTCAAATATAAAATATATTTTGATTTGTTTAAAACTTTTTTGGTTACTACATGATTCCATATGTGTTATTTCATAGTTTTGATGTCTTCACTATTATTCTACAATGTATAAAATTGTAAAAATAAAGAAAAACCCTTGAATGAGTAGGTGTGTCCAAACTTTTGACTGGTACTGTATATATATACAAATGTTTAACTACAACTAAAGAATAGTCAAGTGTGGGTGTGTGATGTGTGTGTGTGTGTGCATCTATCAGTACCACATACATATCAGTACATACACGCAAATTTAGGTCACATGAGGGAGAGGCGTTGTGTCGTGAGGTGTTGCTTTATTTGTTTTTTGAAACCAGGTTTGCTGTTCACTTGCGCTATATAAGATAGAAGGGATTTCCATGCAATCATGGCTCAGTATAGGACTAGGCTATTTCTAGGGTAGGCCGTATAGAATGTAGTACTGATGTATTTCTAGGGTAGGCCGTAGAGAATGTAGTATTGATGTATTTCTAGGGTAGGCCATAGAGAATGTAGTACTGATGTATTTCTAGGGTAGGCCATAGAGAATGTAGTACTGATGTATTTCTAGGGTAGGCCATAGAAAATGTAGTACTGATGTATTTCTAGGGTAGGCCATAGAGAATGTAGTACTGATGTATTTCTAGGGTAGGCCGTAGAGAATGTAGTACTGAGGTATTTCTAGGGTAGGCCATAGAGAATGTAGTACTGATGTATTTCTAGGGTAGACCCTAGAGAATGTAGTACTGAGGTATTTCTAGGGTAGGCCGTAGAGAGTGTAGTACTGATGTATTTCTAGGGTAGGCCATAGAGAATGTAGTACGGATGTATTTCTAGGGTAGGCCATAGAGAATGTAGTACTGATGTATTTCTAGGGTAGGCCGTAGAGAGTGTAGTACTGATGTATTTCTAGGGTAGGCCATAGAGAATGTAGTACTGATGTATTTCTAGGGTAGGCCATAGAGAATGTAGTACTGATGTATTTCTAGGGTAGGCCATATAGAATGTAGTACTGATGTATTTCTAGGGTAGGCCATAGAGAATGTAGTACTGATGTATTTCTAGGGTAGGCCATAGAGAATGGACAGCACTGTCCTGATCTGTCCCTGTCCCTATTTCCCTCCCAAACCTGTTACCTCAACATGTTTCTCGGCGCTGCCTGTTTGCTGCTGACATGATGGCTTTTCCTGTGAGTGAGCAGGGCTGCCAATATTGTCTGGACTGGACTAGAACAGGCTCATGCCCATGGAATAGGAGGAGGAGGAGGCTTTCTGCCCTGTCTGCCTCTCTTTCTATAAATACCCCTGTCACGCTTCTATCAAATGAGCCCTGTGCTCTGAAAGGGCAGGCGTGGATGTTTTTCACACATATCGGAGATGGTATAGGGGGCTCGGCAAAAGTCAACGTTCTGCTCAATAACACATTCAGATGAGTGGGCTGGTGTATTGACGTTTATCATAATGAATGTCACAGATAGCAGTATCACAGTATCATTAGAAATAGTTATCTGGGAGGTTAGAGAGATGAGGTTGTTGTGAAATGAAATCCTTGCTATGCAACAGCTGCTATTGAGCTATTCTACTTCACATGTCTGTGTGGATGTAGAATGTATTCATGTGTGGATAGATATTTACAAAACATGAATTATTAGCACCTTTGCATGAGCTGAGTCACTAAAAACCCTTTCAGGAAGTCAGTCCGTTTCTCTCCCTCCTCCTCCTCAGGGAAAATATCTGGGTAGAAACACCAGGCTGGCTTAACGCCTCTATCACATCCAGAAACGAGAGCCGAATTTATATATGATATTAGGAAAACATTCTCTTACTCTCCACTTCAATGTAAGTTTAAGTTGGTGCACTCCTCCTCACGCAGACAAAATGTCCTGGGGGCTCTTCATAACAAGGAGCTGGTTGTTAGCTAGCGTAGCGTTGTTACATTCTGATTTGTTTCCTAATGAGTTTAAGAAACAGCCTTCTTCTCTAAGACAGGTCCCCTGGGGGCTGCAGAGTTGGGGAACCCCTGATTCCCTCCCTGATGCTGCTGTTTCTGTCTACTCCCTGGTGTCTTACTGCTACCAAGCCGATGATGATGAAGTGTCTTGGGAGAGGATGATCATTCTGACACTGCATACTCTCTGAGTCAGTCAGGCGTGGTGTTAGAATGGAGCCTGCAGCCGAGATATGGATGTGTCCCCGGCTAGATTGGGGAGGGAGATTTTTCCATCCACACCTCCTGTGGAGAGAGACCTGGCGGTGCCTTGGGGAGCAGCTATGTAAATAATGAATGCCCCGGGGTGTGAAACATACACAGATAACCTTCAAGACAGACGCGGATCAGTGCCTTCACATTAGCTGATAGGATTAAGGTAAAAAGTGACAGGAAACCTCTTGATAAAAAACACAATCCTAGGTACAGACACTGAGGTGTTATATGTATGCTTGGTGGTTCGGTAGATAAGAAGAGGAGTTAGGAAGTAATCATGACAGACAGGTTCTGCTCCGCCAATCTGATGATGGAGATCACATGACCTAGGTCTCCTATCTGATACTGCATCACCAGCCTCTAGCCAACCTTAACCAGCAGTCTTGTAGCATTATGAGTCTCATTATTTTCCTTACAACAATGATTTCATTAAACCTGTTTAATTTTGGGCCTCCCGAGTGGCGCAGCGGTCTAAGGCACTGTTAATTCTCGGGCTGTGCCACAACCGGCCGTGACCGGGAGTCCCATAGGGCGACGCCAAATTGGCCCAGCGTCATCCAGGTTAGGGGAGGGTTTGGCCGGGGGGGCTTTACTTGGCTCCCCGCGCCCTAGCGACTCCTTTTGGCGCGCCTGGTGCCTGCAGGCTGACCCCTGTCAGCCAGTGGAACGATGTTTCCTCCGACACATTGGCGCGGCTAGCGTCAGGGTTAAGTTGGTGGGTGTTAAGGAGCGTGGTTAGGCGGGTCATGTTTCGGAGGGTGCCTGACTCCACCTTCGCTTCTCCCGAGCCCGTTGGGGAGTTGCAGCGATTAGACAAGATCGAAACTGGGGAGAAAAAGGGGGTAAAATACCCCAAAAATATATATAAAAAACATTTTTTAGACGGTTTAATTTTGATGTGATTTATTAGGATCCCCATCAGCCGCCGCCAATGGAGACAGCTAGTCTTCCTGGGATTCGACATATAATGAAAAATACATTACAGACAAAAGACTTTACAATTGACATACATTTAAAAACATTAACATGTAGTGTGTGTGTGTGCATTTATCAGTTACACATACATGTCAATACATACACACAAAAAGTAGGTCACATAAGGGAAAGGCATTGTGCCGAGAGGTGTTGCTTTATTCATAAAAAAAAAAAAATTATGTTTGCTGTTCTCTTGCGCTATATGAGATGGAAGGGAGTTCCATCCAATCATGGCTCTATATACTGTAGTACTGTACGTTTCCTTGAATTTGTTCTGGACCAGGGGACTGTGAAAAGACCCCTGGTGGTACGTTTGGTGGGGTAAGTGTGTGTGTCAGTGCTGTGTGTAAGTTGACTATGCAAACAATTTGGAATTTCCAACAGTAACATTCCTTATAAAAACAAGACGTGATTGACTATACATCTTATGTTAAAGAGAAACTGCCACTAAAACCAACTTCTCATTTAGAAAACAACCTATGTGGCATCGATATGAGTTAGAAACATTTATTCTACTGTCAAAATTGACTACAAAGCGTAAATAGGACAATTTCAGTCACAAAGTCAGTTTGGTGAAAAACTGAGTTTTGTGAAACTTGTGGTCGTGAATTTAGCTCGGTTGAATCATTGAAATTCCTTGGGACCATCATCTCCCACAACCACAAGTGAGAGGACAACATCACACCGGTCACCAAGAAGACACAACAGAGGATCAACTACTTGCAGCAGCTGAATGTTTTGTATCTACCAGTCAATCCTCATTCGGTTTTACAAATAAATCTTTGAGTCCATCCTCACCTCTTCCTTCACCGTCTGGTTTGGGTCTGCACCTGCTTGCTGCAAGGGCAAACTGCAAAGCATTGTCCGGTCTGCAGAGAGGTTCATCGGCAGCCATCTGCCCTCCATCAAGGTCCTGCACAACTCCAGTGCAAGGAAGCGTTCAGGAAAGATCATCGCCGGACGATGCACTCTATGCTGCACACTGCATCAAGCCATCTCTGAACTGTACACAAAATAACTGCACTGTACTGCATTTGTACTTGGTTCATCTCTCTGCATTTAGAGATATTCATACTGATACTGTAAATGTGTACATCCACTCTATATCAACCCAGTGTACTTTATATGTGTATATATGCTCATTCTCTTATAGCGCTATGCTCACTACCGAGTTGTATATAATGTATGCAAACTTTATTTAAACTCCGCTGTCTGTATTCTGTCTCTAAATGTTGTCTATCACTAGCAGCACCATATCACCAAGTACAATTCTGAGTATGTGTAAAGGTTGGGTTTGTTTCGATCGTGCCCACAGGCCCACAGCTGAAAGCACACAAATAATTATCATTTCGGAGTACAGCTGCACGCGACCCATTGTAATTCCCGTGGCAAATTTAGGTTGACTTTGGATATCCCAATGGGGCAAGTTTCAAGTTTTTAATGTCACGTACACAAGTACAGTGAAATGCCTTTCTTGCAAGGTCCAAACCCAACAATGCAGTAATGAATATCAATGTAGCACAAAAAATAACAAGGTAGAACAAAAACATGAGAAATAAAATAAGAAATAAAAGGAACATGAGAAAGTAAGAAGCTATATACAGGGTCAGTTCCAATACCATATTTACAAAGTGCAGGGATCCTGGAGTGATAGAGGTAGATACAGTGCATTCGGAAAGTATTAAGACCCCTTGACTTTTTCCACATTTGTTATGTTACAGCCTTATTCTATAATGGATTAAATAAAACAAATCCTCATCAATCTACACACAATACCGCATAATAACAACGCGAAAACCTTATTTACCTTATTTACATTAGTATTCAGACCCTTTGCTATGAGACTCAAAATTGCGCTCAGGTGCATCCTGTTTCCATTCATCATCCTCCTCAGGGAGGTGACCAAGAACCCGATGGTCACTCTGACAGAGCTCCAGAGTTCCTCTGTGCAGATGGGAGAACCTTCCAGAAGGACAACCATCTCTGCAGCACTCCACCAATCAGGTCTTTATGGTAGAGTGGCCAGACGGAAGCCACTCCTCAGTTAAAGGCACATGAGCGCCCGCTTGGAGTTTGCCAAAAGGCACCTACTGTAAAGGACTCTCAGACCATGAGAAACAAGATGCTCTGGTCTGATTAAACCAAGATTGAACTCTTTGGCCTGAATGCCAAGCGTCACGTCTGGAGGAAACCTGGCACCATCCATACAGTGAAGCATGGTGGTGGCAGCATCATGCTATGGGGATGTTTTTCAGCGGCAGGGACTGGGAGACTAGTCAGGATCGAGGGAAAGATGAACGGAGCAAAGTACAGAGAGATCCTTGATGAAAACCTGCTCCAGAGCGCTCAGGGCCTCAGACTGGTGCAAAGGTTGACCTTCCAACATGACAACGACCCTAAACACACAGCCAGGACAATGCAGGAGTGGCTTCGGGACAAGTCTCTGAATGTCCTTGAGTGGCCCAGCCAGAGCCCGGACTTGAACCCGATCGAACATCTCTGGATGCTCCCCATTCAACCTGACAGAGCTTGAGAGGATCTGCACTGAAGAATGAGAGAAACTCCCCAAATACAGGTATGCCAAGCTTGTAGCGTCATACGCAAGAAGATTTGAGGCTGTAATCGCTGCCAATGGTGCTTCAACAAAGTACTGAGTAAAGTGTCTGAATACTTATTTAAATGTGATATTTTAATTTTCAATTTTGTTTTGCAAACATTTCTAAAAAACTGTTTTTGCTTTGTCATTATGTGGTATTGTGTGTAGATTGATGAGGGGGGGAAAAGGATGTAATCCATTATAGAATAAGGCTGTAACATAACAAAATGTGGAAAAAGTCAAGGGGTCTGAATACTTTCTGAATGCACTGTATGTATAGAGGTAAGGTGACCAGGCATCAGGATGTATGATAAATAGAGTAGCATCAGCATAAATTCTGATTGTATGTGAGTGTGTGTGAGTGTGTGTGTGTGTGTGTGTGTGTGTGTGTGTGTGTGTGTGTGTGTGTGTGTGTGTGTGTGTGTGTGTGTGTGTGTGTGTGTGTGTGTGTGTGTGTGTGTGTGTGTGTGTGTGTGTGTGTGTCTGTAGAGTCAGTATAAATGTGTGTGAATGTTATGTGTGTGTTGGAATGTCAGTGTGCTTGAGTGTGTAGAGTCCTGTGAGTGTGCAAAGAGTGATAAAAATAAAATACAAGGGTCAACTCAGCCATTCTGTTAGCTATTTAGCAGTCTTATGGCTTGGAGATAGAAGCTGTTCAGGAGCCTGTTGGTGTCAGACTCGATGCACCGGTACCACTTGCCTTGTAGAAGCAGAGAGAACAGTCTATAGCTTGGGTGGCTGGAGTCTTTAACGGTTTCTGGGCCTTCCTTTCACACCGCCTGATATAAAGGTCCTGGATGGCAGGGAGCTCAAACCTAGTGGTGTACTGAGCTGTCCACACCACCCTCTGTAGCGCCATGCGATAGAGGGCGGTACTGTTACCATATCAAGCAATGATGTAGCCATTCAAGATCCTCTCCCTGCCATCCAGGACCTCTGGCTGTAGAACTTTTTGAGGATTTGAGGGGCCAAACCTTTTCAACTTCCTGAGGGGGAAGAGGTGCTGTCGCCTTCACCACTGTGCGCATGTGAGTGGACCATTTTAAGAACTTAGTGATTTGGACACAGAGGGAACTTCTTTTTACTTCCGATTTTGTACACCAGCTTGGTTTAGATGGTGCAATGATTCTGTACACTATACTTGCTTGTTTTGTCACATGAACTGAAATTAGGCACACTATTAGAATATTAGCAACCATGAGATGGCGGAGCGATTTCTGTGTAGTGCATCTTTAATGAACCAAATCATAAACAAGCAGTCACCTTTTAAGGTCATGAGCTGGGCGTGTGGACGACGCACAGAATAGGCCTTCATAGATTACATACAAAAGTATGAAAGCGGATATATTCATATGAACACTAGACTGTGGAAAGTGCAAAAAGGCATCTGCTTTTAAAGACCTTGTTATGTCTATATGAAGCTGTCAATGACTCCACTACACAAAGCCAAATAAACAGATTAAAAATGGCACAACTTCATCTCCCTCTCTCTGAGCAGCTACATGGAGAGATGAGATGCACTCAACAAGCATATGCGTCCACCAGATACGAATAAATACATAGAGAACAAAACTACTTCTCACTCGCTGTCGTCCCAATCTTTCCATCCATATAGAACCGTGCAACCAACGAGTGTCCGCCTGCTTTGCTTTCCATCTTTTCTCTTGCTCTGCCACAGAACTGTACCAATCCTTCATTCTTTCTGCTCTGCTCCACCATGCTGGAGGTATTTACTCCTCCCTCTCTTAGCTCTTCACACTGTCACATCACAGCCCTTTGCGTTGAGGAAACACCATTGATAGATACAGAACTGAAAACATCAAGCTAACTTTAAAAAAAAATATATTTTACCAGGTAAGTTGACTGAGAACACATTCTCATTTACAGCAACAACCTGGGGAATAGTTACAAGAGAGAGGAGGGGGGATGAATTAGCCAATTGGAAGCTGGGGATGATTAGGTGACCATGATGGTATGAGGACCAGATTGGGAATTTACATTTACATTTACATTTAAGTCATTTAGCAGACGCTCTTATCCAGAGCGACTTACAAGTACATACATTCATATTTTGTTTTGTATAATTTTTGTAATTTAGCCAGGACACCGGGGTTAACACCCCTACTCTTACAATATGTGCCATGGGATCTTTAGTGAACACAGAGAGTCAGGACACCCGTTTAACATCACACCCTACACAGGGCAATGTCCCCAATCACTGCCCTGGGGCATTCAGATATTTTTTGTTGTTGACCAGAGTAAAGAGTGCCTCCTACTGGCCCTCCAATACCACTTCCAGCAGGATCTGGTCTCACATCCAGGGACCAACCAGGACCAACCCTGCGTAGCTTTAGAGGCAAGCCAGCAGTGGGACGCAAGATTGTTTGCTGCTGGCAAAGAAGAGGCATTCATAGGGAGAGATGAACTAGGAACACCCATCAATTACCACCAGGTGAAGTTGAGTAGATAAAGAACATTCACAGGGGTTTGAGGAATGGTAGTTACAGTATATTAGTTGTTGGATAGTAGCAATGATGAATCTGAAAATAAACATCCCCTCCCCATTATTTGGTTTGTGTGAGAGAGAGAGGTTTACACAGAGAGTAATAACTCATATAACTGGGGTAATTAACACAAGCAGCTGTAACACAATGACCCCTATTCATCAAAAGCTATTGGGCCTTGCAATTATTATTTTCTCTTCTTTTTCACCACTCTGACTCCAAGAAGACAACATCCTGTACTGAGTACCAGCTTCCCATCTGAGCACCAAAACAGTGCCTTTGTCAGTGGTCTTCTGCACAGATAATATTCACCTCTAGCTGGTCGATGTGGGTTGGTTTCCATATTATTTAGCCTTTTACTGTAGTGGGCTAAATCAGAGTCACACAGAGTGTTTCTTGGTAGTCTTAAACAAATCTACTTTGTAACAAAAGTATACACCTCACACACATGGTCATGGGCTTACAAAAAGAACACACCTGTACCATGTCAGATATAAAGTTGAAATGTGTTACATTTTGAGTTTGCATCCCAATATTACACTTTATATACATCACAGAAGATTGAAATATAACAAAACATAGAAACACCAGATCTTCAGCGATTTTTTTGAAATAATGTTTATTAATTATGAAATTATGAAAAATATGAACAACATTCCACCCATGAGGCCACTAGGTCATTTGACTGCAGGAAAGGGGTACTTAGGTGGATGGTATTATTAAAGACAGAGGAAGTGATGATGTCCAGGGGCGTGTGAGTGTGATTAAATCCCAGACCAAAGAGTGTGTCAAGAAGGAGAGAGAATAATAGAGGGATAAAGAGAGAGATTGGAGAGAGAGATACAGAGTCAGTGTGGATAAAGAGAGAGATTGGAGAAAGAGAGAGAGATACAGAGTCAGTGTGGATAAAGAGAGAGATTGGAGAGAGAGATACAGAGTCAGTGTGGATAAAGAGAGAGATTGGAGAAAGAGAGAGAGATACAGAGTCAGTGTGGATAAAGAGAGAGATTGGAGAGAGAGAGAGATACAGAGTCAGTGTGGATAAAGAGAGAGATTGGAGAGAGAGAGAGAGATACAGAGTCAGTGTGGATAAAGAGAGAGATTGGAGAGAGAGAGAGATACAGAGTCAGTGTGGATAAAGAGAGAGATTGGAGAGAGCGATACAGAGTCAGTGTGGATAAAGAGAGAGATTGGAGAGAGAGAGAGATACAGAGTCAGTGTGGATAAAGAGAGAGATTGGAGAGAGAGATACAGAGTCAGTGTGGATAAAGAGAGAGATTGGAGAGAGAGAGAGATACAGAGTCAGTGTGGATAAAGAGAGAGATTGGAGAAAGAGAGAGAGATACAGAGTCAGTGTGGATAAAGAGATAGATTGGAGAGAGAGAGAGATACAGAGTCAGTGTGGATAAAGAGAGAGATTGGAGAGAGAGAGAGATACAGAGTCAGTGTGGATAAAGAGAGAGATTGGAGAAAGAGAGATACAGAGTCAGTGTGGATAAAGAGAGAGATTGGAGAGAGAGAGAGAGATACAGAGTCAGTGTGGATAAAGAGAGAGATTGGAGAGAGAGAGAGATACAGAGTCAGTGTGGATAAAGAGAGAGAGAGAGATACAGAGTCAGTGTGGATAAAGAGAGAGATTGGAGAAAGAGAGATACAGAGTCAGTGTGGATAAAGAGAGAGATACAGAGTCAGTGTGGATAAAGAGAGAGATTGGAGAAAGAGAGATACAGAGTCAGTGTGGATAAAGAGAGAGAGAGAGATACAGAGTCAGTGTGGATAAAGAGAGAGATTGGAGAAAGAGAGATACAGAGTCAGTGTGGATAAAGAGAGAGGGGGTGAAAGAGAGAGATACAGAGTCAGTGTGGATAAAGAGGGGGGGTGAAAGAGAGATACAGAGTCAGCGTGGATAAGGGGGGGGGGGGGGGGGGGGGGGTGAAAGAGAGAGAGTTCTGTTAAGCTGAGCTCCAGGCTCCTGAAGGACAAAAGCTGAAGAACATTCACACATCCAGGTACTTTTTGCAGGTGCTGGAGTTGTAGGTGAAATCATGGAAATCAGAAAGGAAAACACTGCACACTGCTGCTCACGCTCCCAGGTGATTTTATTTATAACAATGTTTCGACCCTTAGGTCTTCATCAGGCAACCATCCTCCTGAAGGACAAACAGACCTCAGTCCAGGCCAGACCTACACCAGATACACCAGACTGGGCTTTAGATAGGCTACGGCAGGGGTTAATCCTGGAGCCACAGGCAGGTGTATTAAAGAAAGGGTAAACAGATACAGAGTCAGACAGGCCAGGGGAGAAAGCAGGGATAATTAAAGTCTGGTAAGATAGAATGTACGTTCAAGCTGCATCCTGAGGGCTAGTAGTCAACAGCAGTGTTGCGTTGCCTAACTTGTTAACTTTATCAAGCTAAAGGAAGGACTCAGACTCTACGAGTCTTCAAAGGCAGTGGTTTAAATGTTGTTTATTGCTGCCCAGATCCAGGAAGCCCCAGCTAGGGATGGATGTATGGGAGCAGCGGGGGAGTCCATAGAGCTCCAGAGGGGGAATTAATAGTACTCTATGTTAGACCTTACAGCTGCCTCAGTCAGTCAGGGATGAGTAATGGGTGTTATTGATGCCCCTGGCAGGGGTTGGTATCTCCTATCCAACCTCCATAAACTACTCTCATTTTAACATCTACTTTTAGGGGACAAATTATCTCTTAATATTGAAGGATAGCTATTGAAAAGCAGACCTAGGCCTATTCTCCTTTTACACATCATCCTCTTTTTACACAATGCGAGCCTTTCTTCACCTCCAAACCAGGCAGGTTTTTGGGTGGCACAGCTATTTTCTGCGTGACTTAATCATTTATGACACCTTCAGTCACATGGTGTCGTTGCCTCCCCTGATTCCCTTCAAAAGCGGGGGAAAACACCCAAAGTCAAACTGAATCCAGAAAAGAGGATTTTAAACGGAAAGATAAGGGAGCATATATGCCTTAATCATCATTTGCTCTTGATTAGAAAATCAATGGCCTTTGATGCTAGAGTGTGTATGTGCTTTTGGCGTTAAAGGGGTGACGATGACAATGTGGACTGGGAAATTGGCCTTTTAAACAGCTGCTATCTGTTGTGTTGTTTGAAACTCTCTTTTCTTTATGTGGGTAAAAGTCCCCTTCTATCACATAAAGCCTGTCTGTCAAAGAAATTACTCTCAATTTGGTGAAACTTTATTGATAAAATGCTTGGAAGCCTAGAACGCTGGGAACATTTCTTAGTTAAAGATTCAGTTTATTCTTTCTGGTTCAGTTGGTTTACGTAACACATGAGGAATAAAGTTGTCACTCATTTTCTGCGGCAGTTTTTCAGATGTGCTGAAGAGAGGGAAAATGTTTGATTTGTGTCTAGGTTTCCCCATGTGGAATGTAAAAACTAAAATCCTACTCTGTTCTGTACCTCTGTATGCATTGACAAAATAAATGTTGGTGTACAGGTAGACTCATCAATCTGCCAATCCTGTTTTGATACAGGATTCTACATTTTCCACTTTAAAAATGTATTGAAAATATTTTTGCCTCCCTTAAATTCCCCAGCCATATTTACTAGGTGTGCACATAGCCTATGCTCATTCAACTTATGAATGTAATGAAATCTGTGTGCATTATCATTATCTTATGTAAATAAATATATATGTTTTTCTTTTGCACCATGCTTTGAGAATTTGCACCTCCAAAGCAAAGAGTAGACCTACAGATGTCACATTATTTACAACAAATTCACTGAGAAGATTGACTGTGACATTAATTTCCCTCAACATAATTGATTATTTAGTCTGTGACTACATCAGATGTGCATGCATGTTTCCTTTGTGATATTTACAACAGAAGATCAGGCCTTTGCATTCTCTCTCATCAATATGCAATATTTTTAAGTCTGACTTACCAGTCATCTTTCCCTCTCTCCTCTCTGCTCTCCCCTTCTCTTATCTGCTCTGCCCTCTCTCCACTTCTCTCCCCTTTCTACTCTCTCATTCTCTTCTCTGCTCTGCCCTCTCTCCACTTCTTTCCCCTCTGCTCTCCCCTTCTCTTCTCTGATCTACCCCCCACTTCTCTCCGCTCTCCCCTTCTCTTCTCTGCTCTGCCCTCTCTCCACTTCTTTCCCCTCTGCTCTCCCCTTCTCTTCTCTGATCTACCCCCCACTTCTCTCCGCTCTCCCCTTCTCTTCTCTGTTCTGCCCTCTCTCCACTTCTTTCCCCTCTGCTCTCCCCTTCTCTTCTCTGATCTACCCCCCACTTCTCTCCGCTCTCCCCTTCTCTTCTCTGTTCTGCCCTCTCTCCACTTCTTTCCCCTCTGCTCTCCCCTTCTCTTCTCTGATCTACCCCCCACTTCTCTCCGCTCTCCCCTTCTCTTCTCTGTTCTGCCCTCTCTCCACTTCTTTCCCCTCTGCTCTCCCCTTCTCTTCTCTGATCTACCCCCCACTTCTCTCCGCTCTCCCCTTCTCTTCTCTGCTCTGCCCTCTCTCCACTTCTTTCCCCTCTGCTCTCCCCTTCTCTTCTCTGATCTACCCCCCACTTCTCTCTGCTCTCCCCTTCTCTTCTCTGTTCTGCCCTCTCTCCACTTCTCTCCCCTTTCTACTCTCTCATTCTCTTCTCTGCTCTGCCCTTTCTCCACGTCTTTCCCCTCTGCTCTCCCCTTCTCTTCTCTGCTCTGCCCTCTCCTCTTTGCTCTCCCCTTCTCTTCTCTGCTCTGCTCTGCTCTCTCTACTTCTCCCCCCTCTCTGCTCTCCCCTTCTCTTCTCTGCTCTGTCCTCTCTGCTCTCTCCTTCTCTTCTCTGCTCTGCCCTCTCTCCACTTCTCTCCCCTCTCTGCTCTGCTCTCTCCTTCTCTTCTCTGCTCTGCTCTCTCCTTCTCTTCTCTGCTCTGCCCTCCACTTCTCTCCCCTCTCTGGTCTCCCCTTCTCTTCTCTGCCTTCTCTCCACTTCTCTCCCCTTTCTGCTCTCTCATTCTCTTCTCTGATCTGCCCTCTCTCCACTTCTCTCCTCCTGCTCTTTGCCTTTGTGTCTTGCTGTTGTTCTGGCCGTGTTTTCACCAATTCTGCATATCGATCCTGTTTTATCGCCACTGGCTTTCGGAGCAATAAGCCAGACAGGAATATGGATGAGTTCTGGTCGGTAGGGGATGTAGGTGCTGATTAATATTCCCTGCATGTGAAATATCACATTTATGTGCCTCATATGCACACTGATTTCCTTGTGGAAAGCGCTAGTAATGCGCAATGAGGGATGTTCTCTGGAATGGTGATGAAGAGAGGTTGCATCCCAATGAGGGATGTTCTCTGGAATGGTGATGAAGAGAGGCTGCATCCCAATGAGGGATGTTCTCTGGAATGGTGATGAAGAGAGGCTGCATCCCAATGAGAGATGTTCTCTGGAATGGTGATGAAGAGAGGCTGCATCCCAATGAGGGATGTTCTCTGGAATGGTGATGAAGAGAGGCTGCATCCCAATAAGGGATGTTCTCTGGAATGGGGATGAAGAGAGGCTGCATCCCAATAAGGGATGTTCTCTGGAATGGTGATGAAGAGAGGTTGCATCCCAATGAGGGATGTTCTCTGGAATGGTGATGAAGAGAGGCTGCATCCAAATGAGGGATGTTCTCTGGAATGGTGATGAAGAGAGGCTGCATCCCAATAAGGGATGTTCTCTGGAATGGTGATGAAGAGAGGTTGCATCCCAATGAGGGATGTTCTCTGGAATGGTGATGAAGAGAGGCTGCATCCCAATAAGGGATGTTCCCTGGAATGGTGATGAAGAGAGGTTGCATCCCAATGAGGGATGTTCTCTGGAATGGTGATGAAGAGAGGCTGCATCCCAATAAGGGATGTTCTCTGGAATGGTGATGAAGAGAGGCTACATCCCAATGAGGGATGTTCTCTGGAATGGTGATGAAGAGAGGTTGCATCCCAATAAGGGATGTTCTCTGGAATGGTGATGAAGAGAGGCTGCATCCCAATAAGGGATGTTCTCTGGAATGGTGATGAAGAGAGGTTGCATCCCAATAAGGGATGTTCTCTGGAATGGTGATGAAGAGAGGCTGCATCCAAATGAGGGATGTTCTCTGGAATGGTGATGAGGGGGTTGGAGAAATAGGCTGCATCCCAAATGCCACCCTATTCCTTTTATAGTGCACCTTTGGGCCCTTGTCAAAAGTACTGCACTATTAAGGGAATAGGGTGCCATTTGAGATGCAAACACACATGGCCGTCCTTGCCCCCTCCACCCTATTCCAGCACTATGTACATCATCTATTGATTACTAATCAAATTCAGGACTGACACCTCCTAAACAGTGTCAAGGCATTAGAGATGGATATCTATCTATCTCCAAATGAAAATGTCAGGATGCAGCCCCATGGCCCTCTGCCTTCCCACTAGAAGGTACACATCCTTATTGCATGACTTATTGGGTGAGATGGGAGATGGAGGTCTTGTTCTGAGCAGAGTGGATGAGGTTGAGGAGTGATGTACTGACTGTAGCACTGACGTACTGAATATACTGGGTGGTAAAGTAGATTTAAATCTTGAGCCTCAAAATCAAATTAGTGTTTTTGTGCTGGTCCCTAAATGCTCAATGGTTTGAGACTTGTATGAAACAAAACTGAGAAGCAAAGCAATTATTTGTGCAGTACACATTAACTGCGTGTGTAATAATTTATTTGCTGGACCTTATCTGGGGAAAATCATTGAGTTATATGATTATGTGTAGATAAATAATCTAATTGAACTAGTTTAAGGCATAGCCTAGCAGCCAAACAATACACTTCTTGTTTAGAAAGCCCTGTTTACCCTTAACTCTAGTTTAATGGCTGTGGTGGGTTAGGTGTCCCAGACACCCTAATGTCTGCTTTTCTCCTCAAGCGTATTAGTTCCTGCTCTGCCACCACCATAGCTCTCCTCGTAATGACGTTCCTGCTCCAGCTGTTAAAAACACAGCCAAATAATAGGCCACTTCCAGCTCTGTTTGACTTCCCTGGCCAATCACTATCAATCTAGTCTAAAGACTCGCTCTTCAGCTATATCCCAATACAGGCATTCTCTCGTCTAGTCTCGTCACAACAGCTGCATTATTAAAGAGAAGCCACAACAGTGACATTAGAGGTAGTTAGTCTGTCTGCAACCACCCACCCAGACAGACAGACATTAAGTGCCCTTGACTGTGTTACCTCTGTTGATTTTCTAGTGTATAAAAGTATCATTTTAAAGAGATTTACCTACAGTATAGTAACCAGCCTAGCTACAGAGGATTGTGTCAGTTGCAGTTGTTGAAAATGAAATAGTGGCTTATCGCCCAGGGGAATAGGTCCATCAATCAAACAGCAATGATTTTTCTTTCATTTCTACCTATAATAGCCCTGTTTCCCACCGTGCCTCCTGGATAAGATTAGTGATTGAACACAACAAGCACACTGGCTGGACCTTCACCACATAAACCCCCATCATATACCTAGATTGAAAAGGTACTTGAAAACCCTGTGGGCTTGTTTTCAGACCAATGCCAAACACAGAAACAGAAGATCAGGTAAGGTACACACAGTGTTCACTGTATGAACATGAGAGGCGTTGTTTACTGTAGCCTAGATCTCCCTAGAGTTCTGGAGGCAGGCCTATAGAATATCAAGAACACAATGTGTCTCAAGCAAGAGAGGATCTGCATAACAGTAATGATTGTTGAAGCGTGTCACCATAAGAGGCTGTTGCTATCGATTAAACCAGATCGCATTCTTCATCTCACACATGCCTATTCACATCACTGTTATTTACTGTATCAGCGTTGTCGTTTCGACAGAGTCCGTATTTATTTGAAGGTATGTGTACCAGACTATTTGTAGTGTAGGCTACTTGGTGTTTGTTTAGTGTGAATCCTATTGGAGCTGCTGCTCTATCCTGATCCATAGTGCCTACTGTGCACAGTGTGTCTGTTCCAGAGTGTCTGTCCCGCTGTGTGATGGTAATGATTGCAGGTGTATGCAAGGCACTTGTTGGCATACCGGTGAGTGAACAGCAGCATACACGTACTCATAGCTGCTGCTTTTTATCCACCAAATGAATCATCTGTTGCATGTGTTGTTGTACACCTCCTGTAGTGTGCATCTTGACCACCTGGGCTGATGCTTTGCTCTCTCCTCTCTCTGATTCCTACCTTGACATTGTCTCATGTACAATAGTCAGCAAATAAGAAAGTAAAACAAGTTAGCCTCAAAGATTTAGCTTCAGACAAATTGATGCATCATGCAGCCTTTGTAAGCGCTCCCCTGGTCTGAGGACGAGGTCTGAGGTGGTTCATATGAATGTTCCTCCTTGTCCCCTCCATGTTGTCCAGTGATAAGGCAGATATGACAATGACACGCCTTGACTTAGTCCTGCCCCTCCATGTTGTCCAGTGATAAGGCAGATATGACAATGACACGCCTTGACTTAGTCCTGCCCCTCCATGTTGTCCAGTGATAAGGCAGATATGACAATGACACGCCTTGCCTTAGTCCTGCCCCTCCATGTTGTCCAGTGATAAGGCAGATATGACAATGACACGCCTTGACTTAGTCCTGCCCCTCCATGTTGTCCAGTGATAAGGCAGATATGACAATGACACGCCTTGACTTAGTCCTGCCCCTCCATGTTGTCCAGTGATAAGGCAGATATGACAATGACACGCCTTGACTTAGTCCTGCCCCTCCATGCTCCTTCTATTGCTCTAGACGGCGGTGGCCTGTTTGCGTCAGAGACCAAAAACAATATGCTGTAAATTGCGCTGCAGCCTCTTCAGGGCGGTGTGCTGCCCGCGAACGTGCTGTGATGGGGTATCGATTCCTCTGCACAGCGCTAAAATTGCCTGCCTGCCTCCCAGCCCTGACGCTACGAGTGACAGCTTCAGTACAGGAAGATAGCAGGAACACCATCACCACTGTCTGGGGTCTGTCTCTGTGAGGGGATAGGGGTACCTCTCTTTCTTCTCTGCTCTCTGCCTTCTCCATCCCCTTCCTCTCCTGGTTACAATGCCCTAGAAAAGAGAGGGAACAGAGTAGAGAGGGACAGAAAAGAGAGGGAACACAGAATAGAGAAGTACAGAAAAGAGAGGAAACACAGAGTAGATAGGGACAGAAAAGAGAGGGAACACAGAGGTGTGATGACACACAGCCCCCTGCTGAGAGAGTCAGTCCACCACACACAGTCACAAACAGCAATCTGCCCCTGTTCTGTTATGTTACGCATACTGTCCATTTATTAAAGGTTCATTTCTTTATCCATTTACACAAAGTATGTAAGCTTCCCTCTTTTCCATTGAAATTAGGAACAACATTTGCACAGAAAGATGTTTAATCTGTTGATGTTTTAACATTGGTGACACTGAACAAAGACGCACTGAGGGGAGAGGAGAGTCTCTGCCTGCCCGTCCTTTCAGCTTTGTCAATCTGTGTGTGATTAAAACATGGTGTTGGATTCTGTTTGACGATGAATAATGATGAATAGTGATGAATAATGCAAGGAAGTGCTTGTGTAATAAAGGACAAATAAAAATGGACAAATAATCCTCCCAGTCCACAATTAAGTGTCCTACATACAGGCACACAGCTGTGTCAGGCTCCACCTACTGGCACATAGTTTAAGGTCTTACTCAAGTCATTACCCAAGTACTTTTTTGTCATCTAGATGTAAATATACTTTCATATTTCTCATGGCTACATCAGTAAGTATTCATGTCTGTTTTAAACTAGTGCTTTTAGATAGTATGACCTAACACACTTCCTCTCCTTTCCCGATTTCTCTTCTCTAACCTACAGTAATATCTGTGGTGTTGGTGTGTACACACACAGCTGCCTGGGCTGAGCCAGTTATCTATACAGGCAGGACAACAAAACGGATGATTTAACAGGGGCCAGCCCAGCACCTGATATGTGATATTACACCCAGATGGGGTGCATGGTGAATGGATGGAGTCCAACAGCACTAGAATGGCACCCTTGTGGGCCATGGTAGAGGGCAGGGAGAGAGAGTGCTCTTGAGAGAATAAAAGTCAAGCTTTTAATCAGGATTACTTGAAAGCGGTCTTGACAATATCTCCACGCTGCGCTTTTATGATAAGCCCCATCATATTCTGAGGAAAAGGGGGGAGACATCGGGTGGGGGGGAGAAGATGGGGTGGGGGAAGACATCAAATGGCGTGTAGGTGAGACGTTTTTCTACTGAAGAACCTTGAATCCTCTGACTTGACCTCCAACGGTGTACCGGTACATAAACTGTCCCTGGAGGAGGAGTGACGGATACAAAACTATTACGTCTGTAGCCCTCGATGAGGCTGTGATGATGAAGGTGCTTTGATGCTTATGAACACTAGCCTACCTACTACTTTCAATGGCAACGATGACTGCCTTGCGTCTCCCCTCATTCTCAAACATCCATGCATTTCTTTTATGGTCAAACTCTATTCTTGTATTTTCTAAAGAAACCTAACCCCTTGGCATATCTTTGCAGCTTGTTTGTGTGTCATGTATTTGTGGTGTCAGGTCATTTGTTGTAGCAAGCTATTTATTCCATCCAAACCCTCTGGTCCTCTACTTTCATTTGCTGATACACTTGTTCTGTTATGAGTGTGTATGCCTACTCTGCATGTTGGGGAAAATATCGACATTGTCTACTGTTCATCCCTCTTGACTGGAGCATAAGCCCATGGTCTTCCATATCAAATGTCAAGCATAAGGGCAAAACTCATAAACACAGTTCACACCTCAGGGCTGTACTGGCTGTAGTGATTGTTCTCCTCTTTAGAAAAAAGATTGGAAAGGAGCATTCAGAGGGTAACCAGGGTGAGAGGAATGTGTGCTGGAGCTGACCCAGCCGTTTTGACGTGTCTGTAGCACAGAAGTATTGACTATCTCCTTAGTCTGGGGCTCCCTGAGGATAGGGTCATTGTCTCTGTGTGTCTCTATTGTTTAAACTAACTCTGTTCTGGCTTCCTCACAAAATAATCTATGCCGGAAACAAATGAAACCATGATGAATGACAAGTGATATCCATGCTAATCAGATTGGAGTTTAAAAAGACTGTCTTTTTACTTGATGTGTACTCTCTGTTAAGTCTAGGGCTAGGCAATAATATAATGCTATACCATTAATATGATGTGACATTCCCATACTGTTTGCCAATTCATTACAAATTGCCCCAACACCAATGCAACCCCAGATTGGACCTAAGTTAGCGGAAAAAAACAACTATATTTGAAAGCAAGACATTTTCAATTTGTAGATGCAAAATATCTCAGTGCTTATCTTTTGATGACTTTCATCTCATTTGGAATTAGCATATCCCAGTGAAGTGTACAGTAATTTCTCTTTGATGATTGGCTTGTCTGTAATAGACTGAGCATTTCCTTGGTCTCCCTCCTGCCCTCTCCCTCTCCTCTCCGTTGGTGAGAGAATCACATCTTTGAAGTGTGCTTTGACCACCGGAGCGGTGAGAAAGCACTAATATCATCCTGACCCAAAATGAAAGGGATTAGGCTGTAAAACCTGCAGCAGAAGGCTATCTGGACGTACAGGTGATGTTGTGTTTGTTGTTTGTGTTTTCTCCTTTAAAAAGGGGGATATTATCTCAAAGATGCCATCCTGGAGCGTTAAGCTCCCGGGGCCTTCAAATGTTTTGGTTGTAGAGATGAGCCCCATTTTAAGAGCATGTCTCCTTTGGGAACATCCATGACTCCTTGTCAGCCTTCCCTCCTCCCTCCCTTCCCTCCTCCCTCCCTTCCCTTACCGTCCCTTTGTCAATTTTGGGATTTTTAAATTTATTTCCATGAGGCAGATTAATTCTCTGCCCAGTCATGTTTCCTATAAAGAACAGAGAGAGAGAGAGATGTGAAAAGAATTGAATCCTTCATATTCTACCATCCAGGGCCCTCTCTGTTCCACAGCCAAGAGCCATAGATTGCTTTTGTTTGAGTCGGGGTTTAGGTGGCACGAAAACGTTGCAATTATTTGTACAATTAGTCGTAATTACGGTATAAGCATTTATCTTGTGTGCCCAAGAAGTTGTGGCGTGTATTCTACGGGGGAGAATAGGAGGAATTAATATAGATTGTTTTTCCTTCCAGAAAGTGCAGCTTGTTTCGTTGATGGCAATTAGCTGCTAATACCCGTGAGATCTCCCTTCTGCTCTGCACTACCTCGTGCTGCTTGCTTCCCAGCTCCACTATGGACTGAGGCAGGCGGGAGGGTTGTTAGTGAGTTTGGTGTTGTGAAATTCCAGCATTAAGGCTGTTTAGTGTTGTTTTTTATGAAGTTATTAGCAGTAAGGTTAGTGTTAAAGTGGTTCAGTGTTGTGGCGTTAAGTTTTCAAACATTATGGTTGTTGTGAAGTTAGAGTGTGTTAAGGTTGAGTGTTGGAGGCAGTGCTGTGACTAAACATGGATTATGGATAGGGAACATTCTGCATATGTGTATCTGAGGCAAAATAACTCATCAAGGACAAAGGGGGCTTAGATGTAATGTTTGTTAAAAGTATAGATACACAGACTGGATATACAGTAGATAGTGAAGTCAACATGCCTTGTTCTTTCGTCTTGGTGCCTGATCATTTGTTTCAGGTTTTGTATATTTACTTTGTTGTTTCACAAACTAGCCTACATGAAAGTGTACACACTTATGTGCCTGAGTTAAGGTGTGTACACAGTGTACTATATGTGTGAGAGAGAGACTAGAGAGTGAATGTAGCTGTTTTAACAATCTACAGTATAGCACTCTGGTGTCCTGCTAAGTCTTCCTAATTTCCTGAGAGGTGTTGAAGATGACCGAACGTGTAATGTATGGTCTAGCCTCTGTTATGGGATGATAAAAAGATCCTGTCTGATTTTTATGGGGGGTGAACTAAATGTCTGAGATTCAGTGACCACCAAAGTAGCCCACCACTGTCACTTAGTGGAACAGATTTGTATTTCTTTATCTTGAGCCTTTTACTGCAGTGAGCTAAATCAGGGTCACGCAGAGGGTTTCTTGGTAGTCTTAAACAAGTCTTCTTTGAAACAAAATGTCACGTTCCTGACCTGTTTTCTGTTGTTTTGTATGTGTTTAATTGGTCAGGGCGTGAGTTGGGGTGGGTAGTCTATGTTATGTGTTTTCTATGTTGGGTTAATGGTTTGCCTGGTATGGTTCTCAATTAGAGGCAGGTGTGTGTCGTTTCCTCTGATTGAGAGCCATATTAAGGTAGGCTGTTCTCACTGTTTGTTTGTGGGTGATTGTTCCTGTGTCTGTGTATACCACATGGGACTGTTTCGTTTGTTCGTTCATTTTAGGTAGTCTGTTCCTGTTCGTGCGTTCTTCGTCTATATGTAAGTTTGTTTGTTTCAGGTCTGTTGCCTTCGTTTATTGTTTTTGTAGTTTGTTCTAGTGTTTTGTCAGTGTTTCGTCTGTTAAATAAATTCAGTATGTATTCATCACCCGCTGCGCCTTGGTCCGTTCAATCACCACAAGACGAACGTTACACAAAAGTACACACACGTGGTTATGGGCTTTAAAAAAAAGACACCTGTTCCATGTCAGATTTAGACTTGAAATGTATTACATTTTTTGTTTGCATCCCAATATGTGACCGACATGCTCAAATCGGTCTTCAAATAAAATAAAATCAAAGTTTATTTGTCACGTGCGCCGAATACAACAGGTGTAGTAGACCTTACAGTGAAATGCTTACTTACAGGCTCTAACCAATAGTGCAAAAAAGGTGTTAGGTGAACAATAGGTAAGTAAAGAAATAAAACAACAGTAAAAAGACAGGCTATATACAGTAGCGAGGCTATAAAAGTAGCGAGGCTACATGCAGACACCGGTTAGTCAGGCTGATTGAGGTAGTATGTACATGTAGATATGGTTAAAGTGACTATGCATATATGATGAACAGAGAGTAGCAGTAGCGTAAAAGAGGGGTTGGCGGGTGGTGGGTGGCGGGTGGCGGGACACAATGCAGATAGCCCGGTTAGCCGATGTGCAGGAGCACTGGTTAGTCGGCCCAATTGAGGTAGTATGTACATGAATGTATAGTTAAAGTGACTATGCATATATGATAAACAGAGTAGCAGCAGCGTAAAAAGAGGGGTTGGGGGGGCACACAATGCAAATAGTCCGGGTAACCATTTGATTACCTGTTCAGGAGTCTTATGGCTTAGGGGTAAAAACTGTTGCGAAGCCTTTTTGTCCTAGACTTATCACTCCGGTACCACTTGCCATGCGGTAGTAGAGAGAACAGTCTATGACTGGGGTGGCTGGGGTCTTTGACAATTTTTAGGGCCCTCTGACACCGCCTGGTGTAGAGGTCCTGGATGGCAGGCTGCTTAGCCCCAGTGATGTACTGGGCAGTACGCACTACCCTTGCGGTCAGAGGCCGAGCATGTAGCAAAAATTTTAACATTGGATAAAAGTAGAAAATGTTATATCCTACAGTACAGTTGAGGAGCAATGGAGAGGTAATTATGCTTTGAAAGTTGATAAACTTGTAACCTCACTTTTGAGAAAATGGCCCTTAAATGTTTTGGTTAACCTGCTGGAGAGGTCTTCCTTTGTCGACACCCATTCAGCATCGTTCACATCCTCTTAAGCCTTAGCCCCACCCATCTCGTTAAGGATTCACATGAGTCCATGTACTAAACAACCAAAGATTTTAAGACTAAAGGCTGGTTTATACTACATCTATCGACAGTTGTCGCAATGACATCAGGTACATTCTATTGTCGTCCGACACCAAACTTGTCGTTGACGTTATGAACAAGAATAAACACAAAACTACAGGCTGCATGATTGTAAAAAATTGCATAAGTAGTGTATTTTAACACAAATAAATCCACCTGTTTATAAATTAATTTAGTATCAATCTAGCAAAAAATCCTTTCTAAACAATGTTTTGATTAGTTTCTAGCTTGTTAGCTAGCTAGCTAATGTTAAGTTAGCTGGCTAGCCATTTCAAATAATGACCACATCATATAGCTGACAACGCCTTCACTTTAGCTCATTTGTCTTCATTATTACAGGAAAATAAACTCACACCAAAATTATTATTTACAATTTAATGGCAAGCCAATTTTTAGGTGTAGTGAAATGGTTACTTGCATAGTGGAGTATTTTGTTTCGTCATGCAGCTTGCTAGCTAGGTAAACAATGAACCATAATCCCAATTCATAACATTACTCTTTTGCATGAATCTGCAGGTAGCTAACCAACCAGGTTCAATGTTAGCTAGCTAGCTAACAGTACGCTTTAACTGGAAATGAAAACGACTTTCTGACAAAATGTGTATAATATCTGTAAATTTAGCTAGCTAGACAATCTTACATGAACGGAATCTTCTCACTCTCTGTCACAGATACCATGGATGCCCTTACAACAGCCTTCTGTGTTTTCTCTTTTCGACTTCCTCTGCATATTTACTGTCTCCTTAGCTATCATACTCTAATTCCAATGGGCATTCCACTGATTTCAAAACTTGGTCCTCCAGAAAGTGGAGAGCAACATTTTTGCAGTTCTACTATGTGATATCTTTCAAAAAAGTAGTGTTAGAAAGGATTACTTACACATACTGACCGGCTCATGTTATAGACAGAAGCGTGGTACATGGCAGACCAATCCAAACTCATGTCTCGGCATGTCCAGCCCATCCATTATCTCAGCCAATCATAGCTAGCGGGAAGGTTCCTGGCTTTTTCCGTGGTTAAACCAACTAGTCTCGTAATTTAACAAATGTATTTGTATTTACAGATGGCATACATGTTGTAATTAAGGCACATGAAAGTTCACATGTTCCAGAAGGCATTTCTGCCCCAAAAATCTTTTTGATAAAAAAAAAAGTTTATGTTCAAATGTCTCTCCTATGAAGTAGTGACGCAAGACATACGCCTTGTTTCCTGAAACAAGTCACATATTATGCTTTATATACAGTACCAGTCAAAAGTTTGGACACACCTACTCATTCAAGGGTTTTTCTTTATTTTTAATATTTTCTACATTGTAGAATAATAGTGAAGACATCAAAACTACGAAATAACACATATGGAATCATGTAGTAACCAAAAAAGTGTCAAGTAAATCAAAATATATTTTAGATTTTAGATTCTTCAAAGAAGCCACCCTTTGCCTTGATGACAGCTTTGCACACTCTTGGCATTCTCTCAACCAGCTTCATGAGGTAGTCACCTGGATTGCTTTTCCAACAGTCTTGAAGGAGTTTCCACATATGTTGAGCACTTGTTGTCTGCTTTTCCTTCACTCTGCGGTCCAACTCATCCCAAACCATCTCCATTGGGTTGAGGTCGGGTGATTGTGGAGGCCAGGTCATCTGATGCAGCACTCCATCACTCTCCTTCTTGGTCAAATAGCCCTTACACAGCCTGGAGGTGTCTTTTGGGTCATTGTCCTATTGAAAAACAAATGATAGGCCCACTAAGCGCAAACCAGATGGGATGGCTTATCGCTGCAGAATGCTGTGGTAGCCATACTGGTTAAGTGTGCCCTGAATTCTAAATAAATCACAGACAGTGTCACCAGCAAAGCACCCCCACACCATCACACCTCCTCCTCCATGCTTCACGGTGGGAACCACACATGCGAAGATTATCCGTTCACCTACTCTGCGTCTCACAAAGACACGGTGGTTGGAAACAAAAATCTAAAATTTTGACTCATCAGACCAAGGAACAGATTTCCACCATTCTAATGTCCATTGCTCGTGTTTCTTGAACCAAGCAAGTCTCTTCTTATTATTGGTGTCCTTTAGTAGTGGTTTCTTTGCATCAATTCGACCATGAAGGCCTGATTCACACAGTCTCCTCTGAACAGTTGATGTTGAGATGTGTCTGTTATTTGAACTCTCTGAAGCATTTCTTTAGGCAGCAATCTGAGGTGCAGTTAATTGCCAATTTCTGAGGCTGGTAACTAATGAACTTATCCTCTGCAGCAGAGGTAACTCTGGATCTTCCTTTCCTGTGGCGGTTCTCATGAGAGCCAGTTTCATCCTAGCGCTTGATGGTTTTTGCAACTGCACTTGAAAAAACGTTCAAATTTTGAAAATTGACTGACCTTCATGTCTTAAAGTAATGATGGACTTTCGTTTCTCTTTGCTTATTTGAGCTGTTCTTGTCATAATATGGACTTGGTCAAATAGGGCTATCTTCTGTATACCACCCCATACCTTGTCACAACACAACTGATTGTCTCAAACGCATTAAGGAAAGAAATTCCACAAATTAACTTTTAACAAAGCACACCTGTTAATTGAAATGCATTCCAGGTGACTACCTCATGAAGCTGGTTGAGAGAATGCCAAGAGTGTCATCAAGGCAAAGGGTGGCTACTTTGAAGAATCTCAAATATAAAATATATTTTGATTTGTTAAACACTTTTTTGGTGACTACATGATTCCATATGTGTTATTTCATAGTTTTGATGTCTTCACTATTATTCTACAATGTAGAAAATAGTTTAAAAAAACCTTGAATGAGTAGGTGTGTCCAAACTTTTGACTGGTCCTGTACATCACAGAAGACTGAAATATAACAAAACCATTTGACATAGAAACACCAGATTTTAAAAATTTGTTTAAATAATGTTTATTAATTATTAAATTATGAAAAATATTAATAACATCCCACCCATGAGGCCGCTAGGGTGATTTTGTCATTTGATTGCAGCAATGGGTTACTACTACAGTGCTGTGAAGTACTATGCTGCTGTGTTCCAGTGCTTATTACTGTATTGTGTCCCATTAATATTTGAGTGCTACATATTGTCAAGTAGGTGTAGGGCTTCAACACCACTTAACAGTGAAGTGTACTTACCTCACCTTGCTTTATTTCTTCCAGAGACATCCTTCCATGCAGGCAGACATCCATCCGCCATATTGGTTTTCCTCCTTCCTGTTTATATTGAACTTGACCTCTGAACCCTGAACTCCTGCATAATCTTGGTAATCATTTCATTTTTTATTTGATACGTTTTATTAATTTCAAAATTTGGCAATTTTCTCATCATCATATAATTTCCAGATGTCATTTCCAGATGTCTTGTTATTTAATCTTCTTCATACCTTTGTCCCTTCTGATTATCATGATATGTTCTCAATTTAGGCATTTAGAAATGACTGCATTTTTCTATTCATTTATATCTGTGTCCTTTTCATTATTCCCTAATTCTCTACATTCTCAATGACCTCCTCTGTCCTTAACCCGTAACACATCTGCAAATACATAGCAATTTGTTTGCTCATGTCTTTGCTTCTTATTATGTGTGTCTTATTGTTTTATTTTTAATTTTAATTTGATAGAATATCTAATTAGTCATGTTTTCATTGACAATGTTTTTTTTTTTTTACCAAGGATTCCCATTCCCCTTTCCCTCCTCCCTGTGTGTGCATATGTGTATTTGTGTTAGAGAAAGAAGGAGAGAGCGGGAGACAAAGATAATTCAGTATTATTCTATTAAGTAACTGAGTGGATCCATTGTTTTCCATATGTTAGGTATCGCCTTTTACAAATTCTGACTGAATGATTCTTGAAGGACACGCACCAATCGGGTTAATATGAAAGACATTTCCACTCCCTGCCTCCTGGCTGCCTGTGTGAGGGCCAGGGTTAGACATGAGGCGAGCTGGCGGCAGGAGAGAAGAGGGGAGTCACAAGGTTGCCACCCAGAGCAGTAGACTTGCTTGTCTCAGCAGAGTAAACATCACCCCTCGTCTGCACGCAGTAATAGCTAACAGAGAAGGACGTGGACAGAAACACTATGAGGAGGATAGGGACTGGCTTCTGGCTCTGTCTAGCACAGCAGGCCGCATGGCACACAGGCATTCCTTTTTTATCTTCTCCTTCCCAGTCCCCCTAAAAACAAGCAATGAGTCTCCACCCTTGTTTAAAGCAGTGGGCACAGGCATTATCATAGTCACAGAGACACATACTCACTCACCTACTTACCCATACACACACACACACACACACACACACACACACACACACACACACACACACACACACACACACACACACACACACACACACACACACACACACACACACACACACACACACACACACACACACACACACACACGGTTTGTGATGACAGGACAGGGATCACGCTGCATTTGTTAACAAGTGTCCTATCTGCCACTCCTCCTCGTATTGGCTGGTTCAGGGTGATGCGGTCAGACCTCTCTAATGCTACTGCTCTTCTCCTCAGACAAGTGGAGTGTGGCCGGGGGTCGCAAGGGTGACTGGGTCCTATCTGTGGCCCTGCCACAAACACACACAGGCATGCAAACAAACATACACACAGGTTTGTACAAACGCACACACAGATTCGCACACTCACACACACAGAGAATCAGACAAACACACACACAGACTGTCTCTCACACACACACACACACGAGTGCATGCACACACAGTCAGTCTGTCACGTCGGTGCCTGCTCTGCATAAAGGAAATTGTGAGCGATAGAGAACATCTTTGGCTCTGACCTGCGATTGTTTGGCAGATTTTTTGATTAGCTGTCTTCCCCTGCCTGTCAACTTCCAACCCTTCAGCTGGAGGAGGAGGGGGGGGGGGGGGGTGATATTGCTGGCACCAATATTGAGATGAAATTTGTCTCGAGCAATAACAAACAGATAGCACCACAGTTAGGTTAGCCCCACCGAAAAGGAAATTGGGGCATTATAAGCCAATGCTACCTACAGTACTAGAGCTGCAGACTGTAACATTCACATGCTGTGAGGTGCTTCCAATTAGAGCCCAGCCCACTCGGCATCTCGCATACATTACAACAAATACAAACACAGCTAAATCTCTTCTCTTCAGTTGTATTTATACAGCAGTTTTCACAGAGACATTTGTTAGAGTGACTTTAACAAGAGACCCCTTTTCTTTTCTCTTCTTCCCCTAAGTAGGAAGTTAGCGCAGTAGGCTACTGTTCCCAGGGCAAACCTCCCTCTGGTTCGAGGCCTTAAGAGGAAGCACACTCATCAGAGAGACTCATCCTGCTCTGCTGGACGAAAGGCCAAAAGTTCATTGGCAATTATTTGTGACTTGGGGGGGTGTATCAAAAACAATGTCCTCTATGAGATCCAATCTGCCCGTTGTATCTGCGCGTCAAGCTGGCGAGGAGCGGCATTTAAAATCTAATTTATTTCAGCTGCGCTGAATGACACTATGCAAAAAGGTCGAGCCTGTTATTTCTCACACGCAGAGGGAACACATAGTACATCTCCTAAATGTGTTTGGTGAGAGAGGAGAGAGAGAGAGAGTAGAGAGAGAAACGAGAGAGAGAGTAGAGAGAAAGAGACAGAGACTGAGTGAGATGTGAGGAATGAAGGGAACCGTGTTTGCCGTATCAGGTGGATGAAGAGAGAGAGAGAGCAGGGGATTATGGTTAGCATACTCAGAAAGGCCATGAATTCAAATGATCCCTACCAAGAACGCGATGGAGATTTTAGTCTTACGTCTGCCTTCACTCCTTTATCTATGTACTGCATGTCACTACCTCTACAATCACAGTCCTGACTGTTCACTGTGATTTATGTTTGGAAACTTGATGGTTTCCCCCAGTCCACAGATTTGACATTTGATTAAAAAAAGCCTAAACCCTAAACATGGCCCGCTATGTTCTGTAATGAAATATTCCTCCTTTGCGAAGAGCCTGTTTAATATGTGTTAAGATGGAGCTGGTGAGACCCCTCAGCCACATCAAAGGTGTTTCTCCTCCCAAAGCCTGTGTAGTCTCTTCTGAAGCTCCCCTCCTATCCAATCACACATTCACCCCAGGATCTCACACAGAAATCTCTCCGACACCGTGATTTTGGTTCATTAAAACCACCAGACTGATTCGCCACCTCGGTATCTTGACTTATCTGCCTAGCTGTCCTGTTATAGCGTTTGGTGCAGCTGGCGCTGCTTGTCTCTTGTTGACCTGTTTTGTTAACTCCACCGCTGTATTTCACCACCTGATTAGATGTCACTCAATTAAAAGCACATTGCTGTTGAGAGAACAGAGCAGAGTGGCCTTACCATAGCTCCCTTGTTGCCATGGATGTGAGTGCGCGCGTGTGTGTATGTGTGCTGGGGGGGGGGGGGGGGGGGCTAGCAGGGCTGCCTAGACCTAGCGTAGCTCCCACAGCACCAGCAGGAAAAGCTCAGGCTGCACAAGGAGAGATATACAGTACAGAGAAACAGAAACTTTCACACCCAATCAATGAGAGCCGTGTGGCTTGACTTCTTTTTTTATCATAGGAAAATTAAAAAGGATGTGCCTAGCAAGTCACAGAGGACTCTCCCGTTTAATAGTCAGCTATGAGAGGCGAGGATTAATAGACCTCTCCTAATATAACTCGCATTGGTGGTCCCCTAGCAGCCCCCGATCAGGTAAGGCCCAGTGAAGCAAAGATCATTTATAAGTGGTTCATTATTTTACCTTCAGATTCCTCCGTCTGCCATTGATTTAATAAACACTGATGTATCTGCTTGTAAGGGAGAAGTGCCATTTTTCATTTGGTAGATCTGCTAGATTTGTTATCATTGTTCTCTTGTAGAGCCTTTGGCATTTGCAGCTCGAACGATCCCAACCGTGAGCATAGAAACTGGAGAAAAGAGTCCAATTCTATTGAATGTTTGCTGAATTTTCCTAAAGAAAATAGTATCTTTATTGCAGAGACTCAATGTCAAATTTCCGCTCATCAAGATATGGCAGTGTACGTAACTGAAAGTGTCTTATAAAGTTCTATCAAACTGCTCTGGCTACCCAGTGAATGGATTCAGCAATGTGTGACAACAACAGTAAGGAAAAATAATGAATGATCTATCAATGTTGTTCAGATGATTAATGTGTTTGTTTTTATTGTGTGATGGACCAACACGCTTGTCTAAAAGGAATGTTCCTCTCATTTCCTCATATTGATGGAGGCTAGTAAGACACCATAAGCTATGTCTCAACCTCTGTGTTGTAGTGGGACTTATTTCTTCAGTTGAGCCTTTTTGTATACAGGTTGTTCTCATTGAGATTACATGTATTTTACAAGAGAGACCTGTTCACGGTGACACAACATATGTTGTACATGTGGATGGGAGAATCTTTATCTTCACAATGTTTCCATTAGAAAGACATGGTTGTGTGTAACAAACAGGAGAAGGTGATGGGGCAGAAGTGTGTTGCCGGGAGCATCTCTGATCAAGATGAAAATGACATGGAAGGATCAATCTGGTGTGCGTAAATCCCTCCTGTCCCGCTGCATCCCATACATTTTCCTGTTCTGTTTCGCTCATAACAAAAATCATTTAAAGGTCACATTCTGTCTGTCAAAAAGAAAACAGCCTTAATGCATTATGGGCAACCTTTGAGGCTTACTGTATGTTATGTTTGTCTGAAAGCAGTGACCGATTCTTGGCATCTCGGATAAAATGTGAGAAACGTGTAGATAGTAGGTTAAATGTATTTTTAGAGTATAATAAGTTTGACAAAATCCTCACTTAAGATGTTAAAATGTTCAGAAGGGTAATTACGAAAAAATAATGACCCTCTCTAGAAATGATATGTGTAGCCCTGTAAGATAATAATAGCCATTGGTGTAATACAGAAATGATTCCCATCCAAGCATACATTTTTCATTTATCAGAAGACTGCAGACTTTGCAAAATCTCACTGGCGGTTGATGCATTTACTTAAAATAGCTTGGCGCATGCTACCCTGACGGACATACAAAAATATTGCTAATGAGAGAACCCAACCCAGCCTGGGTGGCAGAGCGGAGCAGAGGAGAAGAGAGGGGAGGGAGAGCGCCTTGGTTACCATGACAGGCACAGCTCCAGCAGGCAGCATCCAGCACTATATATCTATGTCAGGGTCCAGAGAACCAGGGACACATCTAATGAATACATGATGGATGGGTCAAAATCCTGTTTTTTTTTTCAGGTCTGAATGTCAGTGTTCAGAGAGGGGAGAGGGGCGTTGTGAGGTGCTAGACAGAACACCAAACCTATGAATGCAATAACTGTTCAAAGATCACAGTGAGATCAGTGTCTATCTATCCCCCGACCCCCTCTCCTCCTGGCTCCCCCACACACACACACACATCCAGCCAGAGAAGCCTGACCTTTAAGAGTAGCAGCATAGGGATATGGAGCTATGCATCATGAAGCCTCACGGAGCCTCACGGCCCACAGCCTCAGGCACTTGGCATTCTGGGAGAGAGATGTCTTCAGGGATAATCTGATCAAAGAGGAAACATGCACTGTTATCAAAGCAGTCACAGCACAACGCTCACACCTGTGTTTGCCAACAATAATGGTACTACTCTGTTCAGTTCGTATAGCCTTGTTTAAATCAATTTGAAAACTTCTATATGTGGATACAGACTACACAAAAGCAATAAACGTCATGTGAAACAGGAAATGACTGTTTAAGCGCTTTATTAGAACTATTGCTTAGATTGTTCAGCGTTGTATTCTCTAGCCAGACTTATGGTTTGTTTGAATATAACAAGCTTTACCGTAAACAACTGAGCTTGATGATATGTCAATCTTTCAAACAACCTGGAAAAGTCACATTATACCTATGATTTACGTACAGTATACTGACAGCACCCCACGACAACAACAACAACAACAACAACAACGACAGTTTTTATTTCCTTAAGCCCTTTATTCAGACCAACAATATAATAGAGCTTTATGAATAGTTGATGTAGAGGTTTGAGTGATGGGTGTTGTGCTCTTCTACCTGCATGGCTGAGGCCGGCCAGCCAGGCAGCTCCACCAGATAGTGACTGACTGAAAGCACCCAGAATAAATGGAGGGAAAGGGAAGAAAGGCTGGAGCAGCTAGGGGGGGAGAGGAGAGGAGCAGTGGCCCTTTCCACTCACCGTGGCTGGGTCAATATAAAACCTCATTACTGGGGTGTCATAGAACATTTGTGCACTTTCTGCTCCATCTAGCAGCAATTTTGCTGGATAAGCACTGCTCTCGTTTGGCCCGTTTTAAGCATTTTCACTAAAGAAAGGCTTGCAAACAGGAAGCCATAGCTTCCCCCACAGGGGCCCTGGCAGCTCAAATCCCTCTAGCACTGCCTCTGCTCTTATAGTGTGTGTGTTAGTAGTATGTGTTAGTAGTGTGTGTGTTAGTTGTGTGTGTGTGTTAGTTGTGTGTGTAAGTTGTGTTTGCGTGTGTGTTAGTAGTGTGTGTTAGTAGTGTGTGTGTGTTGTGTGTGTGTGTGTGTTAGTAGTGTGTTGTAGACAGTCAGAGCATGTGTAACCCTGCTCCTGTCATTGTGTGTAGTTGTAGTGTGTATTCTTTGTGTGCAGGCCTAGTTGTGTGGTCTATGATCCTATGTTTGCAGAATGGCACAGCTTAGCCCGGATTTAATATGCTCAGAGTATGAGAACTTGTCTGGCGCTTCTCATGTATAGCCAGATTTGAACAGTCAGTGTCTCTCTGCTCCTGTGTGTGTATATTATTTTGAGATGTGTGTCTGTTGAGAGGTTGAGTTAGTGGTTGTGGGGTTTTAAACACACAGCCAGGCCCTGCTTTGACACCCACTGTTAACTCAGTATTTAATCCTCTAATAACCTAGTTAAAATGCCGTTGTGAGAGACCCTCTGCATGTCACATTCCGACACACTTTTGCCTTCTACAGTACCATCCTCCTCTTCTCACCCCTCCTTTTCACCTCCGTACGTTTTGTTCTCTTTCCATGTCTACCCCCCCTCCATATCCCTTTTAACATGAAAGAACACCTTGGAGGGAAAATATTTTATTTTAATAATATTATTTTCCTGACTTCAGTATTCAGTCTGGTGGCGGTGTCGAGGTGGGGGTTGGAAGGGAGACATTGGCAGGCTATTCACATGTTAGAATGTTGGTCTTCCTACTGTACGTCCAAAATTGAATCTTATGAAAGCAAACAGAATGACATGCTTATAAATATGGATGGCTGCCTTCTGGACAAGCTGCTCAGACTGTGTGAGGCTTGGCCCCGCCGTTTCATAGCGGAACTCTGTTATTTCAGAAGCGAAAAAATCGAAGGCAAATAATAGAAAATAGGCCATCGCCGTTTGGCCACCCTGTAAAGCGAGGTTTTTTATATGAGACTGTATGTGCAGCAGATAAGCGGTGAGAGATACAGCGGTAGAGCAGAGCTCAGCTGAGCAGCATAATGTAGACTATCGCTACGCAACAAAGTCCCTGCATAATACATGGTCGGATAAAAGCCAAACAGGAGAAAGGTCAGGAGAATCCTGACCATAATTACTGACTGAATATTTGCTAGAGCTGCAACTAATTAAACCACGGACAAATTTCCTCCGTCTGTCCCAGCAGATCTACTGACCTGCATATTAATCACAAAGGATCATGGGAGAGCATGTGTGTAAGAAGTGTTTTGTTGTGTGTGTTATTACAGTCACACACCACCCCACGCCTTACCCTTGACTCTGCCATGGTGTCGCTCAGAAAGAATGCCAGGCCTGGAGGTGGAAGATCCAAAGTGGAGGGCCGGGCCGAAAGGTTGGCATGGGATGAAGAAGGGGTGGCTTCTTGCTGGAGCAAGGGGCATCGCCAATCAGCTCGCCCCTAATTCGAGTGGAGTGGGAGGGCTCCCCAGGCAGGGAAGGAGGAGGGGGTGGGAGACCACTAGCAGGGTGGGAAGGAGGAGGGGGTGGGAGACCACTAGCAGGGTGGGAAGGAGGCCTGTTGGTGTGTACATGTGTCTGAGGCGGGGAGATGAGGGGAGAGGCGGGTTGAAGCCTGGTAAAGCTGGAGCATGCTGTTAGCCACCTGCAGTATGTCCTGGGGAGTGAGCCTCTTTGATGGGAGAAACACATGTTGTGTGTGAGGAGGAGGAAGAGGAGGAGAAGGAAGCCAGCTGACAGATCGACTGGATCATGCTGTTTACCTCCGGTAGAGAGGCTGTAGGTGTCTGTCTTGTTAAGGCTGGACAGGTGCTGAGCATCTGAGTCAGATGAGAGAGGAGAGAGTAACAGGAAGGAATACAGGCGAGTCATAAGATACCATCAGTATGAATAGTATAACAGGAATGAAACATTGTCATCACAAATAACGTCAGTGTGGGATTTGTTTTACATGATATCTGTTGAATGAATGACATCAGTGTTCAATCTCTGTTTTGTCAATGAGGCTGTTGTTGTAAAGTAGCAGTTCTCTACTAACCTTGAATATAAAGTGAAAAGTCTGGTGTTGGATTGATTGGTCTGTTGCTGAGGAGGGATGGTTTGTATGTGTGTGTGTGTATGTGTGTGTGTGTGTGTGTGTGTGTGTGTGTGTGTGTGTGTGTGTGTGTGTGTGTGTGTGTGTGTGTGTGTGTGTGTGTGTGTGTGTGTGTGTGTGTGTGTGTGTGTGTGTGTGTGTGTGTGTGTATGAGTGTGCCTGTGTGCGCGTGTCTGTGCGTGTGTGTTTTCTTTCCTCTGGCTTCACTACTGCTGACAGCCAGGCATCAGGGAGAGTGTTTTACAGATCCCTGGGAGCCGAGCGACTAACTGTACACGACCTCCTGCATTGAATGATGAATGGAAATAAAAGCACCCCTCATCCGTCCCCTACAACACACCAACTCTCATCCACCCCCTACACTAGAGGTGGACCGATTATGATTTTTCAACGCCGATACCGATACCGATTATTGGAGGACCAAAAAAGCAGATACCGATTAATCGGACGATTTTTTTATTTTATTTGTAATAATGACAATTACAACAATACTGAATGAACACTTATTTTAACTTAATATAATACATCAATAAAATCAATTTAGCCTCAAATAAATAATGAAACATATTCAATTTGGTTTAAATAATGCAAAAACAAAGTGTTGGAGAAGAAAGTAAAAGTGCAATATGTGCCATGTAAGAAAGCTAACGTTTAAATTTCTTTCTCAGAACATGAGAACATATGAAAGCTGGTGGTTCCTTTTAACATGAGTCTTCAATATTCCCAGGTAAGAAGTTTTAGGTTGTAGTTATTCTAGGAATTCTAGGACTATTTCTCCCTATACGATTTGTATTTCATATACCTTTGACTATTGGATGTTCTTATAGGCACTTTAGTATTGCCAGTGTAACAGTATAGCTTCCGTCCCTCTCCTCGCTCCTACCTGGGCTCGAACCAGGAACACATCGACAACAGCCACCCTCGAAGCAGCGTTACCTATGTAGAGCAAGAGGAACAACTACTCCAAGTCTCAGAGCAAGTGACGTTTGAAACGCTATTAGCGCGCACCCCGCTAACTAGCTAGCCATTTCACATCGGTTACACCAGCCTAATCTCGAGAGTTGATAGGCTTGAAGTCATAAACAGCTCAATGCTTGAAGCATTGCGAAGAGCTGCTGGCAAAACGCACGAAAGTGCTGTTTGAATGAATGCTTACGAGCCTGCTGGTGCCTACCATCGCTCAGTCAGACTGCTCTATCAAATCATAGACTTAATTATAACATAATAACACACAGAAATACGAGCCTTTGGTCATTTAAAATGGTCGAATCCGGAAACTATCATTTCGAAAACAAAACGTTTATTCTTTCAGTGAAATATGGAACCGTTCCGTATTTTATCTAACGGATGGCATCCCTAAGTCTAAATATTGCTGTTACATTGTACAACCTTCAATGTTATGTCATAATTATGTACAATTCTGGCAAATTAATTACGGCCTTTGTTAGGAGTAAATGGACTTCACACAGTTTGCAATGAGCCAGGCGGCCCAAACTGCTGCATATACCCTGACTGCTTGCACAGAACGCAAGAGAAATGACACAATTTCCCTAGTTATACGAAATTCATGTTGGCAGGCAATATTAACTAAATATGCAGGTTTAAAAATATATACTTGTGTATTGATTTTAAATAAAGGCATTGATGTTTATGGTTAGGTACATCGGTGCAACGACAGTGTTTTTTTCGCAAATGCGCTTGTTAAATCGTCACCTGTTTGGCGAAGTAGACTGTGATTCAATGAGAAATTAACAGGCACCGCATCGATTATATGCAAGGCAGGACATGCTAGATAAACTAGTAATATCATCAACCATGTGTAGTTAACTAGTGATTATGTTAATATTGATTGTTTTTTATAAGATAAGTTTAATGCTAGCTAGCAACTTACCTTGGCTTCTTGCTGCCCTCGCGTAACAGGTAGTCAGCCTGCCACGCAGGCTCCTCGTGGAGGTAAAAATATGTCGTTCTGCCCCTGAACAAGGCAGTTAACCCACCGTTCCTAGGCCGTCATTGAAAATAAGAATGTGTTCTTAACTGACTTGCCTAGTTAAATAAAGGTGTAAAAAAATAATATTATAATAATTTGGCAAATCGGTGTCCAAAACTTGAAATCGGCCCTAATTAATCGGCCATTCCGATTAATCGGTCGACCTCTAGCCTACACCCCACCACACCACCCCTCATCCATCCCCTACACCCCACTCCACCAACCCTCATCCATCCCCTACACCACACCATCCATCCCCTACACCCATCCAACCCTCATCCATCCACTACACCCCACGACACCACCCCTCATCTATCCCCCACACCCAACCATACCAACCCTCATCATCACCTACACCCCACCGCACCAACACTAATCCATCCCTTACATCACACCAACTCTCATCCATCCCCTACACCCCACCACACCACCCCTCATCCATCCCCTCCACCCCACCAATCCTCATCAATCACCTACACCCCACCACACCATCTGTCATCCATACACAACACCCCACCCCACCACCCCTCATCCATTCCTTTCACCCAACCATACCGACCCTCACCATCCCCTACACCGGACCACACCAATACTCATCTATCCCCTACACCACACCAACTGTCATCCACCCCCTACATTCCACCATACCACCCCTCATCCCCTACACCCCACCAACCCTCATCCATCCACTACATCCCACCACCCATAAACCACCCCTCATCCATCCCCTACACCACCCCTCATCCATCCCCTACACCCAACCATACCAACCTTCATCATCCCCTACACCCCACCACACCAACACTCATCCATTTGACCTCGATAGTTAGTGTGTATGCAATGATATGGAGGCTTTAAACAATCTATGTAGTTCTGTACTTATCTATTAATGTTCTGTATTATGTTATGTTTCATGTTTTGTGTGGACCCCAGGAAGAGTAGCTGCTGATTTTGCAACAGCTAATGGGGACCCCTCACCATACCACCCTCATCCATCCCCTACATCCCACCACACCACCCGTCATCCATCCCCTACACCCCACCCCACCAACCCTCATCCATCCCCTACATCCCACCACACCACCCGTCATCCATCCCCTACAACACAACAACTGTCATCCACCCACTATACCCCACCACACCCTACACCCCACCACACCACCCCACATCCATCCCCTACACCCAACCATACCAAACCTCATTATCACCTACACCCCACCACACTACCCCTCATCCATCCCTTACACCCCACCACACCAACCCTCATCCATCCCCTACATCCCACCACACCACCCCTCATCCATCCCCTACACACATCCAACCCTCATCCGTCCACGACACCCCACCACACCAACCCTCATCCATCCCCTACACCCAACCATACCAACCCTCATCCATCCACTAAACCCCACCACACCACCCCTCATCCATCCCCTACACCCACCAACCCTCATCCATCCCCTACACCCCACCCCTCATCCATCCCCTACACCCAACCATACCAACCCTCATTATAACCTACACCCCACCACACTACCCCTCATCCATCCCCTACACCGCACCACACCAATACTCATCTATCCCCTACACCACACCAACTGTCATCCATCCCCTACATCCCACCACACCACCCGTCATCCATCCCCTACAACACAACAACTGTCATCCACCCACTATACCCCACCACACCCTACACCCCACCACACCACCCCACATCCATCCCCTACACCCAACCATACCAAACCTCATTATCACCTACACCCCACCACACTACCCCTCATCCATCCCTTACACCCCACCACACCAACCCTCATCCATCCCCTACATCCCACCACACCACCCCTCATCCATCCCCTACACACATCCAACCCTCATCCGTCCACGACACCCCACCACACCAACCCTCATCCATCCCCTACACCCAACCATACCAACCCTCATCCATCCACTAAACCCCACCACACCACCCCTCATCCATCCCCTACACCCACCAACCCTCATCCATCCCCTACACCCCACCCCTCATCCATCCCCTACACCCAACCATACCAACCCTCATTATAACCTACACCCCACCACACTACCCCTCATCCATCCCCTACACCGCACCACACCAATACTCATCTATCCCCTACACCACACCAACTGTCATCCATCCCCTACATCCCACCACACCACCCGTCATCCATCCCCTACAACACAACAACTGTCATCCACCCACTATACCCCACCACACCCTACACCCCACCACACCACCCCACATCCATCCCCTACACCCAACCATACCAAACCTCATTATCACCTACACCCCACCACACTACCCCTCATCCATCCCTTACACCCCACCACACCAACCCTCATCCATCCCCTACATCCCACCACACCACCCCTCATCCATCCCCTACACACATCCAACCCTCATCCATCCCCTACACCCCACCCCTCATCCATCCCCTACACCCAACCATACCAACCCTCATTATAACCTACACCCCACCACACTACCCCTCATCCATCCCCTACACCCCACCCCACCAACCCTCATCCATCCCCTACATCCCACCACACCACCCGTCATCCATCCCCTACAACACAACAACTGTCATCCACCCCCTATACCCCACCACACCACCCCTCATCCATCCCCTACACCCCACCAACCCTCATCCATCCCATACACCCCACCACACACCCCCTCATCCGTCCCCTACACCCAACCATACCAAACCTCATTATCACCTACACCCCACCACACCAACCCTCATCCATCCACTAAACCCTTACACCCCACCCCTCATCCATCCCCTACACCCCACCACACAATTCCTCATCATCCCTACACCCTACCACACCACCCCTCATCCATCCTCTACACCCATCCAACCCTCATCCATCCACGACACCCCACCACACCACCCCTCATCCATCCCCTACACACAACCATACCAACCCATATTATCACCTACACCCCAACACACTACCCCTCATCCATCCCCTACACCCACCAACCCTCATCCATCCCCTACACCCCACCACACCATCCATTCCTCATCATCCCTACACCCTACCACACCACCCCTCATCCATCCCCTACACCCCACCACACCACCCCTCATCCATCCCCTACACCCCACTTCACCACCCCTCATCTATCCCCTACACCCCACCACACCAACCCTCATCCATCCCCCACACCCCACCACACCATACCTCATCCATCCCCTACACCCCACTTCACCACCCCTCATCTATCCCCTACACCCCACCACACCCCACCACCCCTCGTCCATCCCCTACACCCGACCACTCCAACTCTGAGTATTGCCTGCTATCCTGTATGCATAGTGTTTACAGATGGGTCGGTCTTCAAATCTCAGTGCCTATCAAAAACCACAAAGAAACAGGGCAGTTCAGAGACTGTAAACAAAGATGGCACCTCTAGAAGAGTATTATATGTCGGTAGAACAATGCGGCTTTGACTGAGTTTTAGTTCCCAGAAGCTGAGTTGTATATTGCTGTGCTGCTGAATAGACTATAGCCACCTACCTCCATAAAACACAGAGAGAGCGAGAGAGGAGCAGGTGTACAGATGAACAGATCATCGCCGTAAGCATTGTTCAAGGAACCCACAGTGCTAATGATGTGTTATACCGCACCCTATGGGGGGGAGACCATAAAGCCAAGCCATCCAGTGAATTAGCTTGAATAGAACACAATGCATGCACAGCCCCGAATGCAATGTCAAAGGCTGGGCTGTATTGTGCTATGTTGTGTTGTGTTTTCCTCGTCTCTATCAGCCCTAGGGTTGGATGTTGGAGCCTCGGAGCTCACTGACGCACATAACTGCCCCCTCGGTAGGGCAACCCTGCTGCCTGCCTGCCTGCCTGCCTGGGTGGATCAGCCATTGAGTGTGGCCTTCACAGTTATTCAGAAAGCAGACTCACTCCTGGCTGATTGTACTGGTGGCTCCAGGGATCTGCCATAATTGGATCCTTGGAAGTGGGTTGGAGAAGCTAAACAACCAGATTGCTGTTTGTTTATACCTTTTCATATATTAGTAACGTGCCGAGACTCCTCAAGCAGACTGGGACCTGTCTCGCCCACTGCTCGCCAGATAGGCCTAATTAGTCATTCCTTCTTAACATTATGTCTCGATTGTGGCCCCATATCCAGCTATTTGTGATTACCTCTGCTTTAATTAGGCTTACTGATTCATGCTTTGGCTCGGCCCAGACATGTAGTGGGCACTCCAAGACTGAACACCAGTAGCCCTGCTTGATCTGGTTCCACAAGACAAAGAGATGCCGTTGATAGAACGGTAACATTCTTGCCAAGTGTTTGTCGGTCGTGGTTTTTAAATTGTCTGGAGAGCTCAAGGAGGTGAAGGAGTGGAAATCTCATCTGATACTTGTTATGCAAGCTAAACAAACTCTCCCAATTCAA